>NW_028190263.1:8185000-8785000 GCF_048542155.1 Nylanderia fulva
ATTTATGTTTTGTTTGTCACAGTTTGCAGTATAAAATTCTCCGAAGTTGCTGGTAAATGTTATCTAGCATATTCTGAAAATCTGAGTGAATCTGTTGAAGAATGGTCTATGGGTGGTCCAAACAGATTTTATTTTACTGAAGCATATAATGCTAAAGAAAAAACCTTTGATGAGCCACCCTATAATATCATTAATATAGGTAAACCTGGAAAAGGGAAAGGGAAAGGCAAATCAAAAGCAAAGAAGGTAGAAGAGACTGAAAATAAACCAGTTATTGACAAACCTGTAGATTATCTTGTTATGACAAGAAAATTAAGAACATTAGATCTTTTTGCTGGTTGTGGAGGTAAATATATTTTGTTAAAGTAGAAACATTTCTTACAAGCTATGTATTTAAATATATAATTAAATATAATAATAACTGTCTTTATACATTAATAGGATTATCGGAAGGATTACATCAAGCCGGGATAGCCGAAAATTTATGGGCAATTGATAAAGAAGAACCAGCAGCATATGCATATCGCTTAAATAATCCAAAGACTACAGTGTTCTCAGAGGATTGCAACACGCTGTTGCGAAAAGTGATGAATGTAAGTTTTACATTACATTCTCTAATTCTTGCATAAGGTATTAAAATATTTCTTAATAAATTTAAAAAAAATAATTTTTCTTTATCAATTATAAAAGATTTTATATTAAAAAAGAGAGAAGTAGAAACTATTACTTGATTACTCTTTTTGTAAAAATAAAATTTAAAAAATTTTAGAATTATGAAATTTAAAAATATATTTTCTTTTTTAGGGCGATTCCACAGATGATAATGGTCAAAAACTTCCCCTGAAAGGAGAAGTTGAAATTTTATGTGGTGGCCCACCCTGTCAGGGTTTCAGTGGCATGAATCGCTTTAATTCGCGGCAATACTCACTATTTAAAAGTTCTCTCGTCGTTTCGTGTTTATCCTATTGTGACTATTATCGACCGAAATTTTTTATTATGGAAAATGTGCGACATTTTGTGTTCTACAAAAAATATATGGTGCTAAAATTGACTTTAAGGTGCCTTGTTCGTATGGGTTATCAATGTACATTTGGTATTCTTCAAGCTGGTAATTATGGGATACCACAAACAAGAAGAAGGTTTGTCCCTTTTTCTTACAATGTTTTTCGATATCAGACTTTTTTATTAAAAATAATTTATCAATTTTTTTAGAATGATAATTTTAGCTGCTGCACCTGGAGAAATACTTCCAAAATATCCGGAACCAATGCATGTGTTCAATAAACGATGTTGCTCAGTAAATGTTGTGGTGGATAATAAAAGGGTATTTATTCATATTTATATCTTTTATACTTGTTATATATATATTGAAATAATTTTTATATTATATAATACTGTCTGATAATGAGATGTTTTTCTTTCTTTTTTCCAGTATTTCTCTAATTGTGTTTGGACGGATTCTGCTCCGTTTAGAACTATCACTGTGAAGGATGCCATGTGTGATTTACCAGATATTAAAAATGGTTGGAACAAAGAGGAGATGTCTTATGGTAGTGAACCATTAACACATTTCCAGAGAAAGGTAATTAAAGAAAAAGCATTTTAATACGTTTTTGAAAACAATTATTAAAATTTTATTTATTTCAGATGAGAGGAAAGCAATATACGCCGATACTGCGAGATCATATATGTAAAGAAATGGCTCCACTTGTGGAGGCACGAATGTCTCATATTCCAACTGCAACTGGTTCGGATTGGCGTGATTTACCGAATATCGCAGTTCGATTAAGTGATGGTACCTTTTCCAAAAAATTGTATGTATAAAGTACATACCTCTTTCTTTTTTTTTGCTATGTTCTAAATTATTCTTATAAATTTATACTATACAATATATTTATGAATTATATTTATGAATATGTGGGTGTGGGTGGGGGGAGGGGAATCATAGGCCAATAGTTGTTTTCAACAAATAACATGTGACTAGTCAAAAGCTATTTACTGAAAATAACTATTGTCTACGACATATATATATTATATTTATTATATGTATAATATATTACATAATATATTTATATATATTTTAATATATATTTCTTTGATCATACACTATAATTAATTCGCTAAATCTTAGTCAATTATATTAGCATATTTAAATTTTTTTCTAGGGAATACACACATCATGATAAAAGAGCTGGAAAAAGTTCAACAGGCGCATTGCGTGGAGTATGTAGTTGCAGTATTGGTAAACTATGTGATCCTACTGATAGGCAATTTAATACTTTAATTCCATGGTGTTTACCGCACACCGGGAATCGACATAATCATTGGTCAGGTTTATATGGAAGACTCGAATGGGATGGATTTTTCAGTACAACTATTACTAATCCAGAACCGATGGGTAAACAGGTATGCTGATGAAATTGATACAAATCAGTGAAAGTGTAGATATATAATTTAATCTGGAATATACAATAACTACAAAAAGTTTATATTATTATAGATAAAAATATATACTACTAGTAGCAATTTTACACGATATATTTTAGAATAATAATCCGAAGTAACTAATAAACGAGATTATTACACAATTTCTATAAGTTTATTAAAATCACACAAGTTGACAACACACTTCTGTATTTTGCGCGATTTCTTCCATAATATTTGCTATAATTTTAATTCAACAAACAAAGTTAGATGAATTACAAACACGACAACATTAATTTCCAGGGTCGTGTTTTGCATCCAGCGCAAAATCGAGTTGTGAGTATCAGAGAGTGTGCGAGATCCCAAGGATTCCCAGATTCATTTCGTTTCTATGGTACGCTGCTCGATAAGCATCGACAGGTTGGTAATGCGGTACCACCGCCACTAGGAGTTGCAATTGGACACGAGATAAGAAAGTGCATACGTGACACAACGATTTTGTCGAGCCCGAAATTTGAATTTACAAAAAGCTGTGCAAATACAGCCACGACGAAGAACAAAAGTCTCGATGAAAATGACAAAATTGGCCCAAACTGTACATCTGACAGTCATATACCAGCTATTACTGATAATGGGGCGAGTACTAGTTCTAATAGAGGAAAAAATGCTAATCGACAAAGACGATATTCGTCATAGTAGATGAAGAAAATAATTCTCGGCTTGAAAGCGCTTGGATATTATGGTTCCACCTGTACCTCTTAAAATAGTGCTCAGTATTAAGTAACTCCGATTATGTATTCTATATGATTTAATACGTATTAATAAAAATAAAATATTGTTCTATACTGTAGATTCCCCTCTTTCTTAAATCTTTTGAGACTGAGCTCTATTTTGCTCTATTCTAAGATCTTTTATTCTAATTATGTGTATGCAAGAATGAAAATGTTATACGATTTTTCACTCATTTTCCTATTCTTATTATTAAACATATTCACATACTCATGTGACAAATGTGTAGTGAACAAATAATCTAAGAAAATAATTCTAATTTATAGAAAAAAATTGCATACATACACATACATAAGCTGTTTCAGAGAATAAAGGGAATCTATAGTTTATTTTTCATTGCAGATATATGCAAAATTGTTGAAATAGATTTACAAATGGGATGTATTGTAACTAGATGAACTTATTCTCATTAAAAATAATACGAGTTTGATATTGTATACAAATCCCACAGAGATTTTTTTGACTTGCTTGATAATATTTTTATAAATAATTGCTTATTAATTTTTAATTAACGATATGTTTTTAGCTTCTTAAAAAATATGCAATTTTTTCATACATACAGGATGTCTCAGAACTATTATTTTCATTTTAACTATAATGTAATGTACCTCTATGTACTTTATCTATTATTATTAATGTATATTAATACTATAGCTTAAATAATTGCAAACTTAATACAATTAATTAGTTTGAATAAGATGAGATATCAACAGAATTTGCGGAAATGTAAATGTTAAGGAAAAAAATTACTGAAATGTAAAACTCTGTTACATATTTATATAATTTTAATTCTATAATCTTAATATGTATTAAAATAATTCTGATACATTTTATTTAATTTTTTAAAATTTATGTATTTAATATTAAAATAATATGCATAAAACATCCTGTATAAATAAAAAAAATTTTGAAAATTTTGTTTTTATTTGCTTATTTATATTACTTATTTATATATTATGTAGCAAAATGATATAATTGACCTAAGCATAAAAATTATAATTATAATAAAGTAAGTATAAAGACTCAGACACAATGAGAGAAATAAGAAACAAGGAATTTAATTCCTAAATTGAAGCAATGGCTGCGTTCCTTTTGACGCTTTCACCGTTGAAAAGGAACACAACCAATAGTTTTCAAACTCCAAAAAATACTGTTACACGATTGGTTCAAATAAAAATATTTTCGAGACTGAAAATTCTCTATTCGATAGCCATTTGTATCATATTTTATTTATGTCAGAGAGATTATGTTATCTTGAAAACTCCTAGATTGATGTCGCCACATGCTTTAATAGCAAGGTGAGAAAACTGTCAAAAGTCAAAACTGATTGCTCTCTCTTTTTTCTCTCATTCATCTTCCTGTGATCAATTAACAATACATAAACAATAAATATAAGAAAGAAAAGCAGAATATAATTAATATCTAATTACGCAACTTAATTAATTTTCTGTATTTTTCTGTTTTCCTTCCTATTTACATATATTAATAAAAATTACTTTTACAGATATACATAGGATTTATGAAAATTTGTTTCTCTCTTTGGTATAACTTGTTGACCGCGATATTTTTTTATGCAAATTCCATAGTTGTTTGTCCATAATATCAAGTATTAGGTTAACAAATGAAATAAAACTAGTTTAAAAACATTAGATCGTTGTTTTTTTTTGTAGATTTTTGCATTTGAGTTGTTACATAAGAAAAGAAACTAATTTAAAATTCTATTAAACTGATAATCATGTTGAGAGATTTGCATTTATACTAGTATAATTTAAATGATTGTTTTTAGAGATTACCTTCATGAATAATAAAATATAAGTTACTAATAACAAAGTATGATGGAGGAAGAATGATAAAAAGCATGATATTGAAGAAAAAAAATTGAATTGCAAATATGCATACTCATTATATTTCTTCACAGTCAGTCTATAACTTGACAGTTGAAACTTGCATCATGTAGATTGCAGAAGTGTAAATATATTTACTTATATGCGGTATTAATATCGCAAAAGATACATAAAAAAGGTATGTTCTATTTATGTTTTATTTTTTTCTCTTTTATTTATTACTTTTGTCAAAAAAATTTAGCTTTAAATGTAAAAAAATAAGTTAAAAAAAGAATAGATTTTAACTAATTATGATATGTTTCAGAATGATATCATTTATTTTGCTATGTAAAATTTTTTTAGAAATTAATATTTAAGAAAAACATTACACAAAATTAATAAGGAAACAACTTTCTAGAAATACTTGTATAAATAAGATAATTTCTCAGATAGTTTAAAACATGGCAAAGCGTTTCAAGACGTTAAGCATAAAATTTTGTAATGCTTTTTGAAAATATATTTATTGCAAAAATAAAAGTGATATATTGAAAAAAGAAAGATAAAATAGATATTTTTATTATACTTATGTTATTTATGTATTTTTACATAATGTTATGTAGATGATTAGTTGAAAAGGAATGTTAATCTATTAATAAGATATGACATGTTGCATATATTGCATGTAAAAAATGTATATTGTAAATTTAAAATTTATATTTATAACTATTGTTTAAAATTGATATTCAAGTTCAAGTAATTATATAAAAATAAGCTTTTCCATAAGAAAAAATTATTATTTTGAGAAATTTGACTGTTTGATATAATACTTGATAGTAATATAATGCTTGATAGTAATTTCAATTTGAATCTTATTACTGAATAAAAAATATTCAAAAATTAGCATGTGAATATAATATATTTTTTTAAATAACGAGATATTTCTAAAAAAAGCACATTTGTAAAAAAAATTAATTATAAATTAGCAATTCTAAATTTTGTAACTGGTCCACATATAAATTGTTTTATATTAGCATACATTCAGCATATTATTTTAGATTAGCATTGTATTACATTAGCAATTGTTTTATATTAGCATACATATAGAATACATTTTTTTAAATTCCTAATTTCAGTGAACGAGATTGTTGTACATTGTCCAACAAGTTATACACTGTGAGAACAATCATTAAAAATGACTGAAATAAAACACAAGGAAATAAAGATCACCGTGCCTTGGGGTCATGTTGCTGCCAAAACATATGGCCCATCTAATGGAGAACCTGTCTTACTGGTGCATGGTGTTCAAGATAATGCAGGAACTTTTAATAAATTAATTAACTATTTACCGATAAATTTTTTTTATTATGTATGCATAGATTTACCCGGCCATGGATGGTCGTCAAGTTTTCCATCTTGGCTACTAATAGACAGTATAGATTATGCACATATAATACATTACATTTTAGAAGCGTTACAATGGAAAACTTGTATTTACATAGGGCATAGTTTGGGTGTACAAATTGGTTTAATATTTAGTATCTTTCAGCCTCATAGAATCAAAAAATTAATTGCTATAGACGGATTTATTATAGATTATGATGGATTTGACAGTGTAACATATTTTAAGACTGCATCAGCACTTTCAATAAAAATGGGTAAAAATATAGAACCAACATCTTATACTAAAGAAGAAATTTTATATGCTTTTAAAAATTTGAGATTTGCTTCTTTAACTTCAGAAGCTGCTGATGAATTATTTGAGCGTGCAGTTACAAAAGTAAATGAAAAGTATATATATAATAGAGATATAAGATTAAAAAATCAACCTTTTATGTTTTTATCTGCACACATGGCAATTGAATTAAATAATAGACTTTCAGTTCCAATATACGTCCTTCGTCCATCAAGTGGTGTTTTAAGTCGATATAAAGATCTGTTTGAAATAGCAATGAACTCAATCAATCCTAAAACCAAAGTTGAAATAATTAACATAGATGGAAATCATGATGTTCACAATAATTATCCTGAAAAAGTTGCACCATTTGTATGTAAAATATTGACTAGTAGCAATTCTAGTAAATTATAGATATATCATCAATGAATTGCTCGTCTACAAATTTTTAATAGGCTGAAACACGAAAAGACAATCGATGTTTTCTAAAAGTTATAGTTTAAAAAATTATAAAAAATTCAAACATGAAAAAATACCCTAAAGTTGATCAATATATAATCTAATATATAATATATATCTTAATGTGTAATTATATGTTTATATATGTGAAACCCTTACATAGATTTTTTGGCTCTATATCAGTCAAAAAATTATTTTCCTTATTTATTGAAGAAACAAATCCGTTAAACTTTGTTGTCGACAAAATGATTTATAGGACAGTCTACATGAGAGATAAGTATGTATTAACTCTTCTTAAGAAAATGATCAGTATTTTTTTGTAAAGGTTTCATACTGCATTTATACACTTTTTATACACTTTGAAATACTATTATCCAACTTGACAAAAATAGTTTTTTTTATTTGTACAATATATCATAACTATATTAATATTTTCTTTTAATGTGTAAATTCAACATATAAATATATATTGTAAGTTATTGCAATATATATTTATATATTATGTAGAAAAGTGTATAAAATAGTTTAAAATGTATTGAAATAAAAGAGGTATTATTTTGTAAAAATCATATTCCAAGAAATTGTACAAAACTATAAAATAGTTTATTCTTTTTTGTATACATTTCACAAATTTAGTACTGTGATTTTTATTAAACCTTTCATCTGATGGACTTTAATTTTTACTTCTTTATCTTTCAAAATAATGTTTTTGAGTTCATCTTCAAAAACGATTGCGGTATGATTCATAAAAGAACCATTCTTCTCTGTATCATGTATATGATGTGGACTAAGTTGAACCCTGTACCAGCATATTAAGGCATTTGGTAAAGTTTTCTTTTTTATGCTATTTATTTGCCCGAAATTCACGATTGCCTCGGTAGTCTCCATTTCATTTATTTCTATTAGTGTTTGTACCTCAGACATGATCTCACATGAATACAAACTCGAGTTCAAATCAAATATTTGATTAATCTGTAATAATATAAACATAATTAACGAAAAATATAAATAATAATAATAATTTAACTTTGTATAAAATCCTAAATGACTTACCTTATAATTATTAATATGTTCTGCAACTATATAATTTGTACTTTTATTTACTTTATTGGTTGTATTATTTTGTAGATTGTCTTTATTATCTGAACTCTAAAAAAAATATGTTTATTGTAACTTGACATATAAATATTTTATTTTAATCTCTGATATTTTGTCACACTGAATATACATAGTATACACATAATTTAAATTATATAAAAAAGTAACATACTATATCAAGACAAATAGGATTATTGGGTGATTTCTGGAGATTTACATCTTGCACATAAACCATGTTTGGTAAATCTTCTGAGTACACTAATTGTCCCATAAGAAAATTTTTTTCTGGCAATAACACACCATTTGGTTTTTTAAGTAAGTACCTGGAACAAAACGTAAATGATATAACAGATCAGAATACAGTTAAATAAAGTGTAAAAAAAAAAAAAAAATATATATATATATAAATGTTATATACAATGGGTAAGTATGATACCTGAAAAATAAATAATTATCCCGATCGTCTTTCAATTCACCTTTAATGTCAAAATTATGAACTAATATAGAATCTAAAGAATATGGAATTTCATCATAATTTGATATTATATGCACTTTTTCTCGAAGCCCGTTATCTTGAGCTACTTGTTCAATCAGAAAACGAAGAGTTTCGTTGTCAGTTTTGTAGTATAAAATTTTACTATCTTTATATTCCTTTAATAGTGTTAACCCGTAAATTGGAAAAGGCGAAGTATCCAAAATATATTTCATCTCTTTATTCTCTTGATATCTACCGATCTCTGTGAGCAATTCGATATAATTAAAGTCATTTAGAAAGACAATTACTTCTTTTGGCAAGCGATATAAAAATTTACAATCCTTGCTTGATTGCGCATTGCTCGCGCTATAAGAACATTTCAATTTACTCTTCAATGTTTCCGCTTTTATCGTCAAGATATCGCTTTCATGGCATATAATCGGTATTGCCGGAAAAACAGCAAGTTGCCAACAAGTCTTCCCATCCGAAGAATCCAGCGTAATTTCCTCATCCAGATATAACTTGAACCAAGCAACTAAACCATCTAGGATGCCATCGTATCTGCATTTTGTTTGTAACATTTGTTTTATTCCATCTTTGCAGAATTCTTGCAATTGTAACAAATTATTAAAATCTACATTAAACAGAACTTGTGGTTCTGTTACATAATTAATTTGAACTTTTTCCAGATTTTCTGTATCGTAATATTCATCATCTGATAATATAGATACCTTATTAAAATTTAAAGTACTCTTATCTTTTATCCTATCAAAAACCACCGATGATCTGTATCTAATATGTTCACATTCAATAGCCGCTATATAAACTGTCGCACCCATAGGTATTACCATACCATCCGTATCTAAAATCTTCGTGTGTATGTTAATCAAAGATGGTACTACAAGTTCTCCAAATAAGCCAGCATCAAATGTTTCAGTCACTATTAATTTTACTCTAGAATAATATGTGTTTTTCATATTAATCAATGCATTTAATATAATAATTAAATCAATACAGAATATTAAAATAATATATAATAATATATATATTGTTGCATACCTTTCCGAAATGTCTATAGGTATTTTGAGATCGAATGACAGTTTTGGTATTAACTTTATATCAGTTGCATTATTAGATTCAAATACATTCTTTGCAATTAGCGCCATTATTTCAGAACATTCACATGCATACACCTTTGTGGCTCCTGCAGCTTTGGCATATAGACTCAAAAGACCTGTACCAGTTCCAACATCCAACACTGTATCATATCCTTGATTAATTCTCTTGCATATAGCTTTCTCAAAAGCATTGTTTCTGCACTTGTCATTAAGCATTGTAAAGTGCCATCTGTCCACTGCCATACTATATGCATTTTGCAAATTTCGTTCTGCCGGTAGAAAGTTCGGATCAACTTTCAAAGCTCTTCTTAAATACTGTAGTGCTCTTATAGGATTGTTATTCCTTTAACAATATATATAAAAACAATAACTTTAACAATTTATTATAAATATAAAGTGAAAAATTAGTATTAATATATTATATAAAATTACCGTAACAAGTGTGCTGCAAAATTATTGAGCATACGAGCATTATTTGGATAAATATCCAAAGAATGTTTATAACAGCGTATAACATCTGAAAATCTGTTGTCTTCTGCTAATTGTATTCCCCATTCACCTGAAAAATAAACATTTATATATATTATCACTATTACAACTATATAAGAATGTTAAACAATATATATACTGCGCCTTACATAGCACATCTGTAAATGTTTCTTCAATTTCCGATCTCTTTGCTGGACATAATTCTACAACAATAGTGTAATATGCATAAGCTTTTCCAACATTTCCAGTTCTGTTGTGTTCTCTAGCTTTTTGCAATGACTTTTTCAATATGCTGTTTACTTCTGCTTGCATTTTGCATCAATTAAATTTGTTATTTCATTCGCACTGTTTTTTTTTTTTTTATTATCTTATTTTTATGAAATTTAAAATTGGTCGTTGTCACATCAAATGTATAGTTATTATTAATTATTATAAATAATTTTAATCATCTTGTGTGTTGTCAATATATAAAATGTGAAATTAACCTAACCTAACATTTATTTACTTCGATCGTTGACACATTTGTTTAAAATAAAAAATATAGGCACAAACGGTTAATATTTAACGTTATTTTACATATGCATTGAAAAGTACATATATTGAGCAATATTCAGTGAATCCTAGATCACAGCTGATATAAAAAAATCTAGATTAGATGAGAAATTTAGATTTACGTTGATCAGATTCGATGCTCTGCACAAATATATATATATATATATTTTTTTTTTTTAATGTAACAAAATCCACGAGATGTAATGTTATTCAGTCTCTCACAATAAAATTACATACAGTTGTCAAAACATAGCTGTCACAGATAATCACGTCAAATCACGTCCAATAAAAGTACACACACACACACATATATATATCAATATGTATTTCTATATATAGAAATATAAATTTCTCTTTTCTTATCAATTACAAAAAAGTAACATCATTAATTTTTATATTAATTGGAGAAGACGAGTAATATATCTGTATATGCGTATAATATATTTTCATATCCATATAATTTTGATATAAATATTTTAACATTTTGGTATATATATATATATATAAAATCAATCTGGATGTGCGTATGACGAATAATATTTATTTTTATATTATTCAGATTGCTCCTTTTTACTAATAACATATATTATTTTTACTAATGTACTTCAAACACAAAATGATCTTTCTGAAAATAAAATGCTAATTTGTCAGACTGATAATTATGGGGGATTGAAGGTTATAAGCATCTCCAATTTGGGCAATTTGCATCTACATTTAATGCTTTGTATAATTATATTATTGAACGTGAAACTTTCAGTGGTTATTGCATGCCGAAAACCATTTAAAAAACAGATCGAACAATAATAATATACCTCCAACTATATATATATAGAGCAGTAGTTTGCAGAGCAGTTTGTATATTTTTCTAATTTTATTTTATATTTCAATATATGTTTTCAAATGATTTCTAATTAGAAGATTGCAAGAAAATAAAAAAAAATTAATTAAAATATATGTCGTGTAACAAAAGATGAAAAGAGAGAAATATCATGTAATATTCTATAATACAATAATTTTCTCTTTTTTATTTGTGCTTACAAATTATGTATTTTATCAAATTTAAAATTCATGCATGTATTAGAAAAAGAATAATATTTTCTGTTATATTTTTTCATATTTTCTATGTACACTCTTTTCACTGACTCATAAGTGAGCCTGAGTCATCGTTGCATGCAAGCAACATAACTGTACTTATCATCGTCTGAAGTATATGATTATGTACATGAATTCGAATGAAAATTTAATCAATCATAAAACGTTCAATGCAGAATCGTCAATCCTTTTCAGATATTAATAAAAAATTACCAGGATTAAATAGGGTATAATTTTAATTTGTCAAACGAGATATCTGCTGTCAAATGCGATTTTATCATTTCCTTAATCAGAATGATATGGGCGTTTCCCTCGGTGGGTTTCCGTTTTACCAAAAAAAGAAACGCTGGAGAAAACGATTCGGTCATGCCTCAAGAAAGATGCGGCCCAAATAAGGTGCAATTGACACGAATGTCTCATACATTCGCTCCTGCCTAGCAACACCATGTACATCTACATATATACATATATAAATGTCAAACGTGAAATTTCACAAAAAGTCGCATTCTCATCGAATAATCGCAGAAATATTTATTCCCGCGCGTTTCGACAATTTACATAAATTGTAGGACGCGAAATAAGCGTATTATGGAAGAAAATAATCAAACGAATGTCAATTATTCGGCGGAGCTATTTCGTCGGCGCGTAGAAACGGCTATCGGGAGGGAAGAGTGCCGCGGTCAGGTGAACCAATCGCGGCGCGGCATGACGTCACCGTCCGCCAATCAGCGCGCGCTGGAACGGTCGATTCCAGGGGGTATAAATAGGGCGCAGTTAGGCGTCGCTCGCCCAATACCCAATAGTTGCTCGGACGTCGAACGTACCGTAGTTGTTAGCAAAAGCTCCATTACTTGCTTTCGCCAACTATCGTTCTTCTGCGGCGGCTACTTGGCTCTGTTTTTCTAAGAGAAGACAAGAAATCAATTACAATACAAAATGGTGAGTCGTCGATAATTTATCAGGTTCGCTCCTTCGCGTAGAATCGTCAATCTGTCTCGTTGACGTCGCCCATCGGCTTTCTTGAAAAGAAGTCGGCCATTTTGTTAACGGTTAAACGCCGGCCGGTTAAGGCTAAATTTAGATAGCGTCATCCCTTTGTCTGAAGACAATTCGTGTTGTACGAGTAATTAATCTTAATAAATTTACGTTAACTATTATTATATTAATATTTGGGTCATAAGTTTGTCGACTATTTGAATATTTTAATGTACGAATATTCAGGACATTGACCTGGATAAGCCATTTTGGAAAGTTCATTGTATTGATTTATTTCAGGCTTCGTGCTGCGTCTGTCTCGACGCTGCAAGTAATGAAAGCATTTTGATTGATCAATAGTTTCCAGCATTTCTAACATTGAGATGCAGCCTTATAGTCTCACTTATTTATATCTGAAAATGAAATATTTTGGCAATCAAAGCAAAAATTTTTTTATCTTGTTTGATCAATAAAGTTTTCAGCATTTCTAACATTGAGACACAACCTTAGTTTTACTTATTTATATCTGAAAATGAAAAACTTTGACATTACATTAATGTTTGTGATTTATATTTATTTAGCGTGAATGTATCTCAATCCACGTTGGCCAAGCTGGTGTACAAATCGGCAATGCCTGCTGGGAGTTGTATTGCCTGGAACATGGCATTCAACCGGACGGTCAAATGCCCTCTGATAAGACTATCGGAGGTGGAGACGACAGTTTCAACACCTTCTTCAGCGAGACTGGTGCTGGTAAACATGTACCCAGAGCTGTCTTCATCGATTTGGAGCCTACTGTAGTTGGTATGTATTTCATCCATGCAATTTTTCAACAATTTTATCTCATTTGATAAAAATTTAAAAAATGTGCAATAAATTTTACTATAATTTTTGAATCTTTGTGCACAGATGAGGTTCGCACTGGAACTTACCGTCAATTGTTCCATCCGGAACAATTAATTACTGGCAAGGAGGATGCTGCAAACAACTACGCTCGCGGTCATTATACGATCGGCAAGGAGATAGTCGATCTCGTGCTCGATCGCATCCGCAAGTTGGCAGATCAATGTACTGGTTTGCAAGGTTTCCTTATTTTCCACTCATTCGGTGGCGGCACTGGCTCTGGCTTCACGTCCCTGTTGATGGAACGTTTATCTGTCGACTACGGAAAGAAATCGAAGCTCGAATTTGCTATCTATCCTGCACCACAGGTCTCCACGGCTGTAGTCGAGCCCTACAACTCGATCTTGACAACGCACACCACTCTTGAACATTCCGATTGCGCATTTATGGTCGACAACGAGGCAATCTACGATATCTGTCGTCGCAACTTGGACATCGAAAGACCGACCTATACGAATCTCAATCGCTTGATCGGTCAGATCGTGTCCTCCATCACGGCGTCTCTGCGATTTGACGGTGCCCTAAACGTCGATCTAACGGAATTCCAGACCAATCTGGTACCCTACCCAAGAATTCATTTCCCTCTGGTCACATACGCACCCGTCATTTCGGCCGAGAAAGCCTATCACGAACAACTTTCTGTCTCTGAGATCACAAATGCTTGCTTCGAGCCGGCTAATCAAATGGTCAAGTGTGATCCACGCCATGGTAAATATATGGCCTGCTGCATGCTTTATCGTGGCGATGTCGTGCCCAAAGACGTCAACGCAGCGATTGCCACTATCAAGACGAAGCGTACTATCCAATTCGTCGACTGGTGTCCCACTGGTTTCAAGGTCGGCATCAACTATCAGCCACCGACCGTCGTTCCGGGTGGCGATCTTGCAAAGGTTCAGCGCGCCGTCTGCATGTTGTCGAACACCACCGCCATCGCGGAGGCTTGGGCTCGTCTCGATCACAAGTTCGATCTTATGTATGCCAAGCGTGCATTCGTGCACTGGTACGTCGGCGAAGGAATGGAAGAGGGAGAATTCTCCGAGGCGCGCGAAGATCTTGCCGCACTGGAGAAGGATTACGAAGAGGTCGGAATGGACTCCGCGGAAGGCGAGGGTGAAGAAGGCGCCGAGGAATACTAAAAGACGCGAATACCATTTGCCTGCCTGTGTTGCAGCTTTGTCTAAAATGTCTCCATACGTTTTGAAATAGAGCAACCCAATTTGCAATGCAAGCTTATGACTGATTGATACACCTATACTTTTTCTCGAATAAGAAATTAAATTATTGCAAAAATTAATCTGTGTATTTATACATACGCACTTTTATGTTAAGGATGTTTTTTTTTACGCAATTACATGAGATATAACTTTGTCTAATTTAATTTTTCTAATTAAATATATAAAAAATTGAAGATATCAATGTTCATTATATACAATAATTTAAGACATTATTATCATTTTTTGTACTGTGACAAAATCTTTTTCTATTTTAAAGGGAGAGCAAAGTATTCATATATATATAAAGTTACTATTAAAAAAATAATTTTTATTTTGCGATTTAATTTTACAATAGCAATTACGAGAAAACTAGATTCACGTACTCTCATAAAAACATTTCTCAAGTTCAATAGAAATAAAATTTACAACACAGTGCATAAAACAATCTAATTTAACTATGATAAACAGCAATCAAGAAAACCGTGTCCTGAGACATATCGATGATTGTTTCGCAAATTTAAAGATCATATAATATATCAAGAGACACGGTAATGACTCGCGCCTAATTAGGGCGTAGCCGACTCCTGTTTTAGAAGCAAGGTGTACATATGTACATATATATATACACGATTTAATTTAAGTTTATTCGTCGAACTCCAAGATGAAATCTTCATCGATATATTCTTCATCATCGGAATAATAATCCAAATATTCGGCGTGAAAATCGAAACCGTCATCGTCATCGTCATCCGGTTCATCGGGTATTACACCACGATACAACATATTGAAACATTTGGATTCCGGATTTCGAAAATGTAAGTAAGGCGTCTCGGGATTGAGCCGCGTGCCGCACAACCAACAGAAATATGTGCCACAATGTGAACAGGTCATCTTATTGCAGCCATCCGATTTCTGTAAATGATAAAACATCGAGATTACAATTCGATTGTATCGTATAATTGATTGCAACAAGCTTGATTTTTCGTAATTAAATACCTCGATTGCTGTCTTGCAGTGAGGACAATTATGACTATTATCATTGATCCAATTTTCAGACATAGCATTTTCCATCATTGTTTGAAGTTGCCTCTTGCCGTACCGTTTTTCCATCTCTGCTTTCTTTTCGTTGCTGGCTGATTGATATTCATTGAATAATCGTTGTTTCTCAGCTATTAACAAATCAAAATTATAAAATCTAATATATTTTTAATGCAAATTTTTTAAGATTAAACACAAAAAATAAGTAATGTAGATGTTTTGATATTATAGAATGCAATCGTCTTAAAAGTAAGATTTAGGATACGTACCTGAACTAATCCTACAGGGTTCTATTCCGTGATAAACCATCTTGCAACGAACACAAAATGCATATTGACAAACGGGACATTTTGCCATATACTCATCGGGATCACGAGTGACTGGATATTGACAGTGTCGTCTTGGACAGTAAATTATGTCCATCATAGTGTCTAATGTAGTACTTAATAGTAGGGAATCATATTTTGAAAACAACTCTGAACTTACTAAGTCTTTTATCTGTAAATATATCCAGCAATAGTTTTACACAAAACTTCAATATTAAATAACAAAAATATATAATGTGAAATAGTTACCTGATTAGGCGTAGCTTCAAATTTACACTTTTCTTCAGGACAACAGATATTTTGTACACTTCCTTCTTTAATCTTTACTTCAAAGTAACCTTTGATACAATCTTTACAAAAAGTATGAGTACAAGGCAAAAACTGTGTGCAATGTTCTCCCAATTTATCAGTGAAACAGATGTTACATGTATAAAACCTTTTTTTGAATTCAATTTGTTTCCATTTCTCATTGTAATCAATCAATACCTGAATAGGATTTTTACCAATTAAACAATCTAAAATGGCTCTCTTATCAATGACATTATTCTTCTTTGATACACCACTCTCTTTACTAACTTCACTGTTGCACTGTTTATTATATTGTTCATCTATTTCCTTATTTGCTTGCAAATTCTGTAATTTTTCCAATGTCTTTTTGTACGACGTATACATATAATCCATATCCAGATGATCTTTTATTTTCAAGAATTTGAGCGTTTTGTCTTGAAGGAACTCCATCCATGTAAACAGAATTTCCTGTTTGCTATTCTCCCATAACAAGTCAAGCTTCTTGCATAGCTTTGACAGCATTACTGGACGCAACCAAGAGGAACATAATGTAAATGTAGGAGCAGACACGGATGGATAATCCTCTGGCAATGTAACATTTAATGTTAAAGGTGGCAAATACGATATCTGTACTTCTTGCTTAGAATCCGCTTCATGTCTCAAATCCTTGTATGTCAAAAGAAATTGTTCTGGAAGGTTTACGAATATTTTAAAAGTGCAGTTAAATTGACCGTTTTCTTCGTAATATAAAAATTCCTCTTCATTGTAGATACTTTGCAATGCAGAAACTTCATCCTTTTGCTTCTCGTAGTCCATTGACTGAAAAAGATGAAACTGATTACTGTGATTATGTATTTCTTATTTAATTTGATAATTAAAATTAGCAAATGTATACTTTTTTCACTTACCAAAAGTGAAAGCTGAATATATACAGAATTAAATATAAGCCTCGCAATCGATTGTGATACTTTTTTTATGATTTAGTTATCAAAAACAATACATGTGGTCGATGACATCTCACGGAGGTTATGCCCTCGTCGGTTTTTCAAATAATGTATTTGTTGAAGTGTCACGAAGTAAATATATTAGAAAATATACTTAAATAGACTATTTAATTTTAATAATCATGAAAAAAGACTTTTAGACGAGAATTAAAATCGTGATTCCGAGTAGTATTTTATTAAATAAATAAGATCAAGATGCGTCTGTGTTTAACTATTGCTAATAATGACACATGCGCATAGCCTTTGACTTTTACGTTAGACGTAACTTTTTCGAGTTGATGATATAATGAACAAGTCATTATTAAAAATATTGAGCAATATAATGCAACACTGCATTAAACATAGTATATTATATGATAAGATAATAAGACATATGTGTGAACATGATAAAAAAATATATATATGTATATATATTATTTAACATATTATATGTGCGTGTATTACACTGTGATTATTATACATATATTTATATATTAAATACTATAAATATATAATTACAATGAAACATATACAAAGTAAACTCTGTTTACGCTATAAATAAAGAAAAACTTTTATATTTTTATCAAATAAATAAATATATATATATATATTGCTTTATTAAATAATATATAATACAATCATTTTTTAAATATTTTTTTCAATAATTTGATTACTTCTACTGCTACAAGTGCTGATCAAATAAGGTACGTTCAGAAATTTTACTCATCGATAGGTCGCCAATCGATATCGATAGGTCGATATATTGATATGTCGATTTTCGATAATCAGTCCGTATGGCGGCTGGCGGCGTCTACGCGCGGAACCTAAAAATGAATAATCTATTTTACAGTAATCGTAAATTGATTGATCGATCAAATGTTATCAATGTAAATTATGTGGCAATTACGTTGTCCACGTAACGAGTCGTGTCGGAATAGATACCAGCTTCTGTAGCTTGTGCGGTGACGTTGATTCGGTTGTGTGAATGTGTGTGCGTGGTTAAAACTGGAGTTACACGTGTCAAGTTTTAAGATGAACATCGAAGACGAAACGTGGGTATTGTTATTTCCAATATGTATCAATGCAATAATGTCTGTGAGTGCATACTACTTGACTGTTCACGTAATTCCGAGGATAAAATCCATGTTTGTCAAAGCTAACCTCTACGGCATTGACATGAATAAGAGAATCAGTGATAAGATGTAAGTTAGATTCAAAAAATCATTCGAATCTAATGTTATTTTGCATATAATATTTTTATATTTTATTCGTGTATTCTTTAACTCGCTGTCCACAATGAATCGCGTGTACATAGCCGAGTTATTCTTGCAGACCGGAGGCGATAGGCGTTGTCACTGGATGTGTGTTTCTTATAACAATGTTCCTATTTATTCCAGTGCCATTTACAAATCATATACTAAAAAATGAAAAGTTTCCATACGACACGGTACGGTGAGAAAACGTTAATAGTAGTTTAATCAATGCTCTGTTTCTTTCGACTAATGTCAACAAATTTTTTCAATTTAGATGGACATTTTTTTAATATTTTTAAGAACTTATTTCATTTGATATATTTATATTTGTTTATGATATTATTATATATTTAATTTTAAGATGAATATACAATACATAAATATGTAAATAATACAAAGTACAAACTTTCCATGTATTACAGTTTGTTGAATATCTGGCCGCGTTACTATCCATATGTTGTATGCTACTTTTGGGTTTTGCCGATGATGTCTTGGACCTACGTTGGCGACACAAGTTACTTTTACCTACTATAGCATCTTTGCCATTATTGATGGTTTACTATGTTAACTTTAATTCCACGGTAATCATTATACCAAAACCATTGAGACCATGGTTTAGTTTCTCATTGGATTTGTGGATATTTTACTATGTGTATATGGGAATGTTGGCTGTATTCTGTACAAATGCGATAAATATATTAGCTGGAATCAATGGTTTGGAGGTTGGCCAAAGTTTAATCATTGCCACAAGCATTCTCATCTTCAACATTATAGAATTATTTGGCAGTCAATGGAAGGCGCATCAATTTTCAATATACTTTATGATGCCTTACATAGCAACTTCCCTTGCATTATTCAAATTTAATTGGTAAGTTATATTTAGATAATATATATGTATATATAAAAAGAAAAAATATATTTTGAAAGAAAAAGTATATTTTTTACATAAAATGTAAATAATAATAATTTCTTTTTTGACATTACAATAATAAATTTAAATATATGAAAGGAATATTTTTAAACATAGAAGATTCTAAATTTTTAAGGATATGAGTTTTGTATATATAAACCATTTAACGTTTATATTTCATCAACGTAATATTTAATGTATATAAATTCAGTGTATATAATATTACATTAGTGTACATTGAGTATCGAGTATAAATTAATATCACAGTCGGGTGCGACCAGTATGTCAATAGTAATCTAGTTTAGCATAAAAATTTTCTATTAGCCAATCGTACTTCCATGTGTTATTGAGAATCGTTTCAGGCGCAAAGTAGGAATCTCTAGATTTAGAAGCTCTCAGAAGACTGGTTTTACCATCTAACCATAGTCCGCTTCCTATTAGATCCTCAACGAACGGCACATCTATAGTCTTTTCGATATGAATCTCCTTAGACCGGACCTTGTTGCGAAGACCGATAATAATATTTGCAGGCGCTTGGCACAGATTACAGTACCATCCGCCGTAATGATTTAAATCTCCTATGACTAATCCTAAAATATCTCTCTCGCTGGTGTCTCCGTCTAATTGCTGTCGCAATACAAGTGAGTTAGATTGATAGGCGTTACGCATCAGACCGACGGTGTATGCGCCGAGCGTTATCGTTGTTTTGAGGGGATGCTGCCAAAAGAAGCCGTATACCGACCATCTTAATCTAAATCCGATAGGCTGAGCCCAACCGTCGTACACTTTAAGGAACATTAATGCCCTGGAGTTCAGTATCTGTTCGGGTTCCGTCATTACATAGATGTCATCGTCCTTTAAATTCTGTACCACACTCTTGATTTTATCCCAGACGTATTTCGATACTATCCTCGATGGTTTGCGAGACTTAGTCGCTACGTTGATGTATAAGATCTTTCTTTGCTCCCGTTGTAACAGTCCCTTGGACAGTTTGTGTCGGAAATTATCCTCTGCATTGTTAAAATCACAAATCACAAAAAGATCCACCACGTTGTAGAGTTCCTCTACTATCACTTCGGCGATGCCTGAATTGTAATCGCTCAGAAAGAAGGTATGGATAATGTGTCTAGCTGTTTTACGACGTTTTAGACTAATGTTCTGCTTCGACGCCATAATCGCCCTCCATACGACTTCGGGCTGTCCGCAGTCCCAGCCGTGCCATCCTTGATTGCAAATACATCTTTCTAGATGTTCATTGCTTCTCATTTTATGCTCATCTACTCCAAATTTCCAGCATACAGTGCGATTATATATTTCAAACAGCCTAAAAGTCTTGACATCTTTCAATACTATCTCCCCATTGATTGTCTGGTAAATTGGTGATTTTTTATGATTGCCTTGATTTATTTGCAGTTCCTTTAACAGAGGAAAGCAAGTTTTAGTTTTTCTATTATAGAATATCTTGAATCACTTGTGTATTAAATCTGCATTAATTATACCTGCGACGCCTCAAATTTGACAAAACTGACAGATGCACGGGTCGTTGACGCAGTCAATTCAGCTGGTGGGGTTGTGGCGACATAGATCATAACAATTAGAACCTGCAAAACCAATAGAGTATACAGCAACCCCAGCTTCCCATCTAGGCGGACCTGCATGGCACCGATCCCTGTGCACGAAACGTCTAATATCTCATTTTATGTTTCTGGAGAAAGAGCTTGCTGGCTGTCAAAGACATTTTCGTTAGTCTTATCCCATCAGCATCATCTGAAAGCAGAATACAAATTAGTTTTTCACTATTATTAATATAATATATAATTGTTTGAACATGTCTTCTCAATTTACATTTTTATTTGGAATCAATTTTCAGTTTAAATGCACAACACAATTTATATATATATATATCGCGCACTTCTGTCTAACAGAAAATTCATTGACCTCATTTCACCAGTTTCATATTTCATATATATATATATATATATATATATATATATATATATATATATGTATATATGTATGTATATATATGTAATCAAATTGTAATTTTTCGGCGAAATTTAAGGGACGTTGCGCAAATGAACCGCATTGCGGTAAAAGTCGCGAGATAGCTTCGTCGATCGGGTTCGTGGTTCGAGTTAAACGTCCCGGCAGCTCCTCCCCGCACGCATGTGTCATCGACACCGCTACGATAATAAATATTACGTAATAAAGCGTTCCTCACAATGCGATCTGTCGACGGATTTTCGATGGTCCAGGGCCTCGTCGCGATGTATCATTTAACTCGCGGTGACCTCGCGATCGTCCTACGCCAGTAGTCGTCTACGAGACTAGAACTTAATGGATCCCACGACTCGAGACTATACACGATCGGCAACCGGCGTGAACGCCGCGATCCTTCCAGTCCCTCTAGTCGACAGTCGCTGAGCTGGCTGGTCGGTCCCCCGGTTGATCAGGGCTCGAAGATGTTCGGGGGGTGCCTCGTCTCTCCTAGGCCGGGTAGCAGCTCACACAGACACACCGCGCCTGAAAAACCACGCCCGAGTGCCGAACCAGACCAGCCAGCCGGCTGTCGTCGACCAACATGCACACACTCTCGTCGTGAACGCGATCGTGACTATTCGCGAGGCGCACGCGTCTTAGAGAGGCATCTCGTTGACTGCCTGCGTCTGCATGTATATACATCATCCCCGTTATCGGGCACAACTGAATCGTTTATGACTCAGAGCTCGGATTATTTCGATGAGAATGTAGTTGAGGAAACGAAACTAGCTGAATCTCGACGTTACACAGCTTCCCTCTTCTTGGTTAGCTGGATATGCTTTTCAAATGCACTCACGTGCTTGTATAGTCATCATGGTGGTTCTTCTCATCCTTTCTTATAGTCGTGCAATGGCGTATCTCGAATTGACTTCTTCAGCAGATGATGTATAATTTCATATATTCAGGAATTTTCATATTCATATTTAGAATATTTAGCAGATTTCTATAAATAGCAAAAACTAAAATTAATATTTTGATTGCAATTTTGATGCAGATTAGGATGCATTTAAATAGTAATACATATATATATATATATATATATACATATATATCATTATTTTAAAATTAATATATGTAATAATAGAATTAATAATTATATATATATATATATATATATAGAAATAATATATATATATATATAGAAATAACTTTGTGTGTTTAAGGTATCCATCGCAGGTTTTTGCGGGTGATACGTTTTGTTATCTTTCGGGAATGACTTTTGCTGTAGTTGGTATCGTAGGTCATTTCAGCAAAACGACTTTATTGTTTTTCATCCCACAAATAATTAATTTTCTGTACAGCATGTTACAACTTTTTCATTATGTACCATGTCCTAGACACAGATTACCAAAGTAAGTTTTAGAGATAGCTGAATTATTTATAAATAATTCTATTAAAGAGTTTATGATGACAACATAATATAAACATATCTTTTTTACTTATAGGTATAATAAAGAAACTGATAAATTGGAGCCTAGTATAACTGTATTTTACAAATCAGAACTTAACACAATTGGTACAATAATAATTTATAATATGACACACTCATATATTAGTAAAGAAATTGTGTGTGTTTATGATATTTTATATGTTACTATTATATAACAATTAATTAAATTCCAGTTTTCTTTTTACTCTAGGAAGATTATCAATGTGGATACTAAAAACATTTAAATTGATAAAGTGGCAAGAAAACAGAAAAGGTTTTGTAACTTGCAATAATCTAACTTTAATTAATTTTATATTGATCAACACTGGTCCATTAAAAGAGTCAACACTAACAACAATCCTATTAATAATTCAGGTAACAATATATATTTTTTAGTGAATATATATAAGTACATTTATAAGTCATTTTGAAAATAACAAACTTAATTGTTTTTCAGATTATTAGCAGTATATTGGCATTTATTATTAGATATCCTCTAGCTTCCATATTTTATGACGTTTAAATAAACGTAAAATTACATATTTTCTTATGTATAAAAAATATGATGTACATATTTGAGTGATTTATACAATTAGCAGTTTATATAAGATTATATTACTCTTTAATAGAGAGTTATTGCAAATAAAGATTTCTCAAAAAATTATATTGTAAATTACAAATTTATTAAAGTTATTTTACATATATGTGTGTATGTGATCATAATTCTTTTATCTTTTTATTACAGAATTTCGTAGGTCTTTCTTCAAGTTATATGATGTCATTTTCTGTACTAAAATATGTTAAAAATATTTAGTAATGTATTTTTTTTATTTTCTTATAGGATAAAAAATAAGAAGTAAATACAGCTTTCTATATAAATTTCTTATTATATAAACATTGTATATAGTTCAATTAAAAACATTATTGCCAGACTCCATATACCAGAAATAATACAAAAAATTCTTGTTGTTAATAATAGGCTACTGTCTCTATTATTTCAGTTTAAAGTGCTTTGAGCAAGTGGATTAATAAATATGTGCTTTACACTTTCAAAATCTGAAAATCGTAATTTAAATATAGTATCATATAAAATTTTAATGTTTGCATATACTAACACAACAAATATACTTATAAAACAAAAACAAAAAAGTTTATAATCAACACCTTAAAGCTTTGATGATTTATGCAAACGCATTTTTTATATCACTAACTTTTTTTATGTAAATAAAAAATTAACCTCTTCAGTGATATTGACACACGTGTACGTTTAAAGCACCGTGGTTTAAAGTTTTATGAAATTTTTTCATGAGTAATCAACTTATTACATAATGATTACATATGCATACATTATTTTTTTTTAAATATTTTCAAATATTTTTCAATTTTCTGTATTTAATAATTTATAAATAAATTTTGAATAAATATATAATTAAAAAAAAATTTTTTTTCCAACTTCAAGAAATCATTTCTGAAAAGGTTAAATGCAGTTAGAAATAAAATGCTGTTATATAAGGTCCACACAGTCTTTTAATATAAAATAATATAGAATAAACTACTTTTATATATTCCTGATCAGTTCTTCTGATACCCTGTGTGATGAAGATGGATACGCGTAATACAAAATTTGATCCTTTGGATTTGGTAACAGTGCATACTCTTTTATTGTTTTAATTTTTCGATAATTTAACACACAAGACGCGGGAATCGGGGGGACGAATTCCTGATGTCCATACCCAATCTATTCCGTAAACTAAGTTGCGTTTTTGCAGCATCTCTCAGACCATATAAATGTGTGAGTTCAATAGTTGTACGAGACAGTTCCAAAGCTTTTTCAAATAACCTTATTGCTTCCTCTATGTTTCCTCTATAAGAAAAAATATATATAATTGATAATAAATATATATTCATGAAACAAGTTTTAATCAGAGAAATAATACATTAAAGAAATATACCTTTGCACTTCAAAACTTCCTAAAGATTCATATGCTTGCTCACATTTGTCATCTATTTCTATCGCTTTACGAAAGAATTCCACAGCTTTATCAATATTACCATTCCATTGTATCTGCAATAAGCCTTTATGTACATAGACAATTGCATTTTTTGGATCTTTTTCTATTGCTTTAGTAAAATACATATCTGCTTTGTCGTATTGCTCAGTTTCAGCCATCATCTATAATCATTAAAAATTTAATCAATGCAATCAGAATACATATAGTAATAGTAAAAATTTTAATAATAATTTACTCTTTTTTGTAAATTTACTATTTCATTTAATATTAAGAAATTGCATCTACATACCTGAGCATACAACATATAACAATCAGAACGATTCGGGAATTTTATGAAAGCTTTCTCAAAATCTTTCATTGCCTCTTCAACTGATTCCATATCTCTGTTGCAAATTGCATAACGATAATCTGTATAACATTTTTGCACATATGCAACACCAAAGTCTGGATTATATTGAATTGCCTTATCATAATCGCTCTTTGCCTCATATATTCTATTCAGAAGTAAATACACCTAAATTGATAGAAAATATATCATTGTTATTAAATTACTTTATGGTATATAATCTTAGTCTACTCACATAAAAATATGCACTAGAAAAAATGTATAATACCTGTCCTCTATGATGATAAATATCACCATAACTTGGATTCGTATTAATAGCTAATTCAAAATCGTTGAAAGCCATTTGTGGCATGTCGAGTTGCATATATAACGTCGCTCTTTTTATTAGGGCGTTTACTTTTACATCTTTGGACGATTCTTCGCTATTCAATACATTATTGAAATCTTTCATCGAAGCATCATGCTGACCCAAGAGAAGATGAAATGTAGAACGCAAAAGTAGTACTTCCATTTTAGATGAAGGTAATGTATTAAATTCCAAGCTCTCAATGATTTCTGTACACAATGGTATTATATTATCGTACTCTTCGTTCTTCAACGCCTCTAATGGTTTCTTGAAAAATCTGTGTGATAAAATAACAATATTATTAATTTAATTTAATTAAACATCATAATTACATAGAAACTCTTCTGCTAATTCTTACTTTGGAATATCTTCTGGATGTTCAAGTCTAGTAAATACTGGATCATTAGGAAAAGATATAATATAAGTCTTAAGGAAATGTTTGCTTGGCATTATAAATTTTTTGTTTGCTAAATTTTCCTGAACATGTTGCTTTCCTGAAAATAATTTTTACTTTATATTCTATCTTTTTATTTTTTAGTTTTCTTTTGTTCAAGATTCTATTTAATATTAAAATGTTTTACATGTATGTAACTGACCAAGCTTTGCCAAGATTTTATCGGCCATTGCAAGAGAAGTCTGATTACAAAAGCTTTCATAAATACATGCAGCAGTGGCATCTTCCAAGGCAGCTTCCAAATCTTCTAACTGTTCCAAAGCACGTGCCCGACGCAATAAAGCTTTTGCATATTTTGGATTTAATTCCAATGCTTTTGTAGAATCTGCCTTTACAGCACTAAATTTTTTCTGCAAGTTTACTATTATAACGTACAAGAACTAAATAATACATATAATTAATTCAGACAATTAACAAATACACTTTTGTATACTATATCCATATATATTTTTGTGACTAATTTTACCAAGTGTTCATACGCAGCTGCCCTATTTTGATAAAAAGTTGCTAGGTCCTCTGTATTCTCCTTTGGACAAGCATCAATCGCTTTATTATATAGTACTATGGCTTCATCATATTTTCCCATTTTGAATTGTGCATTTCCTTCATTCTTGTATTTTTGCGCCTTTTGTAAAGGAGTCTAGAATAAAAGTTTGCATGAATTACTTATATTCTTATATTACCTATCTATCTCTATCATTCTATCTTTTATGGTTTATATATATACATATATCTTTGATTTATAATAAACTATAAAATTTAATTGTTGCACAGCGATAACAATACATTTGATATAAGTTTTGATATATTATACTCTGCCAATAATGATGAGTCAGAATTCCATTGAGTTTATGCTGTTGTCATCACAAGTGATAATTTTCAGTAAATAGAAATATAAGATGTGCAAAATTCTCATTTATCAATTACTAAATTATATCTTTTGCACATTTGATATTTCTATTTACTGAAAATTATCACTTGTGATAACAACAGCATAAACTCAATGGAATTCTGACTCATCATCATTAGCAGGGTATAATATATCAAAACTTATATCAAATGTATTGTTATCGCTGTGCAACAATCAAAATAAAACCAACAAATAAAATGTAGAAGACACTTTCTCACTTTTTCCTCCTCAATTAATCAATTAAATGGATTAAATAAATTGTTATGAATTTAAATGGATTAAATGGATATAAATGGATTTTTTAGCAACTGAAAAATGGATGATCAACCTTGGGCTCGGCCGAGGAAGGCACTTTCGGTGGATAGTCGCTGTCGATGGAGATCTGCTTGTCGGCGGTCGCCCCGTTCTCCCAGGACGCTCTCGCGTCCCTCCTGAAGTCGTCACGTCCTGACTTGCTGGTCCTGTCGCCGCTGCTGCTGTTCTTGTTCTTGTAGTACATGTAGCCGAGGCCGAGGGCGACCGGCGCCCCGACCACCAGGGCGAGCTGCCATTTCGGCAGCGGGCTGCTGCCGGCCACGCCGCTCGCGGCGGTCATAATTCCGTCGATCGGAAATTATTGTTCGTGCCCGGACAGGATCACGATGACGCGAAACACTTGCGTACGTACCCGGTGCGCACCACCGCGACGAAGACGAGTCCTCCTACCGTCGTAATTGGCGAGAGCGCAAAGGGAGAACCCTCCTGGTCCGAGCGACGATCATGCGGATAAACGCGTACTCTTTATTCCAGAAGTCGCGTTGCACACGATCTTCTCGACCGTCTTCGACGAATCAACACCGACGAAGTGAATCTTATCGGATACGCAGTGCTATTTCATGACGGCTCGCGAGAGATAGAATAGAAACACTCGTCGCGCCCTCTCGGCAAATATCACGAAGAAACACCCGGGAAAATATTGTTCATATATACATATATGTATATAAGCTTATATGTTTTATATATAGATTTATATATATATTATATATATTTTTATAAATTTTTATATATGTATATATTATATTTAAAAATGTTTAATTAATATTTTATTTTAGGCTAGTAGTAAAATATATAGATGTATATATAATTCTATATGAAAAATACAAATACTAATTGATGTGTGATATAAAACGATTTATTTGATTAAAAAGAATTATTTGCAATCGCAGTTACAGATACTGAAAAAAATAAATAATGATATATTAATACAACGAGATAGATTTCTATGAATTTCATGAGATGTAGTTCGTAAAAATTGAGAAACAAAATATAAGAAATTTTTGTGTGATAAGCTCATATTACACACGTGGCGAGATGCAAGAAATCCCCCCATCCTCCTAGGAAAATTACTAGCACTTCCATTTCTACGAATTCTAATGGAGGATTTACAATACGTCCGGTATTTATCCAATAGAAGAGCTAGTTTTCTAGTGATTAAACTAGCAATATTTTGGAATTTAGAAACGGAAGTTTTCTATTATTATCGATAATCGAGAAATCGACTGGCGATAAGCATCTCTAACCGGAAAGATGGCGACGATCTGTCAACAGCAGCTACGTTTTATCAAATATGCCAAAACTGCTAAACCCACTGCGACCGAAGAAATTCGCAAAATATGAAAGCTTTCGCCTCAAAGCATGCTAAACGACCAAAAGTGTTCTTTTCGTCGTAGATAATTTTCACGGACATCGAATTTTTGCGTGTTCTCGTACATATCTGAATTCTATTCGCTGCGACATTTACTACGATGGCACTACAGGAGGACGAAAACACCTGGTAAGCTGATAAAAACAGTTTTTTTTTTTTTATTTCGTCGAGGAATGACATTTTTTTGCCGTACATATGTTTTATTAACATACAATGTAAAATTAATGAATCATTCATATGCAAATCAAGATCTGTGATATCTTTGTGATATGTATATATATATATATATATATATATGTGTTGTGTAGTTTTTAATAACATATTTGTATATAAAAAAGTTTGAAAGTTTGAAAGTTACATATACAAATAAGATACATATACAATTTTTTATATACGGAGTGCACTAAAATGTAGCGGAGAAGTGTGACATGACGTCTTTTCACAGTTTGCTAATTGTGCTAATTAATGTGTTATGTTCATGCAGATTGTACAACATTCCTACATGTTGTACTCAAATATTTTGTATGCATTTTAATTTTTTATATACTTTCTTACAAATAATGTTTATTATTTAGTTTTATCTTTGTGTTAATTTTTTATTATTTCAGGATACTAGAATTGGAAGCAGCGCTTCTAGATACAGAAGCACCATCTGCATCTGATATTTATGCAATTTGTAAAGGCCAACCAATTCCTACAAATTTAAGGCCAGATGTTTGGCAGGCTTGTTTATATGTTACTGATCGACGTGATCAGTTGAGCCAGTTTAATGAAGTTTATGATTTACCTGAACAAAATGTAATTCGTGATGATTGTCAACAATTAGTAGGTCAGTATATGGGAAAGGATTATGTAGATTTCTTAATAGATAGTTTTATTTATATTTTTACTAATATTTTATTTTCAAATATTACAGCAAAACTTGGCAATGAGGATGAGGATAAAGTTTCTGTGGTTTCTGATCTTGAATCTATACTAACATTTTATTGTAAAAGTAAATGCAAACAATATGAAAGGGGAAATGGATGGTTAGAATTATTGGCCCCTTTAATAGCTTTAAAATTACCACGTGCTGCAACTTATAATCTTTTTGAGGCAATAAGAGATGTCTATATTCCAAGGTATATATATAATGCAAGTATTCTTATTTGCGAGAACTATATTAATGTAAAAATAATTTATAATTTTTGTCACACAGTATATCTTTTTTTAGAGGTGAAGCATATAGTTCAGTTTTAAGATTACTATTACTCTATCATGAACCAGAATTGTGTTCGTTTTTGGATACAAAAAGGATATCACCTGATCAATATACAAAAGTATGGATGAATACATTATTTGCTGGTGTCTGTTCATTGCCAGCAATCTGTACTATGTGGGATCTATATTTTATGCAAGCTGACCCATTTTTCATGCTGTTCCTCTCACTTATTATGATTATAAATGCCAGGTAAATTTTAAATAAGATGGCATTTTATCATATTTGTTGATACTGATTATATAACTTAATTTTCATCTTGTAGAGAGCAAATTTTAAGTATGAAGGACGAGGATAAGCAAAATATAATAGATGCCATAGCTATAATGCCATGTGCTCTAGAAGCAGAGGATGTAACCGATTTCTGTTCATTGGCACAGTACTATGCGATGAAAACGCCAACGTCTTTTAAACAGGATTTGTATCCTATAATGTTCGGAGAAAATTCTGACGAGAAATCAATATCTCACGCATTATGCTTACCAGTATCGGCGCAAGAATTAGTAGAAAATGCTATTGAGGCTCCATCCATATCTAATAATACTGTTGAGGCTGTTAGATTCTTTCTTGTAGATTGTAGACCTGCAGAACAATATAATGCAGGTCATTTACCAACAGCATTTCACCTTGATTGTAACTTGGTAAATATTAATTACACAAATATTTTTATGACTTTAAATTTATCAAACCAATTAAAAAAAAATTTTTAAACTTACTAGAATGATGTATATATTTGTATGTATTTTAATTTTCTCATATATATTTAAAATTTAAATAAACAAAAAAAAGATGTTTAGGATTTGAAAATAAAGATTAAATATATTTGTATGTTTTTAGATGCTTCAAGAACCTGCTGCATTTGCCACAGCAGTGCAAGGTTTATTGCAAGCTCAACGTCAAGCGCTAGCTGTTGGTTCGCAAGCTGGTGGAGAACATCTTTGTTTTCTAGGAAGTGGTAGACAAGAGGAAGATCGTTATACGCATATGGTAGTAGCATCCTTTTTACAAAAGCATACACAATATGTGAGCATGGTCACTTCTGGCTATCAAGGTAAATTGTTTTTATTTAATTTTTTATTTTAAAGAATTAATAATAAATCATATATTTATGTCATAATTTGTTTTCAGCTATTCATGAATATTTTGGTGATGAAGTAGTATCGAGTCTCGTCGATCACAATTCGCAGCATTGTTTGGTGTGTAATACTAACATGTCGGAAGAAAATTCAAACGAAGCGAGTCCGGTGAAAGTGAAAAATAACAATTCCGATCTCCTAGGGAAAATTGGATTAGCTATGAAATTAAAAAGCCAAGAAGTAAAAGGGAAGCTGTTTGATTATATTGTTAATCCTACGGCGAATGTTAATAGCAATACAGAAAAGAGAGATGGCAAAGATTTAGACTACATTAAACGTCAAAGGAAAACCGCGCCCGTGTTTAGTATAGACGATGATCAAGAGATAGGTGGGCATTTTTCGAATTATTTTTAAATGGTTTTCATATAAACTGTTTAAAATAAGAAAAAGACTATAAATTATATGACAAATCTCTTGTAGATATGACTATGACTAATAATGAAAGTGAAGAGCCTATTGAAGTAGTATCTATACAGCAATGGATGAAAGATCCTAAATTATTACATTCCTTTAAATGTCAAGAAGTGAAAGTCAATGGTGATCTCTGTGATAGGTAAATGTATAACATAACAAAATTTTTTTATCATAAAATGACATAAAATCAATCACATTTACAAACGTATTTCCTCTATTTCAGTCAACTACTGGTTACTGATAGTCATCTTATAGTACTACGAGAAATCCCGGAGCGAAAAGGTGCTGCACATGTAATCGTGAAACGTCCCCTAACGAGTATCGTTAAAATAACGTCGAGAAAGCGACATGCCGATCTGATAACTTTCAAATATGGTACAACACAATATAACGATACAATTATTTCCGATATGGATAAATTTCTTATACCCAATGCAAGCGAAGCAACTAAATTAATTACGCAACAAATCATGAAACAATTAAAAACATCAGACTAAATATCATAGATACATATTTTATAAAAAAATTTCGAGTTACTGTACAGAAATCGTATAAAAACCAATTTTTGATGAAAAATTTTCCTAACAAATTCAGTTTTGACAATATGCAAAGGTACTTTAACTATTTGTACAGTTATTTAGATTTTTGTTTATGTATATATTGTAGCTATCAAAATTAATATAAAAGTATCGATTATTAATATATCTGATTGTTAATGTGTTAAAATATATTGATTAGTTGGTTGTTTTACATAGAGAAATCATGATTTTTATAATATTGTGAACAGATAAATTGAATTCTATATAATTTCTTATATTTAATTATTTAATTAACATAATTTTGTGTGTACATTTCAAATGTACAATCATGTAGATTTTTATAATTTTTCTCAATATCAGGGTGAAATGACTGACCTAAAAACTAATGCGTTCATAACTTTGTAATCACATTTATATATATAATTGTTATATTAATCATATAAGAGAGAATACATTTCAGATTTTTATTAGAAGTATTAAAGGCCTTAAATTTTTTGTTTTCATAAAATTTACAGTGCTTAATGACAGTTAAAGCTTCATATTTCATTAGACTGAAATCTTGTAGAAATATATGTATATATATAAGAGAGAGAGAGAGAGAGAGAGAGGAAAGAGAACTAGCAATTAATATTGTTTTTTAACATATATGTGCCTAACTAATGCACATTGTTAAGTGTTCTTTTGTTGTGATACACATAATGTAAATAAATATTAAAAATAAATTTAAAATATTAATCTAATTGGCAATTCTGGTCCTAATTCGATTTTAATATATTTAGTATGTACTTTACATAAAATTTGCATTTTGTAGATTGCCATATTGTGTTTTTGTAAGGCAAATCTATTTGTACAAATTTATTTAAGTAATTATGCAAATTATTATAATAAGTGCGATATTTGTAACCAAATAATATCTTTCACACTTGTTTAATTGCTAGCATTTTTCAAAGATTAAAAAAACTATAGCAAAAAAGAATGCTTTGAGAAAAGATTAAATCTTATATATGTGTATATATATATATATATATATTTCATTGTGAATATTGGTACTTAATTTTTTAAGTCATTAGTCGCAAAAATATGCGTAGTGTTCCTCAAATTTTAAGTAAATAAAATCTCACATTCTGGCGACTTATTTTAGAAACACATTAATTTTGCACTTAAAATGTAATTTATATATATATATATAAAACTTGTAATAATTTATAATTATATTAATTCTGATTATAATTTCTGATATCAGTCATAGTGAAATAATGTTTCCTTACATATATGTTTTATTAATAAATATAAATAAGTTTTTTTGCAGTTGCTATATTTAAATATAATCTAATAATAATAAAAATGACTTTTACATTTATTCATAACATTTATATAAACTAATTAAAAACCTATTAAAATATAAAAAGCAATTTGAATATCTACAAATTAGAAAAATTTTTTAAAGGATTAAAGAATACGTATATGTATATATACACATATATGTTGTTGGTAGTTTTACCACAAATTTGCTAGTAACTATATATAATATGTACATAATTTTGTTCCATCTTTCTTGATATGTAGTAGTACACATTGTGTGTATATGTGATAGAACTTTTCCATGTATGAGCTTCCAGACTATTTGGAAATTTATGAATATAAATAAATTACATATGAATTATATTAGTATTCAAAAATTGATTTTTAAGAAACTGAACATTTAAATTGTGTATATAAAGCTTGACAATTTCTAGATATTTATTGTTTATAGGTTTGTGTGTGTATATAAATAAATTGAAAAGGTGTGTATGTATAAATATATAAATGAAAAGGCTATGTGTATATATATATAATATAAAAATAATATCTGCACACACACACACATATATATACATATACATACATACATAAAATAAAAAAGATTTTAAAGTAATCCTTTATTTTACACATTACTTATATTCCTTTATTGAATTGTAAATTATAGTATGTAAGATGTATTTACAAGTTTGTATAAATATATATTATAAATATATATTTTTTGTATATCTTAATTTACTCATATATTTTTGAATATATTTAAAGAGATAAACGTAAAAAATATAAAGTTATTTGAATTTTGTAATTTGACAATTTCTACTAATTTTAAATACCAAAGGAATTAAATATTTCTACTCGGATCTTATCATAATCTGAATGTTAGATTCAATTTGTTAAAAAAAATTATAACATCTTGATTTTTCAATATTATAAACTTAACATATCAAATTTTACACAATATACAACATAATTATTAAGAATTATGTAAAGCTTGCGTGTTATCACAAGAAAAAAACTTGTAACAATATTATTGGTTAATACACTATCACTTCGTTTCATAATTTTGATTGTAGACACACATTTATTATTTAAACAATTTAATATTGTTATTAATTGTGTGTGCCTATACTAAAAATTGTTTTCTGCTTTCTATCGTTTCCTTAGATTGAGTATTTTGTACAGGATTTCTTGAATATAAAATAATAGCAAAACTTACCATAGCTATAGAAATGACAGTGTTTGTATTAATAACTATATTAAATAAAATCCAGCATAACACTGCCGTAAAAATCAGTTCCATTGCACTAGCAAAAGTCTTTAATATAGAATTTAAAGTTTTCAAAAAGAAACTTGTTATTATTCCAACAATTGCATTATTTAACATAATTAATATTATTTTCGGTTGCAAAGCTGTACTTATTTCAATATTACTGAATGTATCACTGACATTGTTCTTGAATGTAGTTAATAAAATAATTGCTATAATATTGCAGAAAATACTGTCTATATACATAAATACATTTTGTACAAAAATGTCAATGTCAGCACCTTGCTGTTTAAGCAAGTACTCATTATAAACGCCAGCTAAACAAGAGCATGTTGTCTGCAAATAGAAATTTTTTAGAAAATAACCATACAGTCATATAAATATCATTATGTAATAAAATTCAATATACCTGTACAAGAATTAAAAATAGAGAAATATCTACATGGAATTCTGCATCAAAGACATGGATATCAAAGTGCTTTACCATGCAACCAACTGTCAAGATCACTAATGAAAACCACTGTATCGCAGACAACTTTTTGCGAAAAATAACCTGAAAAAAATTAGAATTCTCACATATAAGACTCATTCAACATTTATTGCTATTTTGTTATTATGTTAAAAAGTGTGCCAATATTAAGTATACTTGAAATATGATTCCGGTAAGCACAACACGAAGTTGCAGCAAGATATAGTAAGTTGTAGGATCAAATCTAGCCAAATTGACAAATGCTAGATTGTTGTAGAGACAGTATAAAAATGCAGGTATCATATACAGTAGAAGCACTAAAAAATAGACAGAAATTTTCTTTAGCCTTTTATGAATTTCAATTGCATCAAATGTTTATAATACAAATTTCTAGAATTCTTTATCTGTTATTTTGGTCTCACCCTTTTTATTCTTTTTTGTCTCCTGAAGAAGAGTTAAAATACTATTGCTGTAAATGAAAAAATATATTACTAAAATTAAGATAACCAATTGCACAAATTAAAATTCCAAATTGTTTACTTACTCTTTGCAATAAAGTACTGTAGATATTATCAATTTTAAAACTTCTGTCATCAGCACAACTGCCACAGTATTATACTCATAGCGACCACTTCTTTGAGACCATGTCACAAGAATACCTACAGCAAAAAAAAAAATATTGTCATGAATTCTGACATTATTTTTTCATGACTAACATATAATTAATATTTTTGTTTAATGTGTAACATTTTTTTGTCCATTTATTATTGATAATGACAAAATATAATCATGTAAAATCAACGTACCTTGATTTATAAATAGAGCTATATAGGAAATAAATATAACAGAACTCCATCTTCCCGGAAATAATTCGCTCCAACTTATTCCTCCCATTTCTCTGCTTTTCTTACACAATCTCAACGTACAAAATTTTGGCAAAACATTGTGACAACAGTTCCTTTTTATCGTACTTAATTATCAGTACACACATATTAATGCCAAATCATCATTACTAATCAAACACTACCGAAGGCTGAATATACTCTAACTTCTTTTATTACTTAGATATAAATTCGAAAGACACATCTACGCTTATGTGTTCAGCACATTTGTTCAACAGCTTTTAAAAAATCTGTCAAATTTAACATATACATTTATATATATAAGTATGTATATAAATTGACAAGTCAGAGATATTTTCGACAGTTTTACCTGTTCCACTTTTCAAACGTATCACGAAATATAAATTATTTTCCATATACATGTTTATTAGAAAATATTCTTCAATTCGCTCAGCTGTGACAATTCGTTCTTTTTTGGTCCAGGCAGAAACATCACGCAAAAATACACTATTCACACTAATCGGTGTTTAGGGTTTTTCCACTAGACTGATCAATCGCAAACTCCCGTGCTGATCGGGCCAATGGGTGACGTGGACAAAATCTGAGCGAACAATTTGGAGCTGCGCGGATTAACCAATCAGCTGACAGTTGCTTCGCTCCGATTGGTCAATCCGCGAACTGTCAACCGGAGCGTTTGCGATCTATCGTGGAATGACCTTTAATTCGATGCAAATAGTTTTCAGGGCTTAGAACAGCCAATTGCACGATTGAACACAATTTCTATTTGTAGAACACGTGTTCATTCACTGATTATCCGATTCACGATTCATCTGATATTTGTGACTTCGAATTTAAAGCTCATTAACCAATTAGTACACGCGATCTCGCCGGTCTCCCCTCCTCGTCCTTATTTACACACGTACATACATACATACACATATATATGTTTCTCTTTGTCTTTTTTCTTCTAAATGCATTCCATTCGTCGTCTCTTTTCCGCAACTTTGCGGAATCGAGCGGTAAAATCGGAGGGGCAGGGCTATAAGCTATATATTATCTATTCGTTATCTATTCGTAGAATATAGGGGTGATTTAAAAACTCGGACTTGATTCCTCGAAGAGGAGATATTTGTGGGCACTTTTTATCAAACGCTGCGTGCGCGTGCGTGTTTATGTGCGTGTGGATATGACAGATGCCGTAATGGTTCCTTGATAGCGTGGGCGTATATATGTGATATATGTGCGTGATATTTTGTGTTTTCTCCCGAGTACCGGCTCGTGCGATCTTCCTTTGAAATAATAATAAATCCTCTCCGGATTCGCCCGCTTACTGATTCTGATACGTGTCATTCGCAGTAGCTTCTATTTTTTTTCTACTTTGACAGATCCATGTATAGATGAACATGTACTGCATCATGCAATAATATTTTTCTTCAATCTGTCAAACGCTCTCGACGTAATAATTCTTATTAATTATGGGTAAGTTTTTGATAACATTGAACAGTTTCATGAAGAATAATTATATGTATATTTGTTTTCAGAAGATTCTACAGAAGCGCAAAAGTGGCAGCAACATCTATCCCTGTTGCGAGAGCAATATGTCAATTTGTACAATGCAAACATAGAATTGCAAAAGGAGTATGCTATCATTACAGCTGAGAAGCAAGAAGGTGGATTTGTCAGTAGGCTTCTGGCAACTATAGCATCTTTATATTGTCAACATCGTTACAGGTATCTTATATACAATTTGGTATGTTTTTTTATACAAAAATGTAATATAAAATTGTATAATATTTATAATGAATATTATCCTGAAATTTATTTATTTATTTTTAGTGATATAAATATAAAACTGATTGATCAAGAAATACCAGCACATAAATTTGTATTGTCTGCCAGAACTGATTTCTTCAATGATGCAGCCCTTGTTGAAAAGACTGTTTTAGGTAATATATTTATGTCTATTTATTTTATATCTGTGATTATATTTATTACATATTTATTGCATAATTATTTTTAGATTGTGATTATATTTATTACATATTTATTGCATAATTATTTTTAGATTGGAGCAATTTAAATAGCAGTGTTGCATTAGTGTTGTTAAAATGGATTTATACTGGCAAGGTGTCTCAAGAAGATCTAACATTGGACTTGATGAAAGCAGCAGCTGGCTTTCATTTGTCAGAAATGGTAGATCAATGCGAAAGATATCTAATTGGGACAGTGGGATTGAAGGATTGTGTGGGATTATATTCAGCAGCTGAGGAATTGGGTACCTTAAAGTTAAAGGAGCATTGCAGTTCTTTAATTTCAGCACATTGGGTAAAATTACAATAATCTCACTTGACAATAACAACATTATTGTCTGTATGTGTTATATCTAAAATATTAATATAACTTACAGGAAGATTTAACGGGCGAAGATTTCAAAGAGATGCCAGGTTCTCTGTTATATAAGTTGTTGCAAACTAAGAGCAAATATCCTTTACATGCAGCCGTACGCTTGATGCGCGAAGACGTCGTGTTTCTATACTTAGTGGAAAATAACGCCGAGGTAAGTTCTCTTCCTTTTTGATAAAAAGACAACGTAATGTAATATGTATTGAAGTAAATTTTATTGAAATAATTGAAATTAAACCTAATTTGATACATGACAATTTATATTTCATATATTTATTTATATATTTTATTTCAATATATAAACATAATATGAAAATATTGTGCTATTAATGTATGGAGATTTATTATGTGTTCTGTGTTTGTTATTATAAGATATATTTTTAATATTTTAATATATTAATTAATTTACACACATATTCACAGCTTAAGTTTGAATGTTAAGTAATTGCATAAACTAAAATGATTTAATTATAAACATAAAATCTAAATTAATTTAAAAGATAAGTAACTTATTTTTTTCAATACTTTTAATTTATTTTTTTATAATACTTGAAAACATTAACATTTACAATATTTTTTGCTAGTAAAAATATTATCTTAGTTACTTTGGGTTACTTTTATTAATGTTAAAAAATTATTTGTTTACAAATATAATTGTTGAGACTCAGAGAGTAGAACAAATTGTATGATTAACATATTTGAATAGTTCAAAGTAGATTATTCGAAAAGGCAGTTTAAACAATGACAACAAGTCAAATTGCTTGAAAATTCCAAGCCTTTAGAAATATTGATATGTTAAAACTTATTTAGTAATCAGCAGTGACAGTTTTATTTCTGATCAATTACATATAGATTAAGACTGCTGGTCCCTAATATAATATAACTTACAAGTAGAAACATTCTGGATCATTTTTTAATAGATATTTTTGATATAAATTATAAATATAATTTAGAACTAATCTGTAACAAGATGATTCACAATTGACTAGTAAAAGATATTTTATCTTTGTGTGTAATATCCAATTATTTTATTCAATTCTAATTTCTAAATAGATATATAGATTCTCTCTAATTGTAAAAATTAAAATTAAATAACTTAACAATTTTTAAAAATAAATTAGTTATTTATAGCCATTTATATTATTATTGGATAGACATCAATATTTGTGTATTATATAATACAATACTTGCAATTTGTTGTAAAGGCTCCATTTGTACTCCCATCATTATCAGAGAGAATTATATATCTTATATATGAAACACTTTCTTTTAAGTAACACATTGTGTGCCATCAATTGAAAAATTCTATATTAATCTTACAATCAGCAGTGCTAGGATTATTCCATATATTTTGTTAAATATCCCAAATTGTAAAGGAGATGAATTGCACAAGTGAAAACTACAAAAACAATATTCAGGTGGATCGGTCGGTGCTCCCCTGTGTTCACCTATAAAACAACCTTCGTCATAAGCAGTTGCTACAATCTCTTCCTTTTTATACCACTGTTGATCGGCTTCATTATAAACACGAGAGGTATATTTCTGTGGGGCGCAGTCTCTCTGAACAGTAGTAACTACAGATGCTAAAAGAAAATTTTCAAACAAATGGTTAGGTCATTATCATTTAATGGTTACTCTGTCAACATTTGCCAACCTACTTTTAGATTTATATTGAATAGTTCTCTTCATACAAAGTGTCGAAGTTGGACAGAATGTCTGAAATTTGGCACTCCCATCAAAATGGGAACAAAGCAAATGTGTGTCTTCTGGTCTTGTCAACGCTGTGAGACATTTGAAACATGAAATGCCTTCTGCTTGTGCTTGTAAAATGTCTATAAATTTTATATTATATTAATCTTTAAGTTTTATTGATTTCTCTGATTACAATAATCAAAGTATAAAAGAAATGCACATACATGACAAAATACTGATATATAATATCATAATCTGTAGATTTGACTTCAAATTGTACATTTTATTTGCAATAATAGTTAGCTCATCGAGAAATAATTATTTAATTAAATCAACAATGAGATATTTGTACGATTAATTTATTTCGGCAGTAATATCTGAAACAATGTTCAAAATTAATATTTGACTAGAATTGTACTGAAATTGAAATATTTTATCTCTATTCTTGTTATACAAATTTAGGAAGTTTAATTCTGTCTTTAATTAAATTTTTAAAAACTGTTTTCCAAATTTTCTCTATTCTTATATTATAATTATCTATATTCATTACAAAGCAATTTTATTATCAAAGAAATTTCATAAAAAATAATTAAATTTATATCTTATGTAAGACTTTTTTTTAATATCAAGATGAATATAAATATTTCTTAGATACCTCTTTGACATTTATTAAAAACTGTCAGCTTTCACTATTGAAAGTCCTGTTTTATTTATATCGCCAAGTTTCTAAATTATAATTTTCTGCTCTAATTATTTTCTTAATTAATATAAGTGAACTTGATAAACTGACGTATCAAAATCTCCGTCAATACTCTATATATACATATTCCGTTACCAAATACAGTAAGACACAGTCATGGTACACTTTTATCACAGTATTACAACGTTCGCACGCATCGTGTAACGCATCATAACGATTTATTTTTCGCGATACACAGGCACGATGATGCGATCCTCGTCGTCAAAATCTCTCTCCGCCTTTCTCGCTCTCGAAACACATCGAGAGCGACTGCTCCACGGCTGATTACAGCCGGGCCACGTCATCTGCCTCGGCGGTTCTTTAATACTTCTGCGTCCTCTTCCATGTATATCAGAAAATAATCTCCATACACTTCCTCCGTAAACGCTTTTTCACACCAACTCGATGTTATTCGTGCCATTCCACTGACTTGATCATTAGCCCCCCTATATACGCATACACACATACACTAACGCACGTATCGCGGCATCGTGCACGCGCTGATATAGACAGTGGTTCTCAAATTTGTTTTTTTTTTTTATATTTTTTTATTCAGTTTGTTATTTAATTTTATATATATGTATATATTTATCCGTCTTTCAAAAATAAAAAAAATGACTATTTATGGCGAATCACTTTGTATTTGTTATGATATATCAATATGCACACAATAATTTGTAAATTTTAAAATTTATATTATATATAATTTTGAAATAAAAATTTGGATATATTTTTAAATGTATATTATATATTTTTTAAATAAAAAAAATGAAATAAAAAGTATATAAGACAATAAGAAAAAATGAAATGTATTATAATGAAAATAGATATGCAATTGCATATGCAAAATCATATTGCAAAACTTATGTCTTCTCTCTGTCAACACTAACATATTTGAATAATTAACATAACTTAACATCACTGAATATATAATTTTTCTTTAGATCATTTTTCATGTTTCTCTATCATACTTAAAGTTATATTTGATTTTTCTGCTGAGTAAGTTCTTAATTTAAAAAGAAATATTTTATATAGTAAAAAATATTCAAAAAATTATTTTTTTTATTTTAATATTTTAATTATTTTCAAACGTGCGCCATTATTAATTATAATAATTTAAAAAGGATACTCTAATATTTCTTATTTTTTAACGATAACATGTGTTTTATAGCTTCCAAAAGCAGTCAATGCTGTAGATCACAAAGGAGAAACAGCTCTAGAAGTTGCCCTGAAAAGTCGTCAACCATCTTTGGCCCGTACTTTGGTTGAACATGGAGCGAATCTGAGTGCGAAGGATGCAAGGGGTCTTTCTCTCCTTCATTCAGCAATTTTGAAAGGAGATTCTTACTCATCTGAATTTATAATCGAACAACTGGAAAACAACGGCAATGTGCAAAAGTTATGTGAGCCTGTAAATATTATTGAGAGTGCGAAAAATACAGCCGATCTTAAGCAACTGGAAGGCTGTACTGCCTTGCATCTAGTAGCGAAGCATAATACAGAAAGCATGTTAGCAGTTGGATCAAGATTGCTTCAAGCAGGAATTGATCCAAATTTACAAGATCATAGAGGATGGTAAATATTGTATTCCTTCAAGATCCTGTTTCAAGATTTACATTACATTCCGAATAATGTAAAGCTTAAAAATAAGTATCTGTGGAATTCAAAATAGGATTTGTAGCCTTTTTTATGTAATTAAGTATCAAATATAATTTTGCACATTTATTTATATTTGCAGGACTGCGCTTCATAGCTGTATCTCGGAGAGAAACGATATGCTGTTTGATTTGTTACTCGAGGCAAAATGTATAGATATAGATGAAACCACCAACGAAGATGACACACCATTATGTTTCGCGATGAAGACTGATCCCTTCAACGAATACTTTGCGTCTAAATTATTAACTAAAGGCGCTATACCGAATCCAATTTATAACACCACTGGGGATACGTTGCTTCACGTCTTGACGCGAGAATGTAGAGAAGGGGCGGCGCTATTTTTAGTGGAATATTGTAAGAATAACTTAACAAAAACCAACAACGAAGGTTTCACGATATTACATGAAGTGTGCAAGGTCGGCTTAAAAGATTTGTCTCGGGCATTATTAAAAAATGGATTTCCAACCGATGTCGTTACCTTTTCTACTGGTGACACACCGATTCATTTCGCTATCTCGAATCTATATGCAGATATAGTCAATGAATTATTAGATTTATCTAACTCTAATGAGCAATTGACTATTAAAAATAAAGCGAACGAGACGCCTCTGAGCCTAGCTATAAAGGCACCGTTTAAAAAAGGCAAAGATATCGTACTAGCTCTGATAAAAGCTGGGGCTGATGTAAATGAGCGTAACAAGGAAGGTCTGACATTGTTACATAAGGCAATATTGAAGGAAGATTCAGCTACCGCTATATTTCTGCTGGAAAATGGTGCTGACATGAATGCAAAGTGAGTTTATTAAAATTTACAAAAATTGATATGTATAAAAAATTGCAAGTTCAATATTATTAATATATATTCGTATTTCAATATGTGCAGAACAGCCAATGGAGATACGCCGCTACAACTGTGCGTACATTGTAGACTAGGCGAAGTAGTGGAAGCTCTTTGTAGACGAGGTGTAGACACTTCAATAGGATGCCCATTATGGGATGCTCTAGACTCAGATCAGGAAGATACCGCGTCAATCTTGGTTAAATACGGAGCTGATACTGATTGTTGGGGTTCTGGACCCGATGGTTGTCAGCAAACGCTGCTACACAGAGCGATCGATGATAATAAGGAAGATATAGCACAATTTCTGATCAGAAGGTAGCGATATCCGCATTCTTTTGCTAAAAAAAGTTTTTAAGTAATAATCATTTGTCAGAAATAAGAAAATAATATTTAAAAAATTGTTATCTTATTTTTTTATTTTTAATTTATATCGTGATGGTATATAGATATGATTACAATGTAAAATATTGTAAATTTGTCATTATTTTATTCCTCTCTTTTAAATGATGATTTATATCGCAGTGGATGTGATTTGAATGCTCCGAGACGACTTGGGCCAGACGGTGCCGGCGGAGATGAGGCGAGAGATGAGTGTACGCCGTTACATTTGTGTTGCCAATGGGGATTGGAGCAAGTTGTGCAAACGCTCATCGAACACGGAGCCGACGTGAACGCCCGCGATGCGGAGGGAAAGACTCCTGTACACGTAGCGATACAGAATCAGCATTCGCAGCTGATCTCTCTTCTGCTGTGTCACCCGAATATAGATCTGAACAAGAGGGATAAGAGAGGACTTACGCCATTCGCGACCGCTCTGACTGTCCGTAACAACAAAGCTGCGCAAGCGATATTAGAGAGATTACCAAAGGCCGCCGAACAATACGATAATAAGGGCAGAAACTTCTTACATACTGCTATCCAGAAGGGTGACATGGAGAGCATTCTGTTTTTATTATCGATACAAGTACTTGAATTTAATTTATTATAGATTGTAATGCACTGTGAAGAACTGTAACTACAGTAGTTCTATTTTTCTTGTCACAGGTAGACGTAAATTCAAGAATACATGACGTTACACAAACGCCTCCGCTGCATCTTGCCGCGATGTCAGGAAACGAGATGTTGGTGCGAAGTTTGATATTAGCAGGCGCTCGTGTTAATGATACCGATGCAAATAGGAACACCGCACTGCATGTGGCAGCTAAAGCGGGACATGCTCCTGTTGTCTCCGCGTTATTGCAAGTAAGAGACAAGCTATTTAATGCAAAGAATCCACTAAATACCTACCTGACGGTGTACCTAATTTTATTGCATTTAAGGTATCCTGTTAAATAATGGATTATTTGTTGTATAGAATAATATTAATTTCGACGCGGTAAATGCGGACGGCGATAACGCGTTGCACGTAGCTGTAAGAGAAGGTCATGTGTCAGTGGTCAGGACGTTACTGACCGAGTGTACGCTGGACGCGGAAGCTGTGAATCTCAAAGGCCGTAATCCTCTACACGAGTTAGCTAGATGCGCGAGGGACAATGCTGCAACGATATGCGAACTATTTTTAGAATGCATGTCACAATATCCAGTCAATAACGCAGGTACAAGAAATGTTCTTTTTTAAAAAAAGATTAATTAAATTTAAAATTGTTTTGGAAGAAAAATGTTGTAATTTGTTTTAATTATATTAATTATTCTACAAAACGCGTATGTTTTACAAAGTCTTTATTTACAGACTTAGATGGAAACACACCATTGTTGATTGCATACATGAAGGGTAATGGCAATCTTTGTAGAACATTAGTAAAAGCCGGAGCATGCTTAGGTTCGATGAATAAAGATGGAATTACAATCTTCAATTATCAAGTAGCAACGAAACAACTATTATATAGACTATTAGATTCTCTAACGCAAGAAGCGCCATGGTCTGATAAAGATTGCTGCTTAGAATGCGGAACAAAATTCTCTCTCACAATGCGCAAGCATCATTGGTATGAATGATTTGTACTCTAACGACATTAAATGAATATATCAAGGTAGCACAGTTTTCATTATATTTTATTTCTCTTTTTAGTCGGCATTGTGGACGAATTTTATGCAGCAAGTGTTCAGGTCAGGATGTACCGATCTTGAAATTTGGTTTAAACAAGCCAGTACGTGTATGCAACATATGTTTTGACGTACTGCTGGGTACTGGTTCTCTTCAACCTTCATAGTTAAAAATTTTTTAAAATTAATAGATCATTCCAATGTTTTTTATATGAAAGGAAAACAGATATACATATATATACATATATATATGAATTGAAAGTCTGTGCGTATATCATTGATATTTTATGTATCCTATTGTATATTGTTCACATTAAGATTTGTTAAAACTAATTCATAGAATTATAGAGAAATACAGATGATGGAAAGATTGTGTGTCAAATATAATTTTCATATCTAATAACTTAATTTTTTATTTTACTAGCATTAGATTATATATACAATAATTGAGAAATTAAGTTTCAACATTGTGAACAACAATTGGGTCTTTATATGGGAATATCGTACAATTATTTAAGTTTGCTAAACAGAGTCTTTGAGACGCAATGATCGACACATTGCACATAATCAAGAAGTTCCTCTAGACAAGTTTCTTCCGTATTGGATCTCGAATTAACACGATCATTGCATGTGTTCAATTTCTCCTGCAAATTGACACATTTTGCTTCTAAAGCACATTCCTCCTGTAAGAAAAATTATTGATTAAAATAATCGCGTAAAGTAATACTGAGTTATTAAAAACATGCTGTTTTTATTGATTAATGTGATTCATTTTTAACTTTTACAGAAAAATATGCATGTGTATAAAAGAAAAAATTTTTATAATTCCAATTAATTAGTGATTAATTTATGAAATAAAATTTGCAGTATTTTGTGAATGTAGAATTATAAAATTAGATTTCACTAGGCAATTTTGTTAAATTAATCAGAGTGTAATTCAAGCAATGCTTGAACTTTAATGAATACATCTTTACTCCGCAAATTAATTAATAAATTAATTAACAATGCGCATTTGCATCCCCATTTAAAAAACAATATTATGTAATGATTGTGTCACTTACACGAAGTACTTTTTGCGGATCCACCAATTCTTCATCGTCGGCCTTCACCACCGGCAAGTAACGTTTGAAAAAATTCTGTACGATTGACATTTTATTAGAGATATTCCGATATTCAAGATCGGTTAGCCTAAAATTTTTCCTTCGGAAAAAACTCCGCAAAAGCTAACCATTAACAATAACCATAAAATCTGAACTTCAAGAAGAGGAAGCAAATCTCACGATTTATCAAAATCGATCATGTGCCTCCTGTGTTGACGTTGACCAATTAGAATCAAGGAAGTTTTCGCGCAAGCAGACACGCGATTGGTTGGAAAATAGAGAAAGTCACAAAAATTCCTATTTGTTAGCCAATCGTGTGACATTTAATTTATGGTGAGTTTTTTTTATTGATAAATTTTCAAATCTCTGCTTCTTTATCCTGATTGGTGGATCAAAAATCCTATTCTGATGACAGAATTTTGAACACACTCTGTAAAATGGTCAATCAACCTCTTGTTTTTCCTAAAATCATTTATATTTTTATATTTTATTCAAATGTGTTCAAAAATAAAATGCGAGTTTGTAAAGAAAAGGAAAAATATAAAAATGAAAATAAAGATGCGTATTATTTGAAATTCACGCGCTATTTCGAAAAAAGTACAGATGCACTTATTTTCTTCTGCACTTTTCGTGGCTAATCGTGCACGTGAAAACGTGATTATTTATCTCTCGGACTCTTTCGAGTCGATACACAACGTGACAGTCGCATCACGAATGTATTTTCCAATGTAAATAATGCACACTTTATCCGGTTTTACATCATTTCTATTAATTGCATTACAAAAATTACAGAAAAACGCAATCTGTCAAATATAATGAAAACGGAGAGACGTGAATCCGCGACTCCTCGCTTCCCTGACGATGGAAATAAAACCTTTATTCCGTCAATATTATTCGATTAAAAGAACATCAACAAGAACATAGATATACAAAAATACAAATCCTAAATAAAATTCACACGATGAAAGAGGCTAAACAAATCGAAAAACGCTCGATTAATAATAAGAAAGAATAAAGAGGTTAAGAGAGATACGGTCTATTAAAAAAAAAAAAAAAAAAACAGTAATAATAAATAAATAAGGAGAGCGATCCTCAACATGACAGAATCAGTAAAATCTCTCCATCACATTCGTCCCGTCAGGAAAATATTCCAGGACGTAGGGGCAGACGCATCCGGGGCATCGTAAGGAGAGTGCAACTGCAAGAGAGTGCATCTGCATCGCGGAGCACGCGCGCGGGAGACTCGGCACGTTTCTTCCCTCGCCGAATCTGTCATCGGTGGTTCGCCGATGAGGACGGATCGGTTTTCCAAGGAACGACAAGGACGCTGTCTCCCGCGCACTCAAACGTCACGAAAGAGTTTCGCGTTCTGCCAGAAAAAAAGCGCAACGTAACTGAATAAGGGTCTAAAGGTTCTAGTTAAGACAGAAAGAGAGAGAGCGAGTGGGAGAGAGAGAGAGAAAGAGAGAGGGGGCGAGAGTGAGGAGTGGCAGGGAGAAAGGAAGACGGAGAGGAAAAGAGGAGCAACGAGAGAGAGTGAAACTCGCTAGTTCGACGTAGCTTACGAGAAACGGAGGGACAGACGCTTTAAACCGGAGGATACTGAAACTAAAGACGCGAGAGAGGGAGAGACAGAGAGAGAGAGATAGTTTTCAACAACGTGGGTTATCGTTATCGCGAACGGTAACTCGGTTTTGGGAAAAAAAAAATCGCGAAACGCGATTGGAGGTTATGTGTTGTTGAGGGAAAAACTACGTACTCTTCCGCCTCTCGCGCGAAGAAAGACCGAGCGATCCGAAGCGAAACCGGAGGAAACTGGCATCGTAAGTCTGCGATCGGGACGCGCTTTCGAGTCTGATTAAAGATGCTGTAATTAATAAGGCCGCTCGAAAGATCGTATCGATCCGATAAGTAAGAAGAATTTCGCTTTGCATCTTCTCCACGGTAGAGAGAGAAAACTGCATTTTTCGCGCAACGATCTACAAAGCTGTCAAAAGTTGTTCCGCGCGATTTTGTTTATTCTTTAACACCGTAATTAATGTCGCAGTGAGAAAAGAAAGAAAGGGAGAGAGAGAGAGAAAGAGGGAGAAATCGCTGATTGACGGCTTGTCAAAATTAATCCAGCCGCTAATTTTTGTGGTTATCGAACACTCGGATCATGTAATTGATACAATCAATGTATATCGAACACTCGGTACCTTTAACAACGAATATTCGATATTTTTGTAATTAAAGTTAATTAATTTTAAGTGACACGCGAGAGATAGTGATGTGTAAAAATTGTGTTACATTGATTCGCAATTCAGTTGACGAGGACGCACGCATGTATAATTTGTTGTTTACATGTTGATAATCGCGCATCCTCGAATACTGTCTTTCGAAGGATGTGAAATAGAACTTGAATTTATATATCCATCTTAGTTATCGATATTGTTTAAAGTTTGGTTTAAACGTTTGCGACAGAAGTTCACATGAATGGATGATGCTTGGAGGCGATGAACGGCATGGAGAGACATGGTCACGGACATGGACATTCACACGCGCACTCGCATCGTCATCGTCATTCCCATGGCGGTTCTCAGAGCACGTCGCAAAACTCGAGTCAGCCTGCCTCGAAGCATAGCCACGGTAGCAGTCACGTAACACACTCGCAGAAGGACACAGCTGCGCCGCAAGTGACTCCAAAGCAGAGAAATTACAAGTTACTCGTCGACCCGTTCTTAGTTAAAGGAGCAACAAAATTATGTAGATACGATGGAACTGTTCCAGGAGACCCGACGTATCCGCAGGTCCAACCTCGTGATCCCAGATCGCAATTGACGAGGATCTGGACCAGGCTTGAACAACTCGATCTACCTGTACCTAGATTTAAAATCGATTCGAATTACTGCGGAGAGCCGCCCCCGCTAGAAGTAACGTTTTGCCATTTAAATGATAATATCGATAAGACATTTTTGACAAACATGGTTCAGAAATTTGGATCTATAGAGGAACTTATTATTTATTATCATCCAATGACTAATAAACACCTTGGTATAGCAAGAGTAGTGTTTGAATCAACCAAGGCGTCGAAGGCATGTGTGGAAAAGTTGAATAATACATCTGTGATGGGAAAAGTGTTGAGGGTTTTTCTGGATTCCTTCGGGGAGGAGTGCAAGAAGATGTTTGAGGAGTTGACTACGGAAAAGAAACCGGAGAAGAAGATAGAGAAAGAGGTGGTAAAGCCTGAGATTGAGCAAGAAAAACATCAAACACCTGTGGAGAAGGTTTTACTCGAGGAGAGGGAAGACTTTAGAAGTAGTAAAAAAGCTATTCTACCTGTAGAGAAGAACAGAGAGCCGTATGTAGAAAATTCGAGGTATAACAAATACAGGGATTATCCTACACCAAGCGGCAGTACAGGCAGTGATTTGGGTTATGGAACTGCGCCCAGTGAACTGAATTATTCTAATAATTATTCTCAAAACTCTACTCCTGCCGCGAATTATGATTTTTTCTATGGCAGTTATCATCATCAACCTCCAAGTAGCTATTTAACTAGCATACCGCAAAATGTACCATCGCAGAATATACCGGTTCAACAAAATTCAAATGTCTGGTGGAGTAACAACTCTGGAACAACGGGATATACACCTTCAGCGCCCGTTTGGCCGATTCAACCGCACGCGACCAATTTGGACAGTGTTAATTCTAATATAACGCAGATTAGTAGTAATAAGACTTCCAATGCAAAACTACATCATACTCCTAAAAAGGAAAAGGAGAATCAGGTTACGACGAAAAGTGCGCCGCGTGATTCTCCCGACGAAACTCGCAAGACATTAGATTTAGATACAAGAATTGCTATGTTATTAAAGGACAAAGCGGGTGGAATGGCACCTCCGTTTTTACAATTTGGCAGCGACTCGGAAGATGACAAGAAGTCTTTGCAAGGCGACGGTGAAATGTTGTCCGAGCCACCTAGTCCCTTTCTGTCGCATGAAATTTATAAGCAATGTTTTGAAAAAATGGTAGAAAGAAATAAGGAAAGAAGAAAAGCTCATGAGAATAGCATTAGTCAGTTTTCTGTGGACGAAGATTTGGGTAGTGTTATAAGTTCCAGTGAAGACGAAGCGTTATTAGGAAGTTATAGTCCAGCACCTGATGACAATGAACCAGAACCACCTAAAGAACCACCTCCACCTCCTCCACCTGACGACGACAGAATGTCTCTGAGTCCTTTGAGTTCAGGAGATGAAAAGATTGAAGAAGTGAGTTTACTTATATATTATACATTAATTATACATATGTTTACATTGCATTTTATGTATAATTATCTCTTTAATATATAGGTAGCACAAACAGAGCCTTCGAGTCAACTGTATCCAACTGGTTATCCAGGAAATTTAACTCATTATCCTAATGATGTTTATAATTGGCCGCGACCGGCGCAATATCCTTATCCTTATGGAGCAACTTACTTGCAAAGCCATTTTCAACCTACTACAGCGTCTTTCTCGGCAACAGTCGGAAATCATCAAGGGGCAAATTATTATTCTTCGTTTCAGTCGCGGTTGCACGCTATGGCAAATTATAACATCACAAAAGATCCACAGGCAAGATAATTGCATTGCATTGATATAAGATTGAATCTGTAAATTTCATTTTTTTATATATATATATATATATTATTTGTAAAAGCATTTTTGTTAGAAAAATATTTAAAATATCTCTGTTTAGGGTCCTACTATCAATAGTGTACTGAGCAAAGTAGTGAATGAATTGAAGCAAATTCTAAAAAAGGACTTTAATAAGAAGATGATAGAAAATACAGCGTTCAAATTATTCGAAGTTTGGTGGGATGAAAAGAAGTCTGAGAAAAGTCAAACTCACGGTGGCAGCGAGAATGCTATTGTCAATAACACGGCGAAAGAAGACGTAAAAACTCAAGGATTATCATCTTTATTAGAGCAAGCAACACCATTAGGACTCAATTACGATGGATTTGGTTTGGGTATTAGAGCTAGTATGCCAAAGATGCCTTCGTTCAGGGTAAGAATTTTGTATTGTTTTATATTTTCTTCAATAACATCAATTATAACATGTTTGTTTTTTCCCCGTAGCGCAAGATCAAAGCTCCAAGTCCATTACCGCAGGATGAGGATAGCCGACAATCGGGTCATGCTGATATGGAAACGATCGAAAGCGACAGTGATTTGGATACATCATCGGCACAAAAAACGAAGAAAGCGATGGTTTCTTTGCCAAGTGTCTCTTCTTCGACATCGTCTTCGTCCTCGTCTCTCGAAAGCAGTAGTGAAGAAATCAGTTCCAGTGAATCTTCCGATAGTTCAAATGAAAGTTCCGATGAAGAAGCTGGCTTTGAGGATGAGGTATATATAATGCAGATGAGTGCAAAGATTTAAAAAGCTAACACATTGATAAAAATGGATTAAAATTGATTTAATTTTTTTCTTTTTTTTAGCAAGACACAGATAGCCGCATGTCTGATCACAGACCACTGGCTTGTAATAGTGAGGATCCTGATATATTGATGGAATTCGCAATTCAAAAGTCATTGGATTGTCCCACGCCGACTGGTAGAGAAACGCCAGTACCAGATATCAAAATTAAAGATCAAAATTCCAACGAATTCCCGCAGATCGACAATGACAATCTCATTAGCTCATTATCTTCTCCTGTGAGATACGAGAGCATCAAGGCAGAGGAGACAATTTCCGAGAAATTGCCTGCCACGGAAGAAAAGCCATTCGTCGATGTGTGTGGAACTTTGGACAAGGAATCGAAGGATGTGCCAAGGATTACTGAGGAGAAAGAAATACAGATTGAATCGAAACCTGCATCAGTGATAACGCTAGTAAAGGAAGAAACATTACCAGATATACAAAAGATGGAGAACTCGGCTGCAGAAGCCTTGATGACTTTAGCTGGGCGCGATAATATTATACGTCATAGGAGTCCGGGTTCTATACAACCTAATATTATCAGAGCCCTGCAGACGATGTCGGCGAAATACATAAATGACGAACCTATTTTAAAGGAGAACGAAAAGATCGAGATGTTCAGCGAAATTCCCACAACGGATTCAGAAGAAGAAAGCTTAGAAATCAGAAGATTAAGGTCAGTGATCAGTTCAACTAATAAATTTTTAAATAATTCTTCATTGTGTGTGCACAATATAATGCATACGTAGTGTAAAATTATCGCTCTATAATAACGATGAAATATTCCAATATTCTGTACAGGTATCAAGCAGAGGCGGATCTTCGATTAAATGGGCAGCAGACACCAAGTTCGCCTGGTTCTCAGGCTTCGCAAGTGTATATGGAACATTCGTATTCATTGCCACCTGCGCAACCGGAGCCCCTGGAATCGATGATACGTCTACCGTCAACTTCGGTGAAAGTGAAACATCCGAAGATTGTCAAATTATCGAAATCAAAGGACAAGACTCATAAAGTGGAGAAGCAAAAATCCAAGAAATATACAAAAGTGCATAATAGTCATCAGAATCACGAGGGAGAAAAAGAGAATATCCAGAATGATTATATATATGACAAGTTACCTAAGCCGATTGTAGAATCGAAAGTCACGTACAAAGAGCGAGATCTCATATCCGAAATGGCTATTTTGTACGAGTTTTTAACAAGGGGTATAGATGCAGAAGATGCAGAATACTTGAGAAGGAGTTACGAAGCTCTATTAGCGGATGATACTCAAGGTTACTGGTTGAATGATACGCATTGGGTTGATCATCCACCGACAGATATACCGAGTCCTGCGAAAAAGAGGAAACGAGACGAACTTCGATTACATGCGAGTGGAAGTGCTAGAACGGAAGGATATTACAAAGTCGATGTCAGAGAAAAGGCTAAACACAAAGTAAACAATTGGATATTTGATATAATTTTTTAATAAATTGAAATTTTAAAGTTTTAACATATATCTCGTAGAAATATTGCAATTTATATTATAGCATTTTTATGTGAATTATGTGTGAGTAATAAACTTGTTCTTGCAGCATCACTATGCTCAAAGCATACAACGCAGTAATGATGTGGAGGACAGTACCGCCGGTTCTTATATTGGAGGAGATAGCGTTATGAACGGTCCAAAGAATAATTCGAAAGCATTGACTGGTAAAATGCAGGCACTGTCGCGTGAGGCAAGAAGCAATCAACGACGATTACTGACAGCTTTTGGAATTGATACGGATAGTGATCTTCTTAAATTTAATCAATTAAAGGTAAAATGCATATTCTCAGTACCTAAAATTTATATATAATTTATTTATTCTACGTATACAATTTATATATACTAATTTATTTCAATATACACATTTTAGTTCCGCAAAAAACAATTAAAGTTTGCCAAATCTGGTATTCACGATTGGGGCTTGTTTGCTATGGAACCAATCGCGGCCGATGAAATGGTTATCGAGTATGTAGGACAAATGGTTAGACCAGTTGTCGCCGACTTGCGGGAAGCCCAATATGAAGCTACCGGAATCGGTAGTTCTTACCTCTTCCGCATCGATTTAGATACAATTATCGATGCGACAAAGTGTGGCAATTTGGCAAGGTTCATAAATCACAGTTGCAATGTGAGTCACTTAAGATTATCCATTTTTATAACATTGATTGACTGTGCTATATAATAAACACATTTTCTGTATGAAAAAAAGATATATAGTCTAAACTAAAAATTGATTTAATGAATCGGTAGAGAAATGAATAAAAATCTCTCTATTATATGTATATAAAATAATAAATTATATAATTAATTAATATAATCTATATATATCATTATGTATAATTAATCTTAGAGTGGGAGAGAGGTAAAAGGTGTATTTATCAAATCTGTTTCTTTTAGCCAAATTGTTATGCAAAAGTGATCACGATTGAAAGCCAAAAGAAGATTGTAATCTACAGTAAGCAGCCAATAGGAGTTAATGAAGAAATTACATACGATTATAAATTCCCATTGGAGGATGACAAAATCCCTTGCCTTTGTGGAGCTCCTCAGTGTCGGGGTACCCTCAACTGAATTGTTTATTCTTTTCTCTGTCTTCTACACTTCATCGCGTCCTACTCATATTTTTGTAAATACTTTCCCATGTAAACATTTTATAAAATGCAATGGAAAAAATACTAAATTATGTTAAGATCCGTTCTTCCTACTTTATTATTATGAGAGCCCTTTGAAAACCAGTGTGTGAATTTTAATACTTGGAAAACATACGAGAACAAATATATGAACCATCACACACATCACGTATTAAAATTATTTTTAAATATTTTATTTTTCTGTATTTATTGTCGGTCACATAAAATGATGAAAAAAAAAAGAATAGGATAACATTTGGGTTTAGTTGTGCAATCATATACTAACAATTACATGTATATTTTATGTATAATGTATATATTATGTGTATCCTGTATATATATAATTATAACAAAATGTTTGTATTTTATCGCATATATAAGATATTATATAATTCAATTCTATAAAATTAATATGAAATAAGAATTTGGAGTTTCGAAAAATTTATTTTCAAAAAACATGTTCTATGTCAAACAACCAATCCAACCTCTCAACATGCGAGTTCACATAATAAAGTCCGTATTGCATTGAAAATTGAGATTGAAATGTGGCCAATCAGAATAAAGTAGCTTTAGCTCGATTTGTTCTGATTAGTCAAATTCCAATTTTTAATTTTCACAAGTCTGATACAGGCTTAATATTTGAGAAGGGAGGGGAGAGAAAGTTAGGTTATGATTTCCTACAGTTTTGTGAGATCTTTCGCCCCAGAATTTTTCGTCTGATAAACAGAAGATAAATCAGTGTGAACAAAAGTTTCCATACTTTGCAACAACGTGTCTGAAAAACTGAAGAGAAGTGAGGTTTTAACGATGTGTATTATATTTGTGAAACTGTCGAAATCATTAGTGTTTATTGATGACAATTAAGCTTTCATTTAATAGTCATTCTGAATATGAAACGATATACAAATCAAGTGTGAGTTAATAATTCGACACTATGGCAGATCGTCTGACACAGTTACAAGATACTATAAACCAGGTAAATTTTGTATTTATTTTACTGAATGTTTATTTCTCCCAGAATTGTAATTTGATTGGAGACAATGTTAATGTCTGTTATTTTAGCAAGCAGAACACTTTTGCAACAGTGTTGGTATCTTACAACAGTATTCTACTCCTAGCAAATTCCCTGGGTTTGATCGCATTGGCACTCCACAACCGCATCAACCTCAAGAAGGTACTAATAATGATGATTAATAATGATCATGCATATATATTGTAGTATTAAACATATATTTCCTTTATCTGCTTTAGATTATGCTGCTTTATTTGCGAATCTCATTGCAAGATGTGCAAAAGACATAGATACGTTGATAGAGAGTTTGCCAAGTGAGGAATCGTCTCAGGAACTTCAAGTAGCCAGTCTTAGTCGACTCGAGCAAGAAAATCAGCAAGCTGGTGAGCAATTGGAAGAAGTAGTGAGACAAGGAGAAGCACTCCTTCAGCGAATTCAAGCTGCATTGCAGGATATAGCGCAAAGTCAATTAGATATGCAAAATCCCACATCTAGCACCGTGATCAACATGAATCTTAACAGTTGTAACGTAAAGCAAGAACCTTCTATCAATACTGTGCCTTCAAATAATACACATCAACTATCGGATCCTTCACCTAATTCAATAAATCAATGACATATTTATGATTTATTGTAATTTTGTTTATGTAATGAAACATTCTTGCAGTATATAAAAAATCAAATTGATATTAGTTTCTTTTTTGTTATAAAATTGAGACAATAAATGGAACAGTTTACAATTTCATAATATTCTGTATTTTGGTACAATTTACTTTAATGAGAATATAAATTTGAAGATAATAATTTTCTAGATACAAATAAAATTTTTTTACGTGATTATTATAAAGCTGCAAACCAAAAACAATTTCATGCAGAGAAAATGATAGCTTTATTACAATTGTTATTAAACTTTATCGAATTATTTTAGGATATATCAATAGATATGTTTAGAGCTGATTCTAAGTATCTTACAATGTGTATCAATTATGCAAATATAAAGGAACGAAAAAGAGTTCTTGCGTTTAGAATGCTTCGAGTTTTGATATGCGCTATCTTGTCTCTAATTATATTCTTTTAAGTAAATTATGAAATACACTATCGACCTTTGAAAATTTAAAAGTTGTCGAATTTTCAACCTAAATATACTTGCTTCCTCATTCACAAATTTTTATATTACATAAATTTAATAATTCAGTGATTGTAAACAAAAAAGGAGCTATAAGATCTATTAAACAAAATGCAGTTGTCAGATGATATTAATAAAATTCATTTAAAACGAGAAAATAAATACATAATAAATAAATATTTATGCAAACGTTTCGGCTGACATTTCAAGCCTTCTTCAGCGCAATACAAATATTTTAATTATAAATTGAATTTCAATATTAAACATTAAAGACGGTAATTATCTTGACTTTGTTAATTACCGTTTTTAATATTTAATATTGAAATTCAATTTATAATTAAAATATATTTGTATTGCGCTGAAGAAGGTTTGAAATGCCAGCCGAAACGTTTGCATAAATGTTTATTTATTATGTATTTATTTTCTCGTTTTAAATGAATTTTATTAATATCATCTGACAACTGCATTTTGTTTAATAGCTCTTATAGCCCCTTTTTTGTTTACAATCATTAAGTTTAACAGAGCTAATTACTATTTTTATTTAATAATTCAGACTTTTATTACATAATATGTAGTAGAATAATTATATATTATATAAAATATATTTAATAATTTCAATTTTATGTGCATTTTTTTCTCTTGATTGTTAATTTTATTTATTTTGTAAACAATGTCTCAATGCTTAATTCAGTTCATGAACCTTCAAGTTAATTTATTGATTTATTTTTATTAAATAAGACTATATTTTATTGTGTAAAAATGTATTTTATTATATTAATAATTATAAATATATTCCATGCACAAACTGACGGAAATATATATTTAATTGTGACTTTAATAATAATCATATAATATAATATAATTAAAATATAATATATTACAATTATATAATAGAAATAATATAATAATAATAATATATCAAATCAAATAAAAAGGAGAATAAAGATCTCTGTTTCTGTTGGTGGAATTTTGATCGGCAATTTCGGTTTTAGGGTCTTGTCACAATTGTCAGATGCAAGTAAGTGATTGGCTGACATCGCGGGAAACTTTCGGGACCCTAGGAATTTCCTAGCCGAGGTCCAATCAGCGCACGCTCAGTGGCCACGTATGACAGATACGATATTGCTCTTATGTATACATAAACAAAGATGATTGGTACGCAATATGGCCGCTGTTGTCCCGTAACATCGTCGATCAGTTGGACGTTGATCGGTCGACAGTGGGGGTTGAAGGTATTTAATCAAGGCTGCGATTGCTTAATGCTGAGACACGGTAATTAATCGCGCGCTTATCAACGCGTTTATTAAATCCTCATTCTCTTCCCCACCCCTCCGGAATGTCGGACGTTTTCTTTTTTTCTCCCCACACGAAAACAATTTTTTCTGCGCGACACGAGATTCCTGCGAAGGTCAGATAAGAAAATGATTTTCCTCCATCGCTGTGAATTATCTTTCATCCATCCATCGGGACAGGTTATCCCGTCCTTTATTCTTAATATAGTGCTTCGCGAAACTAACCTCAGGTCCTTAAAGAAGTGAATCACGTGACGGATTGTTGGAATATTTTCATGCTTCTTCGTTTTGAGATCGAGAAAACGTAAAATCGTCGCCGGGTAAGTTTAAAAAAAAAAAAGAAAAAATGGCGAGCGACCTTTCGAGCGGCTGTATGGAGACAATAGACATCCTCGACGATGAGAAGGAGGAGGGTGAGATTTCGTTGGAGGACGTCAGCTCGTCCGAGGAGGGCGGAATAGGCCATCTGACCAGTAATTACGGTCTTTTCACCAGGACACGAGGATCGTGTCCAAATTGCAAATCATGGGGCGAATGCGCATCCTGGTGCACAATCATGTGTCATTCTAAGAGCAGGAGAGGTAAAATTTGCTAGATTATATCCTTTGTTCAAGATACAGTATATTTTATTTAGGCACTGTGAAATTATTTCTCCTCTTTACATTTTATTAATGTTATTTATTGAGATCTTTGTGAAAAACATTTTTATATATTTTCTAGATATGTATAAAATAATGAAGAAGCAATGACAATTCTAAAATTTATTGCGCTATAATTTTCTTTGATTATTATTAATACAGTATAGTTTTTGTGTGAATGTTATCAACATTGCAATAAACTTAAATATACTTGTGAGAGAAATTTTTTTTAATTATAAATTAAAACATTTTAAATTTTTATTAAATTATTTTTTAAAATTATAAATAAAAACATTCTAAAATTTTATATATTTTCTAAATACATATCAAATAATAAAGAGGAAATGACAATTCTAAAATTTGTTGCGTTATAATTTTTTTTGATATTAATACAACAGTCTATAGTTCTTGTGTGAATGTCATCAACTTGCAATAAAATTAAATATACTTAATTTTTTTAAAATTATTAGATATAAATTAAAACATTCTAAAATATCTTATTATGACTCGAATATGATAAAAGATATGTTTCTCAATAGACAAATATATAAATAATTAAAATAAAATAATTAGATACATATATTGATATTGATGTATTATTGTAATCAAGTAGAAGAGTAGAAGTTGGATATTATTTTATAAGATCCAGTCAAAGGAAAGGAAAACCGTCACCATGTGAGAGAAGTTGGATCTGCGAAACATATAACGTCAACCCTGCAAGAGAAGAATGATGACCTAGTACCTATTTCGAGTGACAGTGATATGGAAATCGTCGGTCTTACGGACACGTCCAACCGGTCAAAGGCTAGAATAAAAAAGAAAAAGAGAAAGAAAAAGGAGTACGACGTTATAACCATCGATGACTTGATTTCTCCGAGCTCTGTCGATTTGCCTATAACAGAATTTGGTACGTTGAAGACGCATTACAGAGAATTGAGTCCGGTTCGCAGAAGCGGCAGATCGAGGGTGATCTCGAGATCACCGATTCGAAGACACAGGTCACTCGTAAAAGCTCGATCGCCCATTCGTTCATCTCGATCTCCGTTGAATCGCGTCAGGTCGCCGATCTTGAGGAAATCTCCGCGAAGGCTTAGATCGCCGAAATCTCGGATCTCACCGCATCGTTCATCGCCTGTCAGGACACCCAGAAGAACATCAAGAATAACTTCATCACCTTCTGTTCGTTCATACGTCAACAGACACGGCGACGTAACAAAGTTACTGAAGAAAGTCAGGCATCTGGATTCCATGGGTGTCCTCACATCGGAATCGAGCGTCGATCGGAACAAGGAGCATCATCAACCGTCCTTGAAAGAGAAATTGTCAAACATGTTGAAGAAACATTCCAGTAGCAACAACGGTGCGGCGCGTTTTAAGGAGAAAATCAATGTCGAACCCGATACTGTTAACGACGCCGACGACGAGGAAGATTTGGCGTTACTTCGACAAAAGGCATTGGAGACGAAACAGAAGAAGTCTAATAGATCATCGGATCATGGATCGACGGATGTGAAATTGGAGAAGAAACCTGCTTCGAGGAACGACGATCAGGACGAAGAAGCGCTGGAGCTGCGCATGATCGCTCTTCGTTCTGCGGTGATGAAGAAGCATCAGAACCGGGTTCGCCGTGGGATCAGAACGAACAAGAAACCTTCTCGCAGCGAGAGTCCGTTTAGTCAGAGCTTCCTCGACGACATACCTGTACCTGGCGAGCTGCTGAAGTTCGTGACCCCGCCGTGCACGCCGTTGCGTGACAGCAATCGCATCGAAGACATGGAACTAGATTCGGACGTCGAGGGCGAGAAGGAAGGGAGAGTTACCTTATTCACCTACCGATAAAATCACCACGCACGTGCCTATCGACACCTCGTTGCTCGGCCTCGAGCCGTCCGACGTGTCGTTTATCAACGTAAACGAGACAAACAAGTCTTCGACTTTCGCTGAAGCCGAGAGGGTCGAAAACGTATCGACCACGAGCATCTCGTCATGTTACGGTAATCCTTACTTAACGTCTCATAATTATGCGTCGCAGTATTGTCCCTACTCGCCGTCGCAGCGGTCCACCGAGATCTTCCTCGGTTCGGACTTGAACAACGAACCGGAAGAACTAGCCGATCCACTCAGGAACTGTCAGGGCAGTAATGTCGTGTGCGACTTGATAGACGGTATTTGCTGCCAGGTTAATTCTTCGACGGACATCGAGTCGACGCCAGATGTACAGCCGATTCCGGTTCTAACCAGTCTTCTCCCGACTTCTTCGAAAGCAACTCAGCAGCAGGATAAGTCTGCAGAGCAATCTACCAACAACGTTGAATTTGCGAGAACAAACTCGACGTTTAGAGACGACAAGTGTACTTACGAGACGCAGAAGGTTCCCGAGTGTCCTCTTACGACGTCTTCTTCGTCTGCTTTCGCTGCAGGATATGTCGAGCCGATGTCTCCAAACGAGTCGATGGTGACGATCGATGATCTTTCAGAGATGGAGACGGATCCATCGGGTTCTCCTGTTGTTGCTGATAAAAACTTACCGACCACGGATCAAATTTTGAAAGAGGTAACGCCATGCCAAGCTGCCGAGGGAGAAACGTTGCACCAGGAACCTCTATACATGCAGGGTGTGCCGGAAGTCACCAAGGATGCAAATAAGATACCCACCTTAATCAATAAAACATTGGTTCCAGCGCCTATTTTAAAGTCGAACAAGCAGCTTCAGCAGCCGTTGCCGACCACGAAGAAATGCGAGACGCTGTCGGTTTCGGAGCCGAGTTTCAAGAGCGCCGAGATGCAGCCGGTGATCGTCGCTAGCTCGAATGCTCAGAGCGCGAAAGGCGGCTGTAGCTTCAAACCCATAAAATTACGAGTTTCAAGGAAGTCCGCGCCTATTTTAACCACGTCAGTCGCATTCGATAATTCTACAAACGAGAATTCAGAGGAGCAAAAAGACCCCTCTAAAGATAATCACGAGGTAATCGAACGTTCAGTCACCGCTAAAACGGTGCGTACGTTATCAGCTGCGAATAATGACATTACTTCGCGCAAAAAACGGAAACGTGTCAAGAAAGATCGATGCAAGAGTCTTGATAGCGCTACGCAATTAGCGGAGAAACAAAACAACTTGGATGACAGTATAAATAAGGATATAAATATCGTGTCTGTTAAACGACAATTTGCTGAATCTGGTCTAAGAGAAATTAACGATGACAATGAAGCGCAGGAGAGTTTAATGAAGAATGGAGAATCGAAATTGCAGATTGACGTTGATAGTCGGGAGTTAGATAGCTTAGATAATATTACGGCAGAAAATAAAACTACTGAGAAGAGCGATCTTTCTTCTACATCATCAGTTTCCTCTAAACGTCCGCAAGAAAAGAATATCGAATCCCATTGTTCGTTAATAAATTCCACATCTGACAATCTTGAGTCTGATGTATCCAACAAAGCGGGAGACGTTGATAACAGGAGACAAAGCGTCGACGAGGATGAAAATGAGCTGCGGGCTATTTTACTAGCCTCTTTGAAGCGAACGAAATTAACGGACATTAATGATAGCTCTTCAACAAGTTCGATTATTACAAACAGTACTGCAATAGACACTTCAACATCTAAAGAGAAAACGTTAACCGACACCGCGGGAATTAATGCAACGGTGATGAACAGTAAAGTCTCGTCGTCGACAAAATTGAGTTCATCAGAAACCAGAGGAGAAGAAGATCAATCGCGAGAATCAGAGGAGAAGATCAATCGCGTACCTACTTCATTGCTTGTAAATGGCAACAGGAAAAGACTTAGCAACATGGACACGGTGAAAGGTCCGCATAAGAAAGTCATGAGAAAGTCGATTATTCCTGCGAGCACAAAGGTAGTGAACAACGCCAAGAAGTATCAGAACATGATAATCCAGAGAAGATCGAATCTGCGAAAGCTCGATAATAGCGCGACCAAGTCTACCGAGAACGTATGGTCCAACGCTAATCCGTCCAAGACGTCGCTGCACGTGTCCGATACGCAGCGATTTGTGATAAACTTGGAATCCGACACGGACAGCGAGTCCGACGGTGAGAAGCGCGAAGACTCCGTCCTCGTTTCTACCCTGGAAAAGCCTCAAGCGCAGGATATTGGTGTTGATTTCGAGCAGAGTCTGCACAAGTTTCTGCGAGACGTGAGGAAGGAACAGGAACAATCGGCCAAACCTGCGGCAGCACGAAATGGGCTATTGACTAAGAATTCATCCAACTTGCACACACCATTGGTAAGGCATTTTACATTAGAGTGATTAATTTACATAGACGAGAATAAGGTGTATTTGAAAAAAAAATTAACATTACCTAGATATATGTATTTTTATTATTAAAAGGCAAACTGACTGTTTGCAGAAACTTGTCTACTTTATTCTACAGGCTTTTCTACTTTGTTGCAGGCCGTGAGACATCTTCCTGCATCGCAACAAGAGGAATATCGTCGTTTGAAGCAGCAGATTTTAGAGCGCGAGAAGCTGAAGTTACAGAGGAAGGTAGCAGATAATAATGGCGTTAACAATAATAAATTATTGAATACTAATGTGGTGGCGAGTTCTGCGGCAAAGTTATCTGAAAAGACAAATATGCACGTTAAACAGAATCCAGATAAATCAACAGAACCGGAAAAAACTTCTCAAGCACCAGCGGAGAGCAAAAAGAGAAGTGTCAATGCGGCGAAAAATATATTAATATCAAATGTTCACTTGTCCGCAAACAAAAACCCCTCGGTGAATGTTAAGCATACCAATTCCGCGAATTCGACAGCTAAAGGAGCTAAGAAGACGATACCGAACAATCTCAGCATCCGGATTACCAATGAGATTGCGCCGAATCACGTCGGAGCGGAAAGTAGAACGGTCGAGAATTTAAGCGAGAAGCAATCCGCAAGCGATAATCAACAGAATAGTAGACCTGTTCTGAGAACACTGACCAAAGAAGAAATAAATCGCAATTATGTTCAAGTTTTATTAAAGTCTGACATAAGCGAGCGAGTCGTTACTATAAATGATAGATCAGCTGTGCGATCCGATGCTACGACGAATGTCAACCAAAACGAGAAGCCAGTCGGACTTGACGTGTCTGTAGAGATTTTAGAAGAGAAACATAAAAACAATGAAAATAATAACACTAACGCGTTTTCCAACGCGTCTACTGTGAAGCTTTCAGACCTCACCGTCAATTCGAGCGCAAACAAACAAGAACATGAAAACATCATGATGGAAACTACAATACCGCTTGCTCAATATGAGGCAGAAAGACAAGAATCTAATAGTAATTCCTCAACGTCGCTATCTTCGGAAAATAAGAGTAATGCTTTCCATAAATCTGATTCTGAAAACGTCGACAATAAAGGTAATACGGATGATGTTTGGGATGCGCTTAAAAAAAATGTGAAAATTGAGTTAGATACTATAACAAATCTTCCAAAAATGGAGCAAGAGCAGTATTTGAGAGATACCGAACACAAATTAGTTGCGAAACGGTAATTATTCTACATAGTTAGTGATTTAAACACAGAAAATAAGAGGTAACAATAGAAACGCGATAAAAATTGCTTATATGTGATGTGTAGGTATACGGTCTTGGATCATTTGGCAGAAATGTCAGGGAACCTTCGTCAGTGGGATATGGAGAAGGATCTGCAGAGTAGTCTAGCCAGCGAAGTGAGGAAACTCAAGGAGCAATTGAAGATAGCTGAAGAGAGATTGCAATTGCAGCGGGATCGTGTTAATAGTATGGGCCCGAAGGTTTCGACCGCGCGCCAAAAGATCAATGCTGGACGTCGTGAATGTTTTAAATTGTCGAAAATTTGTTCGACTTTAGGTAACCGGCTCATGGGGAAGACCTACAAGTAAGCAAGTATAAAAATGATAAACATGACATGTACATCGTAACATTATTTTGTACACATTATGTAGATTATATACTACATTACATTAAATTATTTTACATTACATATGGTATATATACAAACAAAGAATAATAGATTCTTATGTTAATAATAATAGATTATGTTCTTTTTTTTTAGATATTTTGATTATGAGGAAATTGTTCTTTTAGATTACCAGAGGCAGGAGGTCAACTTTTGAGTGATAAGCTTAAGGAAGTTGCTAATCACACTCGTCAATTTACCAAGAAGAAGCGGGTTCCATCTAATGAAAATGTCTCTGAAAATTTTGGTGATAATTTTAGCTTGTTGCGACAAATCTTATTATTTAAAGAAACATGCGTTGAAAAAAATCCGCAAGAACAGTCAGCGAACGATGCAGCTGAGGTAGCGGGATCAAAGAATGACGCTTGTGGCTTGAAAGAATGTGAGGATAAAAATTTATCAGAATCTTCTTCTACGTTAAATCTCTTGCAAACGCTTCCAAATCATTTGACGCCTGCGACGAGGAGAAAAGAAGCTTTAACAAATGTGTTAGAGCTTCAAAGCGATGAACAAGTTACACCTCCTAATCAAAATGCTTCTGAACCAAAGTTATACCAAAGTACTCCTGTACAACAAAATAAGAAACCTACACAAATAAATTGTAGTATATCTGATTCGACTACATGTTCAGAGCTAGAATTATTAACGGCAGATCCTTTATGTCAAGACAATGAACAAAATAATAAGAAAACGTCGTCATCATCGACGTTACCGCCGACGTTACCGCCGACGTTATCGCCGCCGCCGACGACGACGACGACGACAGCAACAACGATGGTGAAGACGACGACGACGACGACGACCACGACCACGACAACGACAACGATTGCGCCTTATGAATCGATCTTATCACATTTAAAGATACCAAGGTGGGTCTCTCTCTTTAAATGTAAAGGTTGTTGCAACATTAGATTGTTCATTTTCTGTAAACTGTGCTAAAAGTTATGATCAATTTTGTGTGGTTTCTGTTACTCTTTCTTATCAGGAACACAAACCCCCATGGAGTCCTGTGTCCGTACGAAATGATGGGCATTTGCAGGGACGAAGATTGTCAATTCATTCATCAGTCGAGGAATCAAACCTGAAATAACACTGCTGAATACACTTTTTCAACGTGATATACGTAAGGTGGTTCTAAATTTTCAACGTCAATGTGCAAATTGCACATTTAAATTAACAGCTCTTCGAAAGTATAGAAAATGTTCGAATTCGAAAATGGCATAATCACAAATTTTATTTCTTGGCTATTCTTTTTTTTCAATCACAAATGATATATAATATACACTTATATAATTAAAAGGACATTAAACTGCGTATATAAAGCCAAGTGAGAATCATGATGGAATTATAGTTTTGTAAAATCGTGTAAAATTTGTAATTGCAAAAGATTCCATTGCAATGTGATTTCTTTTTCTACTTTTCATTGAACATTTTATTGCGATAGATTAGTAATATTCGTAATGTGAAAAGTAGCTTTAATTGTCTCCTTCAAACAAATGTCTTTGCTTTTGCATTTGCAGGTATCGATTATTCTGGGAAATATAAATATCAATGTAGATGAGATTGCATTAGCTAAGCAGAGGCAACACCCGAAGATCGGTAAGTTGTCTTCACCCATGGCAGACTCTAGTGCACACAATCCTAAAAAATTATCGTTTTATAAAAAAATTCTATATTTTATGCATAAGACTTTTTTTTTCATTGTGCTATGAAGCAGCAGCCATATTTTGTTGAAAGTTCAGAGAATTTTTACAAGTGTATATTTTTTTAAATTATAAGAAAAGTGTTATAAACTGCAAGAGCAAACAGTGTGATAAAGACAGAAGAAGAGTCTATTTATCATACTAAGAAGAATTAATATTTGAAAAAGAAGACCGGCAATTGCAGATCATCATCGAACAATTGCACGAGTTACTCTAACTTCGTACTTTGATATATAAGTTACCTCATAATATATAATTAATCTTGTATTTGTATAATAAAAGTTGAATATTTTTTCGTATCTAAAGTGTAAATTTATTTAATTACACATTTTCCTATCTCTTTTGTATAAGTTTCCTCTAAAGTGTAATTATTATCTTGATTGTAATTTTTATAATTATGTTAAAATAATTTGTAATAATTATTTTTTTTCAATGGTTATCGTTTAATTATTCCATTTTTCAAATATTACAATATTTTTATGCAAAGATAAAGATCTTTATTCGCCATACTTATTACCAGGAAAAGCACCTTGTGTTTTGTATTTATGCCAAGGTAATCTGCCTGTAAGTCTAAGTTCATCCCAATGTTGCACCCAAGCATTTGGACAGATAGACGTAAAAACATCCTTAAACCACGTGCAAGCTTCGGAATCTTCGCCTAAGATACTCTCGCATCGATAAAAATCAGTATACATAACGAAGCATCGTTGTGTCTGATTTTGCTGTTGAAATCTGATTAGAAATATGATTAAGAAGGCACTTTATACATTCAATCTTTGAATTAATTTCTCATGTATTTTGTATAATTATTTATTTGCATACCTTGGATCGTTACCCGGATTATATCGAAAATCATACGGTATTTTCTCCTCTGATATTTTATCTTGTTTAAGACATGGATCATCCTCATCCACAATAATAGTTATTTTCTTTTTTAAGGTTCCTTCACTTTTCTGGCTTGTTTCAGGATTTTGTACCAGAAATGGATCAGCCTCCTTTTCATCCATTTCTTTTTTAAATAATGTAATCATATATTACAAGCTTAACACGATTTCTTATATATTTTAAAACACTCTTTTTGAAATCGAGTGCTCCTGTCATTTTTTGATATTCTTTCGTTGTGTTCAATTGTTTAAATCTTTATAAAATAAAAATATGTATACCGTGATTGCATATAATTAAATTAGCAATTTTATTAACACGTGAAAAACTGATGTATAAAGCATTACAAAAAGATTTCATAAAAATAGCATACACAATACGCAACGTATAATTAATCACAGTTAATATAAGGCTACATCTGTTTGTTATTTTCTACATCTGTGATGTTGAAGCTTTTTTCAATGTGTGAATCAAGTAAATCGTTTCAAATAACTATGAATTATATACAGTAGCATATATAAGACTTTTCGCTTTTTCAAAAAGATAATTGTGATATTATTACAAATGTAATAAGCACTAATAATGCATAATTAACATGTTCAATGTGAAGCTAAACTAAGTTTATGCTTAATTAGGTATGAAATAAAACTAAACTTTCCAGCGAACACACTGTGGCAAACCAAATCTAGCGAAATTTATGCTATTTTTTTTAAATATACGCTGAGTGATAAAATATAATATGTACGTATATATAACATATGAACAATTTATGATTATTCACATATCTCTTTGTTTATTGTCATTGTCCTAAGATTAAACGCACATGTCCACTCTTATGATTTTTTTATCTGTATAGAAGTGTTGGAAATGTTATATTTCTTTCAAACCATATTTTGTGTTCAATCATAAGTGAGACTATCGATAGTCTATAAAACCCTAAGAATGCGGTTGTAAAAGGGAGCTGCATTTAACAACCAATAGTAATAACTTATTAATAGTAATCTTTCGTGACAAAATTATTTCTCAAAAATTTCATCCCACATTTATATTATTTATAGAAAAAATATATATAATTTATTATGAACATAATTATGAATATAATTATAATAGAAATGGACAAGTGGAAGATAGTTTTTAATATCAATTTCAATTCAAGATATATACTAATGAAAAATACTTATCATCCACTTGACATTTCGATTAATAAAAGGCACTATTTAAGCTCCAATATTAGTAATCGACATTGGGATTGATTAAGATTTTTCATAATTCATCTATAGTTTTTCACTTTTTTCTACTCATTATTATATATATACAGATGTATATGTAAAATGTATATATATTAAAACAGCTTTCGAGTAGCATAATTTTCTTTTTCGATAAATATTTTTTAAAAATGTATTATTTATATTACATATGCCAATACTAATTTTAATTATTATCAATGCAACAGTAATTAATTGCAGTCAAAAATTGATAATGTCAACATATTTTACCAAATTGTTAGAAATTTTTATTATATATGTAGATATGTATTATATTAGTGCATTGACTAAAAAAGATATATTTATCAATAGGACCAGCCTATCGTCGTTTAAATTTCATAGGCGTGTGTTTATACGTGTGTATAATAATAACTAACAATAGTGATAGCACAAATAAGCTCTATGCCAATTATTATCTCAACGATAAGGCTGGCAAGTCATGCGCTGCACTGGCTGATAGAGTCTTCTTTGTACTGGACTGGCGGTAACGTTGTCGATGTTTTGCGCAAAGTTGTAGGTATTGGGATTCCTGGACAAATCGTTGGAACCAATTTCCGTGGAACGATTCTCCTGGAGAGGGGAATCATTTCCGGCTTGAGATTGCGCAGCGACTTCATTCCTCTTGCGGAATTTCGTCGAATATTTGTAAAAGTCCGACATCTCGAAGGGCTTCGTCACTTCTCTGTATGGCTGATACTTCCCCGGTTGCACAACCGTGCAGTTCTGCGGCGAACCCAAGGTTGACGGTCGTATCGACGCGTCGTCGCAGACGTCCAGAGAAGGTTTCGATTCGGCGGGTATCTCCAGGACCTTCGGCCTCGTCGCAGGCTGTTCGTAATGAGGTTGTTGTATTGTGTGTTGTCGACATTCCTCAGGTTTGTCCCTCTTGTGACGGGTCACCGGACTCATATTAGGCTGCGACCCACCGCTCGTTTGACTCCTCCCGTTTTCGTTGCTGACTGTCTTGATGCGAATTGGCGGAGGACTCGATTGATAAACGAGCGTATTCTTATGAGCGGCAATTAAATTGCGATCCAAGCTTGCTCCTGAGTCCACAGATGTTTCGTACCATTCCTTCTGACGACTCTTACGATTGTTGTTGGTGTTATTATTATTATTATTGTTATTGGAGTATTCCGCAGCCGTCGTGTCCTTGCTATCGTGGGAATCGTGAGAATAACCCGACTGCCAGGTCTCGACGCTTCCCAAAGACTGTGTACGTAGCAGCATCTTGTTGTGATTGTTCGGCATTTGTTGCTCGACTAGTGGTAACAGATGAACAGAGTGGTGCTGATTGGATATGGACGACGCGACGACGTTGCTGCTGCCAGGCGAGCCTTTAACACCCGTTACGGCGACTGTGCGATAACGCGATTGCACATCCGAAGGTGATCCAACGCTGTTGTGATGAGCATTCCGTCGTCTACGGTCCAGACTGCCGAATCTGTCAGGCTCGTCGACACTCACCCAGTGAATGTCATCGTTGTGACGCACCCAGTAGCCAGACAGCAGTTGTGTTTCCATCGATGCACTGCTGATAGTGGTGTGTCGCGGGACATTCTTGCCCCCGGTCGAAGACGAATCGCGATCTCGCCTCAGTAAAGCCTGCTGAGATTGCGTATTATTTTTATAATACATCTGATAATCAGTGATAGGCGTATAATGTGACGCACGAAAGTCTCTGTCGTAAGTTCTCTGGCTCGTTCTCCGCACGATATCTGCGTTATCCAGGTGCTTGTACTCAATAGAACCCGTATATTGTGATCTATGGCTCTCCTGCAACTGCTGTTGCTTTTGCAGATGCTGAAATTGCCGATACCGCATTTGACGCTCGTCCTCAGTGTAGGTATTCGGCACGTAAGGTCGATAAGTTCTCTCGGTGTCCGGATAGTGACCCCGAGATCCGCTGCTTCCGTGAGAATATGTACGAGCACGGTATTGATCCGGCAAAATATAGATGTTGTGATTATCATTGTGATCATGCTCGACGATCTTAATATTTGGATGATCCACAGGGCTTACACGAGGATAAGTACTACTGTGATGATGATGATTGCAGATATTTGGTATATTCGATTGCTCTTCGTAACCATGTCCGGAATATGTATTTGGTTTGTCTTCAGCTGCCAATGGACTCAGACTAATACCAGGTTCATGGAGCACACCTCTTCCAGTAGATTTTGGAGTAGTTACTTCATTTCCTGTTATACATAATTATGTGTAACATATTAAAAGACTATTCGTTAGTTATTATTATTTAACTAATAAAAAATGTTAATTAACATTATTTCAAATAATGTTATTTAAAAAGTAACATTAAAAATATTTAATTAGTGGTTTAATAAATACCTGTGCTATCGAGTGGTGGTCGTGGTTTTTTTGTCCTGTGTTTTACATTAACGTGTGAATGTGGTTGCGTATTATAATTTGCCGTGTGAGTCGGTAATTGCGTCGGTCGATGTGCTTTTCCACGACTCTGTCTTATGAAGTTCAATTCTGTCTCTAATTCTTGAAGTCGTCGCTGACTTTGCTGATAAGCAAGTCTATGCTTGCGTCGTGTAGCCTTGCTCTCTGTAGAATCATGAATAATACTCAACGCAGTTTCTACAATTCCGAGTTGTACCTGCCTTTCCAATTCCAACTCTGACTCTTCCTATGAATGAACAAACAATAACCAATGTAACATATTTATCAATCATTATACAAGTTATATATATAAATTTAAAAATCTTACAACATCAGCTGTCTTCAGTACATTAACTGGTTTTTGTGGATATATAAATGCAACTTTCTTATGAAAAGTTGGAGGACTTTCTCCAGGTTCCAGAGGTATTTCTGGAGGTAAAACTCCTGTTATTTCTGCCTCTTCCACACATAAGTTTTTCAACTCATTATTCTTTTGTGTAAGTTTCTCTTGTAGGGCCTCTCGGCGTTGACGTAGCCATTGTAGTCTTGCGGATAATGCGTCATCTGCCAAGGCACTTGACGCAGTTTCGTTTCCTGCCATCACTGAAAATGTTTCAAATAATTTCAGTAATTGTTCTCAGTTACCAAAGGCAATGTTAGATAGTTATACTGCGTTATACTCACCCATATTATTAGAAAAGATAAAACAAATGGGTCAGCTATTACAATCACTTCATATTCTTTGATCAATGTATTTCGACAACAGCATATCCTAAATTGCCATTTTGTGATTCAACGCTTAAAGTATATGAAAATAGGATTTTTAATTCTTGAAAAAAATCAAGCATGCTTTCTTCATACATAAACACACTCAGTAGCCAATACAATAAAAATCATCAGAAATATCTGCAATATAACAAAATTTATTAAATACACTTAGATCAAGCATTGCAGTCTGTAAATGTATTGATTACTTCATTAGTTTGTAAAGATATCAGTCATTTGTGATTGATTGATTATAAGATATGCGTAATATAGCTTTAATCTTGCAACATGTAACAATTAGGTCAAATTTATTTCGATCAAAATTTAAGTATAAAGAGATCAAACAAAACATTTACCCGTAACTGAACATAACTGACGCCAAGAATTATCTCCCCTTCTTGGAGCCTTCTTTCTTAACTTTACTTATTAAAAAAATAACAACACTTATTTATATAATCTAGCCTTCAATGATGTGACAGCATAAATATCCATAAAAAAAGAACAATCGAAGAATATATTTAACTTCAATTCTATGAAGTTGTGTAATTTTTATCGCTGATATAAACACTTATCTATTTTATCACAAGCACACGCCACTAACTTTTTCATCAGCGTAAACTGCAGCTGCACCCTGTCGGCCCCTTTGATGAGCGTTCGGTCAAAACGGAGTGCGCATGCGCGCAAAAATATGTGCCATAGACGTAGAAAATACATAGATACGGAACATTGGTCACTCTTGTCACCGTCACCAATAGGTGAAGAAAGGGAGGTAGGATTCAAGTCCTCTCTCCCGATTGGTCGATCCGCCATAGAAAATCTATAGTTCACGTGACGTAAATTATACAGTGTGTCCCATTTTAATGTCGTCCCACCCCAAATAACTTTTTTATTTTTGATCGTAGAAGAAAATGTTTCAGGCAAAAGTTGTATGACTTCGAGGGGGACATAAGATGGTACTATTAGTTTGATCTTGAATAGCTTGAAGGTCACGCGAAGGTTACCTTCGATTTTTTAAATGGAACCATCTATTTTTTATTGGATATTTTTATAGCTCATCTCAAGAGCTTTTCAAAATCCTATAATAAAGTATTTTTTTATCAAGTACTTTTTGAGTTATGAAGGTTCGATGTTATCCATTTCTTGACATGAAATGTAAAAAATATCTTGTAAAATATTCAGTTTTCAAAACTCCGGAACCATATAACTTTTGTCTAAAATATTTTCTTCTACAATCAAAAATAAGTTATTTAGGGTGGGACATTAAAATGGGACACCCCATATATTTTCTATCGCATCATACGTGAATCAGCAAGTGTTCAAATACGGGTCTACTTGGCGCTTCAATCGCTTCGAAACCATTTACAATAATTTTCATCGGTTTTTAAATTGAATTTTCTTTACGAATATTTGTTATTTTGTTTTTTCGTTCACGTCCAAAAATATCGCTGTCAAAAATCGAATGGCGCGGGTGACAATCTCGTGTTTTCTCATGATATATGTACATCCTCGATGACTTTTTAAAAGCGTGTCGAGAGGTGGAAACGACGCGGTCGAGGAACGGAAGAGTCGAGGTTGATCGAGGCTCGGAGGAACAACAACGGTCGACGACGACGTCGTCGTCACCGTCGTCGTCGTCGTCGTCAGCAGGCTTCATCGTGCTTCGACAAAAATGACGACATCCTTCATCACCTCTGCCAGAATAATCGAGGCGCGCGATTGATCGATGTCGTGCTGCGTCGCCGAGACGTTAATCAAGTCATCGGTTTACCGAGCGAATAAGCGCGCTTCTTCCCTCGTGTCATTCGAACGAAGGAGGAGGGAGAGAGAGACGGAGAGAGGAAAGAGAAGGGAGGATAAAAACGAATTAAATTTTTGCACTCGCACGGTACACCGGAACTGCAAGAAGCCGTCCACGCGAGAACGAGAGTGCAACGGATCGCCGGAAGGCGTGGAGCAGAAAGGAGAAAGAGAGACAGAGAAAAAGAGAGGGAGAGAGAGAGAGAGAGGGAAACTGGAGTATTAGATGCGGGGGAGGGAGTACGTTTCGATAGAAGGAGCGCGACGAGGAATCCGGAGCTGGTAGACAGGTAGGACGGGCATCATCCTCGGGGAGGTCGACTCCAGGAGGCGTACTCCGTCGTCGCCATGGACGAGTGCATGCTGAACGACTTGTTGGAGTGTTCGGTGTGTTTGGAGCGACTTGACACCTCGAGCAAGGTACTGCCGTGTCAGCACACGTTTTGCAAGAAGTGTCTGGAGGAGATCGTGAGCACTCATCGCGAGCTGCGTTGTCCGGAATGCCGTGTCCTCGTGGACGCGAAGGTGGACGACCTGCCGCCGAACGTTTTGCTGATGCGGATCCTCGAGGGGATGCGCAACGCCGCGCCGAAGAACCAGATCAAGTCTGCCTTGTCCAGGTCTTCCGGCGGCACCGCCGTACCACAACGGCTCTTCGGCGGCCACCAGGTCGCCCCGGCGCCCATAGTCACCGCCAGTCTCGCCCCCGCCATCGCCATCGCTTCCGAACCGGCGATACGGCACTCCAACGCTGCAGCCAAGCAGGTGCACCTGCACAATCAGGCGTACGGAAGGGCGATCTACGATTATGTTTCTAAGGAGGCAGGGTACGTGATATTTTATTGATATTTTATACGTTTCATATACAGAGGATATCTGAAAGATCAGGACAAACTTTCAGATACATTTCAGAAACCAAAACAAACATGGAAATATTTCCTTGTTCTTAAAGTTTGTACAAATCATTCAGATATATCCTGTATATCTGTGATTTACTTTAATATTCTAGCGTTGCTTATTCTTTCAGTGATTTGAGTTTCAAGAAGGGTGACATAGTCATTCTTCGAAAGAAGATTGACAAGAATTGGTACTTTGGAGAGTGCGGCAATAATCACGGTGTCTTTCCACTCTCTTACGTTCAGGTACGAGTCGCAAATATTCTCTGTTTGCTATTGTTACTTCAATTTATTGTGATTTATTCTGTCGTGACATTTGCAGGTGATGACACCTTTGACGCCGCATGTACCTCAATGTAAAGCACTATATGATTTTAGAATGACAAATGATGATGAGGACGGTTGTTTAACTTTTAACAAGGTAGTTTTGCATCATTTGTTTCTTAAATATCTTGCCGTTTTCATATTTCTGTTACATACATGTGCACAAAAAATATGTTGTATATTTTTAGGGAGAAGTCATTAGTGTTATCAGAAGAGTAGACGAAAATTGGGCAGAAGGTAAACTTTTGGATAGAATTGGCATCTTTCCATTAGCTTTTGTAGAGCTGAATAGCGTCGCCAGAGCTCTGATGAAACTTTCCACTAAGTAAGTAGAATAATTAATTGATATAGCATTATATTTTGAATTGTATATTTAAATATAGTCGTTTAATCTCAGTGTACAGCCAGGACCGTCGAGATTAGCTCCACCAACTCCAACGAACGAGGAAACCACGCCGTTAATACCAACCGATCATACGCGTAATGTACAAACAACCAGTCAGTCTCGCTCGCAATTGGTACAAGTAAGTTAAAATGTATTTTGAATACGATATTTTGAATTGTTAAGATTGAGGTACATCTCAGTAAATGGATTTTGTATCGTGCAGAACGCCGCGTTACCAGTATCTGATTCTGTCTCAAACGTCTCGTCTGGTGGCAGCTCTACAACAACTACTCCAAACACCCCCAATAGCTCGACCACGTCCAGCAGTTCCAGTACTGCTCCAAGCAGTCCTGGCAGTCCCGCGACATCACCACCCGCGGTTGGGAATAGACACAATATTAAACGTCATAGTTTCACTGCCGTCAATACAGGTCATCACTCTCATCCTCATCACAGACACAGCGCTGAGATACTTAGTCCTCCAATAGACAGTGCCCCTAATAACGCCAATAATGGTGGAGGCAATGAATCGTTTTCCTCCTTACAAGTAAGAAAATATATATTTTTTGATAATTTATACATAAATAATTACATACATAAATTCAATTATGTTGGTCAATCTATGATTATCTTTTTGGATTTCATTGTCTTCCTTCTTTTTCTTTTTTTATCTATAAGAGTTTTATGTTAAAGAAATTTCTTTCTTTTCTAGATCAATAGTTGTACAGATCACAATCTTCGACACAGACGAAGTGGTAGCAGCGACCTCGTTCTTGCCCAGCAAAGTGCACCCGCTAATCAGACTTCCAGCGTATCTGGCGCGACACATTTACCTGCGGCGTACATAGCACTTTATCCTTACAAGCCTCAAAAGGCGGACGAGCTCGAGTTGCGGAAGGGTGGAATTTATATGGTGACGGAACGTTGTCAAGACGGATGGTTCAAAGGAACGTCCAATCGCACCCAGAAATGCGGAGTCTTCCCTGGAAATTACGTTGCACCTGCCAAGTGCGTTTACTTCTTTCTGTGTATCACAAACGTATCTATAATAGAACCATATTGATTTTTGGGTTTGAACCATGTAGACTTTTTGTTTGATTCTAGTGTTTTGTGAACATTTCATCTTTTTTTATCAGGAAGAATAACTTGTCATATTGTTATCAGGTTCTTTCTGCACAATACCCTGATACTGTAACAACTTGATAAGTATCAGGTTGTTTCTCTTTAATAAAGTAAGCTGAAACATTGAAATAAATCTACACGGTTCAAACCTGAAAATCAATTCTAATATAACCGTGTATCAAACTTTCGATATCTAATTACAGATGTCAACGCGGATTGTGTCGCGGATCGCCAAATTCTCCAAGCCAACATCAAGTTTCGCCATTATCAAATGCAGCATCGAACGCCGAGTCACGCTTGGCCGTGACATACACGAAGAGCAAAGGTCCCGCGCCGCAACCCTCGTACAATCCTCGTGCACTGCCGCCGCCTGAATTACCGCCACGCGCTATCAGTCCCTCTTCGACGACAGTATCTTCATCCTGGCATGGCAGCGCAGGTCAACCGAGTCAAGGATCGAATCAGGAAACTAGTCCGCCGCGACACAATGACCAAAATGCGACCGCCAATCCGATTGGACGCAGTCATAGCAGCGTAGTGATGACCTCAAATATCCGTATGTATATATATCTATCTATTTATTTCTTATCGTCAAGGAAGAGATTTGGTTTATCTTAACTTAAAAAGCTCACACATCCATTCACATTCTATTTTTCTATTCTTGTCCTCTTGGTTATCTAATCACTTATAAACTATAACTAAAGGGCTGAAAACTAATCAAAATAAAAATAACCAACTAATTAATAATAGGACAACTTAACGAGCTGGATTGTTTAGGATGTTAAATAATTTTTTATTAAACCATAGATTTTGTATAATGTTAGAACAAGTAAATAAACGTATACGTCTGTTTCGCAAAATTTCTGTGTATTGAAAAAGACTGTCGTACAATCGAAACGTATACGTTTATTTATTTGTTCTAACATTATACAATCTATGGTTTAATAAAAAAATTATTTAACATCCTAAGCTAATCTAGCTTGTTAAGATGGCCTATTATTAATTAGTTGATTTTAAATCCACACGAGCCTAATTTTTTAATCGTTTAATTAAATATATTTAAAAACAACTATTCTATAAATTATAAATTTGCAATCAATAAAAGTATTTTAAACTTTAATTAAAACAACCAACAAATAAAAAAATATCGGTATGTATTTTAAGTAAATAATGTCACGAATAAAAATTATAATAAATCTTTTTAGCTTCGCCTGGCAAACAAATTACGGTCTCTTCATCGCTACAACCGCCTGTGGGTCTCAACAGCGCTAATAATGGCTGTAGCAGCGCTACTATTTCCGCTTCTTCTTCTTCCACGAGCGATATGAATAGAAGTCCGAACAATACTCTGCGTATAGTAGCTACCGCATCCTCGAATGCAACTGCAGCTGCGTACAGAACCACGGAAAAGGTATTTTATTTCTATTTGCTGAGAAACAGTCAGCATCGTTCTGCCAATGTCACACAGTATTACTCATATATGTATACTATAAATTACAGCCAAAGGAAAAAAAGGACAAATGTGTCTCCTTGATGCGGCGCTTGACCAATATTAAAAAGTCCAAATCACCTCCACCAGCGACATATTCGATGGATAATCCTGTATTCGACGACGGTAATTCCGTCAATCCAATGCACGTTCGGTGAGTAATTTCGATTATCGCAAATTTATCGATACGTATATGCATAATTTTCTATTATAATTTGGTCGAAATCAACAAAAGTTAATCTTTAATTTGCACGTTCTGTCAATTGATTTAATTTTACGTGTATAAGCCACGCTAATTTCCGCATGTATATATATTATGTGTACACGACGAGAATAATGTCTTCACATTAATGCACAATTTTGACATGTACGTGCGCGTATAACGAATGTTTTTATCGAAGTGTTTTGATCAAGCAAAAACGCTATTTTTTGTTGCTAAAATTGTTGCATGATGATTGCGGCATTATATTTATGCATATTTATGCACATATGTAGAAAAAGTGGCGAGCAACCGTTCATGAATAATGTCAATGTTTATCATCATGCTTTGCACAGCATGACATAAAAACTGCACGCTTTGAAATGTTTCTCTAATAAATTGTATTGGGGGATGGGGCGACAATCGCAGATCGGGATCTTGTCCAAGTCAGTTGCTACAGGTGACACCTACACAGGAATTAAATGCTTCAAACAGCCAACACCGCTTATGTCCAGGCTCTGTGCAAGGACACGCCACATCTTCACAGAGATTGAAATACAAAGAGAGACCTTCCTTACCAGTGTCAGTAATTCAGAGGTTAGTCGTTTGTGTCGATGCAAGAGTAGCAGATAAATTATAAATGAACTATAAAGTATACAATACAAAAAAATATGCATATTTTTGACAAAATTAGAAATACAGTATATCGTCTACATTTTATGATGTTAATAAATACTTGATATATATAATTCTATGGAAGCTATTGTATAGGATAACAATTATTTTCAACAAGTGATAAACTTTAAAGTTAAAATTATTATGTTAATTTATATATTCTTATAATTTTATGGCAAAAACATGCTTTGTGTATAAGTCAATGTGCACATTTGAGAATTTTGTATAATTCTATATCTGACTTGTATTTTTCACATTAGCATTTGCAATTGATTGTGGTAGAAACTGCATTTCAGTTTCAGGTAAGCCTAGAAACTTTTAGAGAGATTACTTTTGCATTTTATATTATTGTCTAATTAATAGTATATAACTAATATATAATATATCACAAATTTTAAACATTCTTGCAAGATAAAGTTTAGCTTTTATAAAGATGTATAAATAGTAAAGTAAAATTTAGAAAGAATTAAAGATTGATTACATACATATATAGATGTATGTTGCATGTTTGGTAAATTTATTGTGATAATATTGAATATGGCATAATTTTAAATATATTTTATTTATATTATATATGTGCTTGTGTATTATATATGTGCTTGTGTCTTGAATTTGTGTTTAATGTATAATGTTAATATTTCACGCACATTATATTCATATAAAAATATTCTATTATTGTATATTGAAACAATAAACGTAATTATTTACATTAGCTCTTTATTCTTATCTAGATCCGGTGAATCTAGTGCAATGGTATGTCCCACTGTTGGAAATCATCATCGTAAGAGTAACTCTTTGGACGCTGGTATGGGAAAGCAAACAAAGCAACAGTCATCACGCGAACGGTAAGAATCATTTTATTTTTCAGATTCGTCGTCGATTATAAAAACTTATTACTCCATTTCTCCATTTGTTAGTTTTGTTAAAGTTTGTTAATTATACATTTAATTCTTATTACTTATGAGTAATGATATAATATTTAATGATAATTAAATGTACTTAATTTCAGCGATCGGGTGTACAGATTCCGTTGTATCGTACCGTATCCACCTAATAGCGAATTTGAACTGGAGCTCCGCGTGGGAGACATAATATACGTGCATAAGAAGCGTGATGACGGATGGTACAAGGGTACACAGCAACGCACCGGTCGCACAGGACTATTTCCGGCAAGTTTTGTGGAAGCTTTCTGAGACCCAACGCAAAGTCGCTTAGTATTAGAAACTTGTATATAAACTCGGCATTCTGCGTAAGTACCGTATATTATATATTTAAAGACAGGAATCGCATCCCGACACGAAACTTACGTGTATAGCATGCCATATTGTATTTGTTGCAGATTTTCTTGAACTTTAGAAATTATTATTGACTTTAAATCAATTATACATGTAATTCAGACTGTGCAATGTAATACGCGCTGAAATTATTGTGCAATGACGAGAAAATCAGCAACAAAACAATATCATCTTTATGCACCGCGAACTTGACGAATTATCATACGTCAGATAGTGAGCGATTGATATAACGTCAAGTTAAGGAACGTATTAACGCGGTGAATGTAATGGACAATTTTAGTGCAAAATAATTATATGCATATTCTATGTATAAATATGCAATGAAATGAGACAATGGGTAGTCTATGAACGCATATTATATGTGCGTGTTGAGATTATCCGGAAAACTTATACTGCCATTGGGTAATGTAGGCTGATGTAATGAAATGATGAATTCTTTATTATGCGCGACGTTACTGCCATTTGCGAAGGTAAAGGAAAAATATTAGTTTCCTGTTTTAAAGGCTATTGATTTTTAAAAATCTACTTACTATCTCTTCAATATGTCCATAATATATAAGAGAGATTACATATGAGTTGTGTAATATGTATGTATAATAAGTATACATACGTAAAGCCATTCATGACACTAAAAATAGGATTATGGAATAAGTGAGAAACGAATTGGCTCGTTTTTATAAATATCTGTGTTTATACCGGCTCATATTGGCCTGTGTGTCCTATTTAAAAGATTGTAGATTTTATATTGTTGTTCAACATTTTGATTTGTTTTGCTTCATTAATATGCTATTGTTAATCAGTTTATTAATCAGAATAATTATGTTTAAAAAGATATTTATTTAATTTTTCAAACATTTAAGAACTAAAGTCATTTTTATTAAAAAATTAGAAAATTTATTATAAAAACTTTTAAATATTTTCTCATTTAATTGATCATTATTATATTTTCATTAACTCATACATTTTTAATGACTCGCGTTTATATTAGTTTTATAAGAAAAGGAAAAATACACAAAAGCTTGCAAACAAACAAACATTTTTAGGAGCAGTCATTTGATTCTAAACAATCATTTGATTATTGATAGTCTTGTTTAAAAATGGAGTGTGTTTGTGTGTGGAAATGGCTGATGGAAATTAAAAAAATCTTTTCTTAACGGGTATATCCATTATGATATACCATGCAAAGAAAAATGTTCCATTGTAATAAGAAATTTGGATTGTTGTAGATAATTTAGCTAAGATATTTAGAGAATGGCCTTGATACGCGCAATGTTGGTGTAGTATTATATACTTCATATATACATATACACCATTTTATAACTGAATTTATAACTTGTTTTCTAATTTATAAAATTATACGCAATTATCCATGGCATTGACGAGGAATTAGTTATTTGATAGTTTGACATAAATACAAAATAAATTAGTGCTTCCATTGTCTAATTAGTGATCAATATTTATATGAGTTTTGTTACGTTCTCTATTTTCTATTATTATTATTATTATTATTATTATTATTAAACAATTTTACACTATCAATTTTTATAAATCTTTATACATGCGTTGTTGAGAAATATATTTTACTAATTGCAATTATCATTATATTTATTTTGCAACTTATTTAGATTTTATATTGAATTGCAGAAAGAATTTCAATTTTAAATATATTATTAAATGTTTTATTGCATTAAGCTAATGTACATACAGTCCATAAATATATAAATATACAAAAAAATGCACATACATACACATAAAATGCTCAATTCATTAACATTTACACATACATAATTCATATATATATTTATACATTATGATTGAATTTAGAAATATTGCACAAATTTAACCGTGAGCAAGAAACATACATACACGATATAATTTTAATTTGATATGTATATGCATGCGTATGTACACTTATATAAACATATATTTATATTAATTATGGATATATTTAATAACATTTGTACATATAATTATAATTTTATTATAATCTTGATATTGTAGGAGACTGCAGATGTCATTTGAAAATAAAGACAAAATCTTATGTACAACGAAGTAATAAAATGTAATAAAAACACAAATATAGTATTTGCACGACATATTATAAAGGCAAAAATATAAATAGTACATATACAGAGATTATTTACTTATATATACAGCTTTCCATCTCTGTAATTAGATTATTTATCATTAATTTAATGAAATCACACACAAACATAAATACATACACTTTAACGTTATTAGTTCTGTATCCCTAATTAATTGACACGCAACATATAAGATGTAAATATAATTTCAAGATCTGCAGAATTCTACGATATGAAGATTTTCATTGTCTTTATTGAAATGCAAAGCAAAATAGAACAATCGTTTATGTTCTCATCGCGCAACAATCGCACAAAGGATAACGAAAGCGTCCATTTCTGTCCTTTGAGATCGACAAAGGAGTGTTGCCTGCAAACTTGTGAATGAACGATTTATTTCTCCGGTTATATTAAATCGGGGAAAATAAAGAGAAAAAGAAAGGATTATCGACAAGATCACTGAAACTTACTGATATCGATAAAGTCTACGAATACGAATAAAATGTGACTTAGAAATATTGAATGTCTGTATACATCATGCGGAAAGCTGTAATTTTATAGTGATTCTTCTGGATGAAAGGTGGCTGGATATATTTTTTTATGTATCAGTCACATAATCTGGCGCGAAAAAAAAGAGAAAACCGATCGAAGGTAGAATCGAATTTAATCGAGTGTTAGAATTTAGTCAGAAGAAAAAATATCTCTTACACTCTTTTACGCGAGGGGCCACACTGGGCATGCTGTAATAAAGTCGGCAGTCTATTGTAACTTGTAACGCGATATTTAGGAAAAAATCGGAAAAAAATTATAGAAAATAAAATATACTATAATAATATATATACGTATTTATATGAAAAAAAAATACTTATCTATTTGTGTTCATTCGCGCGTATCATTCGAATCATTATTATATACTCTATCGCATTTGCATTATTCAAGTCAAATGTCATCACGCACAATGTATTGCATATGTTTTGCATTTCGATTTTGCATATCCATCCCTAATAAGTATATGTAAGAATATACATTTTCGTACAGCTTTTTTAAACCTCCTTTGAGGTATAAAAAATCTTTTATCGGTCTTTGAGACCTCTCGTTGTATGATTAAATTATACGATTGAATTTCTTACGTTATACATATATTTGGGGGAAAAACTATGTAGAAACTTATTTATATACAGACATATGCATATGTGTTTTATATACAATGTACACTTAAATAATTTATCAATATAATGGCTCGTGTAAAGAGAGGATACTGTTTGCTGTGGGTAGGGTGTATGACCGTAACGAGAGACTAAATTTATTATATCATTACATGTGTATTGTGCATGTGCAAGAATCGAACACTATTCGTATAAAATCATTCTTCGCATACTGTATCGTTGATTTAACACATCGTTGCCATCGGCGCATTCATTTTTTCGTACACAAGAGTCCGCAAATGTGTTTACTGACATCGTGTTGCTCTCGGCAATAGTCTTAAATCAATGTGTGCATATGTGCAAACGTCTCTGTGGTAAATATGTTATTACTGCAAAATATCTGAGGTCTTGTAAATATGTTATTACTGCAAAATATCTGAGATTCCCGCGGCGGTACGATACAATTACATTATATCCTCGTATACGTAAGGACAATGGCTCTCTTGCGTTTCGTAAGTCAGAATCTGTACTAGATTGCAGAACAAATAATATAGGTAGCATAGAGAATGTAAGATGGAGAGTCAAAAGCCTTTGTTTAGACCAAATGTGTTTCTAGCACTTCTTTCGTAAGGATAAATTTAGAGAATAGTCATTATATACCGATTACTACCTTTACATGCTATACTTACGCTATTCGGTATTTTGTCACTAACGTAATGATGTTCCAACACAAAAAAAATCTATGTCGATGTCGTGTCCAAGCGTATAATTTACACACACACATATATAAATAGGTATCATTTAATATTTAATATAACATATAAAATCTGTAATAAATCCTTCATGTGGCTACCACAAAGAGCGAGTATATATAATCTATATTAACACAATTTTATTTCCTGTTCACTATCAAATCAAATAATTCATTTATAATTTTATATCATTTATTAATATGTGAAATTAATTATTATTAAATTACATTTTATTTAACCACACATGAATAATTGTTACAATAGAATATCAACATCATTCAGGTAAAGAGATTACATAAGTTAATATATGAAGAAAAAAATACATATTTTCTTTATATATTAACTTAGGTGATGCTTTTAATGTCTGAATTGTGTTGAGGAATTACGTAAGTTAGTTATATGAAAGAAACAAATATATATATATATATATTTTTTTTTTATTTTTATACTAACTTACATCATTCCTTAATTGAACTGTGTTATATATGTATATACATTTGTCTCGTGTAAGTTTCTTATTGTATGAAATCGATCAATAATCTGATGCTTGAAATCGAGTCCTTGATAAATTGCTGCAGATAATATACGAAGAACTAAAGGCATCTTTCTCATAATAATAATTATTATTAGTTTACATCGCTTTTTTGCATTGACATTTTATTCTACGATTACTTCGAATGTTTAAAGGTTTAGACTAATTTCCGTTCAAAATTCTTGCTTCTTAAGAGGAATATGTAATTCGTAATTTTATATAAAATATGATTTAAATATTTTTTTATATATTTGAATTGTTTGTTAACTGCACAGGGACGGAAACTGAGCAAACATAAGTGAATAAATGCTGAAGGCTCTTTTCTTGAAACTCGATATTTGACCTACATTTACATACAATATACTATATACATATATATACGATTGTTACTCATGTCTCTACTTATGTCTAAGACGATAGCTAGTCGTTATCTTTATCGTGGAAGTGCGTTTTCGAGTTTATCAATTCAGTTATATGTGTGTCGGGACTTTATGAAAATTATTGACGATTTTTACTAATCTACAGTTCTCTATATACAAAACGGTATTTCTATATTTTCTGAAATGTTATATTTATTTGTTTTCGATTTTCGCATTTAAATTCAGAATAAAGGAACGTATTAAAAAATAAATATTTATTATTGATAACATAAACAGATTAGCAAAAATGAATAATATTTTATAGATAATATAATTATATTATTCTTGTAATAAAATTTGAATTGTTTTCTAAATTAGCATATTCTTATCCATATATAGAAGTATACAGCCATACAATTTATGTTTACTTTTTGACATGACTAGATTTTTTTAAAATATGATTTATGTGTGCTCCTTTGAAATAGTGATGTCTTTAAAGCGTTTTGAAAAAAAATGATTTACATATTATTAGTACTATTCAATCGGTTGAGGTCTTTTAGGTCATTGGATTATGATGATTTGTGGAAAAACCTTGAACCTTATACCGGTTTGAAAGGAAAAACGATGATAAACTTGCGTGTTTTTTTGTTGCTTTACACATGATAATTGAACAGCATTGCGCAGTATTGCATTTATGTATTAGAGGTATTGTCTGTAAAAAATAAAACTATAAATAAATGCGATATTTTTACGCATTTAAACATAGAGCATTTCGTCAAGATACTTCATAGCATAAGCATTTTCGAAATGGGATACCTCGAAAACATTTTTTTAACATAGCATTTATCAAGAAAAATATACAGTGGAAATCAAAATTATATAGTAGTCAGTACTAAAATAATATAAATTAAAAATTTATTTAATGAAACAACACAATAGCGATAACCCAGGTAGCAAGTATACGTAATTTTAACGTTTAATATTGTTTGCTATACTTGGAAATGTAACGCATATATTTTAAAGGTAATATAAAATAGGTAAACCAGATATACTTTACATTAACAAAAAAATTAAATTTTATCTCTTACACACACAGTTTATTAATTATATAATTATGTATATACCTGATAATTTTATAGCAAAGGAGATCCAACACGCTATTAATATAAATTATTCATGTTATAAAACTTGTTGAAATTATATATCATATACTTATAAAAATTTTTGCTATTGATATATATATATATATATATATATATATATATATATATATATATATTATATGTATATGTATGCGTGTGTGCAAGTCAGCATCATTTTTTATTTTTTATTTATGGTCAAAGAAGAAATGTCATGCGCACATGGGAGAGAAGTGACAGGCGTAAAGTGTAAAAGGCATGCGATGGCTGCGTTCACGCATTAAATAATCCAGACACGCGATTAGAGGGGACGGCGACAAGAACAGAGAGAGAGACAAGCCAGACAAAAGCCTGCTTGGCCAGCTAGGCTGACCGACTGGCTGTAACAGATTGCGAGGTATCGACCGGGGTGACATCCGGAGTGAGTATTATATTATGATTTTATTTTTATACTTCATTACATAACGTAAGCGCGCTTCCTTTTTTATGCGTATGTACAATTTATGCTCATCGTGGAAATCAACAGACCGTGGAGAATAACCGCTTGCAAATTTTGCTAATAATAAGAATAATCGAATCCGCGAGTACCATAAGGTAGTAGGACGCGAAGAAGTTCAGATTTTCGCTTCTTCTTCATGACAGGTGATACAACAGCTGATTCATGTCGTAACACCCCAGTAAGCAAGAAATATTTAATCAACATTTAAAAATGTTGATTTTATATAAATTTTCTAAACGTTATGATATAATGTTTTATAAATACGTTTAAAATATTATATTAAAAAATATTTAAGAAAATATTTTAATTGATGTTTTATAAATGTTTTAAAAATATTTAATATTGCTTTCAAAATATTAATAAAATATTTTTAAAACTTTAATTTCAACAATAATAACGTTGTAGCAATGATTTTTTGCTTCCTGCATGGGACATTCTTCACATTCTTATTTCTTTTATTTATTTTTTTAAACGAGAGATCGATTCAAAATGTAGAATATTTCTATATAAAAACATTGCATTTCTCACTTTTATATTATTTATATTTTTTAAAGGAAGAAAGAAAAGGAGGGAATTTATATATATATATAGAATCTTCTTGCTACACATTTTCTATATCTTTTTAAAAATGGCTCGTATTTCTTTTTTTTCTTTCCTATTTAGATTAATTTCTTATCTTTATTTTATTTTAATTTAGAAAAAAGTTAAAATTACATTTTAATGTCTATGACGTCATTACTCGATATCAAAATGACATATATATATGCTTTTTATATATCTTTAATGTACAGATGACAAGAAAAATGAGATAAAAGTATTGAAAAAAATTAAAAGAATAAATTTAGAAAAGTATATAGCATTTTAATATATGATCCACAATGTTTTGTAAATATATATTTGTTGCTCCCTCTCCTTTCCTTCTCCCTCTCCTGTTATACGTCGCTTTAATCGCGCAGTCGCGGACGTTGACGGAAGAGCGTTCATTACCTCCGAAAAAGTAAGAGTTTAGTCTTCAGTATGCGTGTGAATGTGCGTAACATATGTGTTGATTTATCGTGATCTCGGTAAATATTCAAGATACATCGACATTTTGTCATAATTAAATATTCGCTATCAGGAATTCATACTGGAACTCATAATGTTTTAACGTAATGTTTTCATGACAAAGAGACATCAGACCTTGGACTTTAAGGCTTTTTATTGATAATAAAAATATATCGCTCTTTTTGGCCTATAATCAAATAGGAATATTAGTATATATGTGTGATTTTAAAAATAATCGCTCACATTCTTCTTTTATTACTCATACCTGATCATAATATTTTGATCCTTGTTTCTCCATTTCAATAAGTATTTTGATACAGAAAGTAAGGAATCAAACATTAATTTCTAAATCACATGTTATATATGCTGACTGAATGGAATTTGATCTTTTCGCAGCGTTCGAAGAGAGGGATAACAGAAGAGGGGATGAGTTAATTATATGAGAAATAATTGGCAAACCAATCCTGAGTCGTGCATTATGCAGAGTCGGTAGAATCACTAAAGTGCATTTATAATCATAATAAATTCATACAGTGTCTTGGATTACTTAAAGTCAGGCAGAACGTTTGAGTAAGTGTCAGAATTGTGTGATAAACATTAATTATTGATTTTTAATAAATGATTAATTATGGATAAGTGATATTATTTGCTTCTTAAAATAATTAATTCTATTATAATATAGGTATATACACAGAAAAAGACAGTTTTTTATCACAATGATTATCAAGACTTTGCATAAAGTTTTTGCAGGAAGACAAGTTAATTTGTATGGGCAATCACAGCTATTGAAGTCTAATCAATACTTGGTAGTGTATTCTTTTATCTGTAATCATGATAATAACATTGTTTAGGTGTATGACTATGTTATAAGTATTTCCCACTTCTTATTTATAATAAAATATAAAATTATATTAAATCTATACCATTTTTTTTAGGGTATCGGACAAATGGCACGTTTGCTATCATCCCATTATGTCTCGAAGAATATTGAATTCCTTACACAGGATAATCAAGTTACATCATCTAAAAATATCATACAGAATGTAAATGCGGCAAACGATCGTCCCTTGTTAGTTGTGCTTACTTGGTTGTTATCAAAGAGACAGCATGTTATGAAATTTGTTAACTTGTATATGGAACAAGGTTTTGATGTGGCAGTGGTATCTCTTACACCTAGACAACTTTTGTGGCCTGAAACAGGCTCCAGAGTAAGTAATTACATGATAGAATTAAATTTTAATTTATTTATTACAAAATCTTCAAAACTTATTTTCAGTTAGTTGCAGCAGATTTGTTAACTTTCTTAAAACGAAATGAAAGCTATCAACAAGTTTTGTTACACGGGTTTTCAGTAGGTGGTTACATGTGGGGAGAGGTCTTGGATATAATGGAAAGTAACAAGGAAAAGTATAGTGGCATTGCAGACAGGATTGTTGGACAAGTGTGGGACAGTATAGCTGATGTGACTGAAATTCCAATAGGTTTTCCCATTGCAGTATTTCCGAAGAATAAGATAATGCAAAAACTGGTGCGATCATTGTTGGAGTAAGTAAAGAAGAGAGAAAGAGAGAGGAAGATTGTCAATATAGAGAAATAACTTGTTATAATTAATACAAAATAATATTACCTTCAGATATCACATGAAGATAAATCATGAAAAAGCAACGCGACATTATATTCGATCTAGTCAAGTATTTCATTCCTCCAGTATACGTGTACCAGCATTATTATTTGTAAGTAAAACTGATCCTGTTGGCACTCTATCCAGCAACTTAAGTTTACGCGACAATTGGGAATCTACAGGAATAAAGGTAAGATTTGTGTATAATGTGTTTGTTGGTTTATGAGAGAATTACAGGAGAAATGTATACGTTTATTTTGCAGACTTACGTGAAGGTATTCGAATCATCGCCGCACGTTGCCCACTTCTATAAGTATCCAAAGGAATACGTTGCCGAACTCTATACCTTTTTACAAAAATTAAACTTGATACGAAATGAAGAAAAAATTAAAGCGCGTCTGTAATTATTTTAAAGGCACTTCGGATTATGGATCAATTGTATTTTTTATATAAAATTGTCTTTTCAGTGATATTTTACATAATTTACATCGAATATTTGTAGTATATCTAGCGTTTGATACACGTATGCCGTATGCAATGCACATATTATAGCATATATAGTAAATAATTTTTTATATTTTACAAACTATTTGTATATCAAATTATATAATCTAAGTAATCAAAAGGTTTTTGGTACACAAAAAATCAGGTCTTTAAAAATGTTGAAAAAGATTTTTGAGTTGACAACTGCCTTTCGCATAAGGGAAAATGCATTATTACTTATAATTATTTAGATAGATTTAATAGATTATAATATTCTAAATGTAAATTTTATATAAATAACATATATATTACGATTTTTTAATCTTATCTTTTTTGTGAATAAAGCGAGATATATTAGATTATTTAGAGAAAACAATAACGTCTCATTTATCATTCTATCATACATATAAATTAACATAATTGTATGATATATATTTTGTATCAATTTCATTTACATTATGTTATATACATTTAGTTTTATTTCACGTCGAAATTGTTTGTTCTACTTTTTCTTTCTTTTTTAGCTTTTTATGTTTCTTCTTCTTTTGTTCCTCTAAAAGCTCTTCTATTTCGTCCGGATCTTTACCTTCTAAGATTAATTTTTTTCGTTTATTAATCATTTTCTTTTCATAAAAATCAGTTTCATCTAGTTTAATCTCCGCTTCTCGTTTCGCCACTGATATTTGCGTCAAGATCGTAACGATTTCCTTATCTAAGATTGATTAAGAGCAATCAGATTAAATTTTGATTAATTTTTATCAAGAAGAAATATGAGATAGAAATACTCACCGTCTACTTTGTATTCTGTTAATTTAGTGCCTATGGTGTCTTCTATCTTGTGTAATAATTTGATATCGTTTGGCGTTATCAGGCTAATCGCCATACCGCCTCTACCTGCGCGAGCTGTTCTGCCGACTCTATGAATGTATTCCTTCGGTACATTCGGTATAATATGATTAACGACTAATTCTACTGTCGGGATGTCCAAACCTCTCGCTGCGACATCGGTAGCGATTAAAATTTGTACATGATTTGATTTGAATTTACTCAACGCTGCTAAACGTTCTTTCTGTTTTATCATCGCGTGAAGAGCCACGTTTGTGAATCCAACGTCATTCAGTGTCATTGACAATAGTTGACAATGCCTAAATATGATAGAGTTACATATATATAATTAAGTTTAAATTTGCAAATGACTTTTTGGAATCTGCTGCGTACAAAGAAAACAATTGTCATACTTGCAAGTGTCCGTGAATATCATAATAGAGCCATTCTTGTTTGTAGCACGAAATGTTCTAATTACTTCTACTAGAAATGAATCAAGTACATCCTTAGGACATAATACGTAACGTTGATCCAATTCCCTTACAGTGGCGACACCATCATCATCCTCTTCTTCATATGTGAAAACCTAGAATAAAAGCTGCAACTTTTAGTTTTTCTGTAATTTAATTACAATTATAGTTATGTACTATTAAGCAATCATACCTTACTGGAGGCTATTTGCTTCACCTTATCAAGGGCATCTGTCATTGTAGCACTGAATAATAATACTTGTTTCTGTTTAGGTACTGCAGCAAATATTGTTTTAAGTTGTTCATCAAAATGACCACTTAGCAATCTATCGGCCTCATCCAACACTAGAAATTTGATTTTTTGCAGAGAAAACGTATCGCAGCTGTCTAAGTGATCTGCCAGTCTGCCTGGTGTAGCTACAACTATGTGTGGCCGTTTGGATAATTCCGATCCTTGCACTCTCATATCCATACCACCAACAATTACGCATTTCTTTAAATTGATAGCTTTGCCGATGGCAGCAAATTGATCACCTATCTAAAATAAACACCAACTAAATTAGACTTAACAAAATTCATATTAATTACAAGTATATCTCGCACATTGTAAATATATTTTGTTAACTGCATGGTAATTTATACAGGGAGTGAAAGAAATAAAATATTTATCTCACCTGGAAAGCTAGTTCTCTTGTTGGTGTCAAGACAAGAGCAAATATGCCATATGGGTCTTCGCACAATTTTTGTAAAATGGGCAGAGCAAATGCAAGAGTCTTGCCGCTACCTGTCTTGGCACATCCTATATAATCTTCACCTGCTAATATTCGGGGAATAGAATTTTGCTGAATTGGAGTGGGATTTTTTAAACCTAAAACAAATATAAAATACAGCTGCTATATTGTCATAAAATTGCTTAGTACTAAAAAATATGAATATTTTTATTTTTAAAAGGAAGGAAACAATTCGTGTAAATTAGGCAATATAAAAAAATTATTTACCCATCGTATCGCATTGTGTAAGTAGCCAAGAATTTAGTTTTAAATCCGAGAAACTTTTAATTTCGCTCATTTTTTTCTTTTTAAAAGTGCTCTCAACTTTGAGTTATCTTGTATATATTTATATTTAGACTTTTTCTTTCAATGCGCTTGAACACGTGGTCTCTGTTTCCATTGATAACATTGAACTTCATTCAAAATTGAGACATTTCTCGTAGAATGCGTTCGAAGATTCTATTATTCATTAATAGAATCACTTTAAATAAAGTCACTTTATTAATTATAAATTTGCATAAAAGGCAAAAGCAAAAACACTTTTGCATAACACAAATATGCGTCAATTTTTATTCAAGTTATTTTTCTGCTTTTATTATTCAAGAACTTACTTCAGAAATTTTCGATCCATCCAATAAAAGACCTAGCTTTCTAGTAACTTTAGCTAGTAATTTTTCCAGATTTAAACGACAGATTTTTTATTGAATATCGTACGCACAAAATAAAATAAGATTACAATAGGATTTAATTAAAACACACAATCAAATTAATCAAAATGATCAAAATAATGAAATAATAATGCGCCATTGACGCGTCAGCTGTCACCTTCCCCCACCACCGCGTCGCATTCCATTCCCCCACTTCTCCCTCTTCTCGCTCTATTCCCACTCCTCCCCACTCTCGCTCCATCCCACTTCTCCCTTTTCACACCGAACTGCGTGCTGCATTCCACAGCTACTGCGTCATACCCGAAAGATGACGCGTCAATCGTCTCGATCGAGAATTCACGTACATGAGAGCATCTAGAAAATATTTAACCATGGTTAAAGTAAACTTTCGACTCGCGTGACGCCTTTCTTAATATTACTTTATAATCTATGCTGCTATTTTTCTCTTCTCATTCTCATATCTCATCAGTCGCGTTGCGCGTTGTCAGAATGGGTTTGTAGTTCGTCACCGTTCTTCCAAATTTCTCAATTATTAATTTCACATTCTGCTGCAGTGCCAGTGACTGTGGAATAATTCGACGCATTAATAATCTACTTAACGTGTTTGTATTCATTCTGTAATTCCCTCGAGAATAGCGATATCGTGTATAAAGTCATTAAAAGGTTAGGCGCAGTCCTTGGCGATCTGGTGAAAGTGTTCATGTCCTTCGACCCAATTCATGTTCTCGTCGTCGAATGTTCACGCTTTGATACATTCCAAAATTCATTTTCTCTTTCCCACTGATATTTGTGATATCGAGATATCACAATATATAAGAGTGATAACGAGATATACCGGGTGCGTCGAACATGGCGATGAACGGAGAGAATACGGAGAAAAGTGACGTAATCCGAGTGGGCTCTCGGAAAAGTGAGGTGAGCGGCTTTCACTTTACTTAAGATTTAATTAGCAAATTCCTCCCCGGGGGGAATTCGTGACTCGCGCGAATATATATACATATTTTTTTTTTTTATGATCTTATATTTTAATTAAAATTGTTAATATTCTATCATTCCATAACGAGTTTTTTTTGCGCTAACTTTAACGTGACTTTAAAATTGTCCGCTATATAACCGGATAATTTTATGCAATTATTAATTATTAAGGATCTCTAGTATCTGTTTTGTTCCTTCATTGACTTCTTGAATATTAATTATTTTGAATATAAATTGCTAGTTACGTCGAAATCAATTTTGCCAAGTATAAATTATTTTATATCACGAGAGATTTATTTTGCCTAATCATTGTGCGGACTATATCATTTTACGCAAAGTTACTCAGCAGTTTTTTAATCTTTGCAAATAACAATCGGATATTTAATTGATTTCACTTAAGAGGTATTAAGTGTTGTTTAAACGTTATTTTTTATTAGCTCTAAAATTATTATTACATACATAGAACAGATGTTTAATTTATGTTGCGATGTAACATTACTTCGAAAATGTTACTTCATAGATGAATAATGCAAGATTTTTTGATTCCATAGTTGGCTTTGATACAAACTAAGCATGTGATACAATGCTTAAAAAAAGAATATCCAAAGAAAGAGTTTGAAATAGGTAAGCAAATATGGAGTTATGTCTTATATTTATTACGTTAATTATTAGATATCGATAATTAATTTATTGTATTAAAAAAGTTTAAGTTTACATAATATTTTCTCTATCAAATGGTTTATGAATGATACACATGATAAGTTTTAGCTCTTTATTGAGATTACATAATATACTTGAAACACTTTTAATCACAGGTATTTTCAATTGTCATTGCATTTTGCATTTCATGCCTTGCGTATGATGAAATGTTTTATTAATTATTACGTCTATTTATCATTTTGAAAATATTTTGATGTATCTCTCAAAGTATATTTTCTAAATTAGAAATTTTATTTTATTTCAAATTTTGTAATCGAAATGTATAAATGTTACATATATAGTAACAATGAATACCAAGGGAGATAAGATTTTGGACAAATCTTTACCAAAGATTGGCGAAAAGTCACTGTTCACAGAAGAGCTAGAAATAGCTTTGGAAAATGGTCGTGTTGATTTTGTGGTGCATTCCTTAAAAGACTTACCAACAACACTGCCAGCAGGAATGGCACTAGGTGCAATCTTAATGTAAGTTGTCTTTAATATAATTTAAAAAAAATTTTTTGTATTTTAAATTAAAATTTTATTTTGATATGATATATTTGTCTGTGTTAATTTGTTGCTTATCAAAAGAGCTGACTTTGCTATTTTGCTCATATCCTTGTTGCTCCAAGATGGCGATACATATTTTAAATTTAAATGTGCAAGCATTATTCTTATGAAAGAAACATCTTGTTTTTATATGAAAGATCTTTATTAGTTCTTCATTAATATTCTAATCAGGACACTGTAAATTCTATACAATAGCAATGATCAATTTTAATTATTTATGACTTGCAAATTATTGTGAAAATTTTAATTATTTATGACTTAACTATTTATGACTGCAAATTATTGTGATATTTTGCATAATAACTTTCTCTTCTAATTAATTTTTATATGTACTATTAAAATATAATATATAATAATTATGGAACTTTACACATGTACAACTTTGCTTATAAAAAAATAATTTTATTTCTTTTATGAAATATGTACTTGTGTCCTAGACAACACAATGATTGAATAAAGTCAATTGAAAAGAAAAAATTACATTAATATTTATTAATATGAATAAATAATTTCTTTTAGGCGTGAAGATCCACGTGATGCAGTAGTTATGTCGACAAAATACAAAAGTGAAACATTATCTTCATTGCCAAAGGGTAGTGTCATAGGTACTAGTTCTTTACGTAGATCCGCGCAACTATCTCGGAATATGCCTCATTTAAAAGTACAAAATATTCGTGGAAACTTGAACACTAGATTGAAAAAATTAGATGATGAAAATAGTTCCTATGCTGCAATAATATTAGCTGCTGCTGGTTTAAAGAGATTGGGCTGGGAAGACAGAATAAGTCAAGTATGAATCTTGCTCATATAGATTTCTCTATATTAAATTTTATAAAAAATTTATGTTAATATATATGTGTATTCTTTCAGCTTCTGGAACCTGAAGAAGCTCTCTATGCTATTGGTCAAGGTGCATTAGGCGTTGAATGCCGAGAATCAGATTGGAAAATACTTTCTCTTTTAGAAACATTGTGCGATGTCGAAACTACATTGAGATGTGTATGCGAACGTTCCTTTTTAAAAACCCTTGGCGGCGGATGTTCCGCACCAGTCGCGGTATCTTCATCTTTAGAAGAGAATAAGCTAACAATTACTGGTGCTGTATGGTCTCTAGATGGTCAAACTTTAGTTACTGATACTAATAACAGTACATTATATTTACCCGACGACGATGGCGAGCCTCCACGGTAAGTTGAATGTAACTTTCAAGTGCTAATAGTATTACACTATATTATTGATTAATATTTTTGAGCAGTTCTTTAATTATTTCATATTTTTCTTTTCGAAATATAGAAAATGTCCATATCAAGAACATCGCCTTTACTGTAGCGTTACTCCTGGCAAAGTAAGCAGTATAAGTCTTTATGGTGCAGAGCAGCTTGGTAAAGAATTAGCTAAAAAACTTATAGAGAAAAATGCTCTTGACGTAATGTCACAAGCTAGAAATGAAATCTTGGATTCGAAATAGTTATAGTTTATTTTTAGTTGGGTTATATTTGATGTTTTTGAAGTTCGAGAAATATGTTAATGCCAACTGACAACGATTATTTTCCCGATTTTTTATGATTGTGTAAATATTCATGATAGAGTTCTGTTTATATAGAACAGAAGGTAAAAAACTATAATAGATCAGAGTACAAATTGTATTATATATACTTTTTCTGAACACTCTGCTTTATACATTCATATCATGTATATTTTATCTATTTCCTGTTTATAAATCAGAAAAAGTACAAAGCAGGATGTAACAGTCCGTTTTACCACACGTAATTTATATGGCCATGTCTCTTGATTAATATTAATATTGAAAAATGCTGTAAAATATCATATATATAAAGTTTTTGTATTAATATATTTTTGATGAATGTGTATGATAATCATGAGAGAAGTATGAAAAATATTATATATGTATATTTAATTTATTGTTATATTAATATAATTTGTTATTATTGAAACAAAAATGTTATATAACAATTTTATTATTGTTGAATGTAATTTAGCCTATTGCAAAGCATAGCCATAATAGAATAAATAATAGTGTGACAGTATTTCCGTTTGCATTAAACAAATTATGATAGAGTCTGTACTTGCAGAGAATTTATAAGCATGATTACATCTCATGAATATATACAGGGTGTCACTTAATTGGCGCCTAATATTTATATAGCGATATTCCTCGTGGAAAACTGAGTCAAAAAGTCCTGTACCATTTTTTTCTGTAAGGCATAATAAAGTAGTAATTATTCAGTAACGTATTAACGTAGTAAGTAGTAATTATTCAGTAACATTAATACATTACTGAATAATCACTATTTTATTATGCCTTACTGAAAAAAATGGTACAGGATTTTTCGACTCAGTTTTCCATGAAGAATATCGCTATATAAATATTGGGCGCCAATTAAGTGACACCCTGTATATATATATGTATCACATATATCTTTTATTTTCTGTGTCAAATTTTCTTCTAGAATATTTTAACAGGCTATAAAAATTGATATTTTTTATTTTTGTGATTATTGACATTTTTTATTTTTATGATTATTTTTGTGTCTTGAGATCATGAATGCCATGTATAAAATTATTATTAAGTATCATAAAAGACTTATGTATATATAATTTTGTTACTTTTTATTGAGTTTTTGACTTCTATTATTTCTATAATGTATCAATCATGAAAATGTTATATTTTGTAAGATGTTTTTATGTATATATATATATATATATATATATACACATATTTATAAAATTAATTATATATGTAGAATTATATTAGGTTATCACAGAAGAACATTTATACATAAGACTATTGTAATACTAATAAAAAAAGTTTATATTTTATCATCGACTATCTTGTTCCAAATCAGTAAGTTTATAACAATTTTTATAGTTCTGTAAAAAATGTACCTTTGAATTATAAGAGATGAACGTTTTTTTTTATTTACTTTATTTTTCAGTTTGTGCTCGCGTATACAGTTTCAAATATATGTTATACTAAAAATTAAAATCAATTTTCTTTCTTTTTAGACTAATGCATCCTTATAAGAATATAATCTTATACCAAAAGTATATATATATATATGTAAACTGCTTGTTATATATTAGTTGAAGCATTACAAGTAATGCCGATGTTTAAAATAATGCATTTTTTTGACACTAGATTTTATCTACAAAATATGTATATTTCTGTGCATTTTTATAGTAACACACATAATATAGAATTTACAATAATTGCTTTCCATCTGTATTTGTAAATGCTCACAGAATACAATAATATACTTTTTAGAGCATATCATATATTATTTTTGCAATAAAGGTACAGTGTATTGTTATATAGTTAGATATTATAGTTTAAAAGATTACAATCAGAGATCCATAGGTAATAATTATACAAGTTGCTATTCTCCACATTTACTACACCGAGATAAGGCAACGCTCGTCAGCATCGCAAGTGTGACGATAACAGTATGTTCTTCTATTGAACACAGCTAATTGAAGCACACAATAAATATTTCTGATTTGTTTTATTAATGTCAATTCTCTTGAACATATATATATATATATTTATATATGTTGCATTGAATTAGATTAAAGCAATGGCTACATGTAATCTGTTTCAAATTCATGTTTTGATGAAGTTGTTATGTAATAATTAGTATATTAAATTTTATATATGTATATAATGAGACGATATAGATTTATATACAATATCGTGAAATAACGAAAACAATAACACATTTTTATATTTCAAAAATGTTATTAATGAAAGCAAATATATGAATGTATCAAGGATAAATTACATTTTATCTTTTTCTTTTCTCAAAATATGTAGTCAATTAAAATCAATATAAGTGAGTAATAACTGCACATGTGATATAACATCACATTTAATGGATTTAATAATATCCATTAAAAGCTATAAATGTCTTAATGACATATAAAATTTTGTAGCAATTTTTTCCATACACAAATAAGTAGAGCCTTGTATCAACTAGAATGTTTCTCATTTTTTAAAGAACAATGTCACTGGCATTACTAAAGGACTAGATCTCAATTTGATAGATTTGATTTGATCAGAATATCATTTTGTAAGCTTTGCTTTTATTAGAAGTTGTCAGAATCATTGTTTGATTAAAATATATTTGAACAAAGGAAAATGAAAATATATCTGTCTCTGCTTAGTTAAACTAAAACACATAATATTCATAAAAATTTCAGATGTATATATAATACATATTTGCCAAAGAAAATGGAAGTTCAATAAAGAATGACAAATTATATAATTGTAGAATTTTCCTAGATGTAAACTGTGTTCGCGTTTATGTGTTGTGCAAAAATGAGCAGACCATTTACTAATCCAGATTTTAAGACTCGAAACTTTATATTCGTCTACTCGACATCTTCCTCTGTCATTTGAGTTTGCGATACTAGTTTCTGTAAGCAGGCAAAATGAAAAAATATTATTTTATGTTATGATGATACTTTCTTTCTTTTGTATAAATTTGTGTACCTGGCCGACTACAGGTAGTCGCTGCACTAGAATCTGGAAAATTGGCGGCGGTAGAGTCTTTTGAAGAACTGTCAGTAGTTGTGCTGGCTGTCCACACACTGCCACTGCATTAGCTAAATGCTCAATTCCACCCTCTATCTCACCAGAAGCAAGCATTTCTTCTCCAAGTTGAACCTAAGTCACAATCAATATGGTACATTGTAAACTTTAAAATTAAATTTATATACATATAAATTTATTATAAAAATAATCTTATGTAAGTAATCTAATGTAAAAGCAAAACATTTTTACCTCTTGCAAAAAGAATTTTTGTACCAATTCATGATCCCTTAAATCTGGGATCTTTGAAGAAGCTTTTTGTGCTTGTTTCTTAGCTCTTCTTCCTGTAACAATGAAAATTAAAACTTATCACTAAGAATAAACAGTGATATAAAATTTAAAAAGATTGTATAACATAATATTGTATATACATGCATAATACATTCAATCAATATCATACATAATCATAAAATTTATAGTATATTATACATAAATAACATTTTCCATATATAGGAAATATATCAGTAAAATGAATTATCGTAATGATCAGAATTACACGTTGTGATTAGGAAAAATATTTTTCTTTACGAAAAACATCAGTTTACTTAAAAAATGTGTGAATTACTGAGATAAAATATCGCACGTGACGAAAGAACGTACAAATTTAGCGGAAGAAAAAAAGAAATCGTTGAACTTACGTTCGCGCAGTTTCTTCTTGAAATCGGGATCGCTGCGGCGTTTTTGATCAAAGTAAAAGCAGTAGCCGACGAAAATCCCAGCGATGCCGACAGCAATCCCGACCGCAGCTTTGGATATCATGGTCATTCTAATATAGAAATTCAGATATTAGGGTGAAGGAAATTTACAAAATCCTTATCGCACTCTCGGCCATCATGGAAAAGAGAGGTTGCTTTTCTGCGCGCACTGAACTTGCCCGCAAAATGTTTGCTCGCAGACAGATGTGCCAATCTGACGTTTGATAAAAAAAACTCCTTCCTCTAGTAACTTTCTTCTAGGGTAAACAAATATTTCCAGTACTGGCGGTGAATAACGGAACGCACAAGTCAGGTTAGTATTATTATTAGTGGTCTACTGTGAATAGGCTATTTAAATAATCTAAATTTGATCTTATAGCTTACGTCGTGATAATTTGTTCTATTAGTGGATGTAAATTCAACAAAAGAAGAGGAAGAAGAATCTGTGCGCGTGGCTGTGTTAATTACTTTCGTTATTCTATATCGTAGTGTGTATTGTTTTCATATTCTCTCACTGCAAGTAAGGAATATATATTATTATCTCTTTATGAATTTTCTTCTTTCTACCCTTGTTTATGTTTTATGCGTTTTTAGACATTTATGGAGAATAAAATGTCAGACTCGGACATGGTAATTGATGAGAAAGATTCTTCAGATTTATTCACGAATGTAAAATCACCAACAAACCTAAGTACTGACATTGCCAATTCAGATTGTAAGGATTTACTCGTATATTCTTTACATTCTCATTTATGTTACCTTTTTAATGTTATCGCAATATTTTATTGCAGCAGATTCTATGTCTGTTTATATTAACGAACCAGAACTCTCTGATGACACACCTGAATGGAAGGGTATGAGCATGAATGATATACGTAAAGGTTTTGGCACATATGAATATCAAGAACATCCACCAATTGTTCCAGCTGCTAAGCATACAGTTTTGTTTAGGGTATAATTTTACTTAAATAATATACAGTGATATTATCAATTTTTTATATTACATATATATATTTTTGTTCTGATTAGTTACCATTGTCTATGCATGAACCACCCAAGCCTTATCCGACACATAAAATAGACAAGTGGAGCCATGGATATGTACGATTGCCATGTTCTGCTCATTGTTTTTATCCTGTAGATCAGGTATGTATAGATTATTATACAATTCACAATTTTGATAATAAATTTTCTAACAAATTTGACAATTTTTTCTTAAAAAAATTGGAAAAGAGAATTATTAATTGCAAATGTAAAATTGTTAATATATATTTTTATAATTAAGCTTCAAAATATGTTTATATAATATTAGAGTTGATCTTAAATTAGATGATGATGAATGTAATTCTAGAATTTGTCTCTTAAGTTTAATTGATAAAAAAGACTAAAATTATTTATAATTGTTATTATCTCAATATATTTTTGCTAAGGAAAAGTTAATTTTAAATTTGTTTCTAGAATTTATCATTAAAATCGCGATTTTTGGAGTATAAAAGAAAGAATACTAGATTGATGAGATACTTAAGAGATATGATAAGATACTTAGGTAACAATAGCTATCTTGTTATATTCTATAATTGCAGATCTAATTAGATGAGCAGATAATTACTAATATATGTATAATTAGACTGCATATTTCAGAGAAGTGGAGATCGTAGCTGTCGAAATAGATGGGATATGATCCAGGAAGCTTTGCTGAGAAACATTCTCTCCAGTCAGCAATTGGAAAGTGCTATACTTTTTTATAATCAAATATATGCACAACGTTGGAATTTTACAGCTCTCCATCACTTTTTTTCAGAGGTATATTGGATAATACTTGTATTACATTTGAACATTATGTCATTTAAAAAGTGTCTAATTAAAAAGATTTTTAAAAAGACTAAAAAATCTTTTTAAACGAAGGTCTTGGACTCGGAAGAAACGGCCGTTTTCTTTAAAACTTTAATGCCAAAAATGGTTCAGCTTGCTCTGCAACTTCCTATGTTGTTAACTGGTGCAATACCTCTTCTGAAACGTCACACTAATGGCTCTATTAGTTTAAGCCAATTGCAAGTAGCTTCGCTACTAGCAAATGCATTTTTTTGTACATTTCCTAGACGCAATTCCAGTAATCCACAATCGGAATATGCAACGTATCCATATATTAATTTTAATAGGTAATATTTTGGTTAACATAAATCATTTATATTACATTTATTATACATAATAGAGAATATAGGATTTCTTTAATTAGTAGATTTTAGATGCATATCTCGGTTGCATATTTCAGATTATTTGCCTCTTATAAGGAAAACGCTTTCGAGGAAAAATATAATCAATCAGTGATGGAAAAAATTAAGTGTCTTCTTCATTATTTTAGGAGAGTCACAACTAAGGGTAAGTACATTATAGTTGTGATTTCTTTTATATAATAAATACACATTTTCATGTGACAGCTAAATAATGAATCAGAGTAATTTAGATGCAAAATCTAAATTATGTTACACTTTTTACATAGAGCAGCACCTGAAGGTGTAATAACAATCGAACGGCGTTACATTCCATGTGAAAATTGTCCGAAATGGAACTTACAGGATCAAAAATTGCCACCACTGCATATAACAAGTAAAGGAACTATTGAAAATGAAGGAGCTGGACTGCTTCAAGTGGACTTTGCAAACAAGTTAGTCTTTACTGTATATTCTATTATAAACTCGCAAGTTTATGTAAATATAAAATGATAGAATATATAAACAAAATTTGTTTTTCGAAATTACTATTTATTAATTCTGTCTTTAATAGATATACTACTTATTTTCATCTTAAATCATCTTATAGATATGTAGGCGGAGGTGTGCTAAGCTTAGGATGCGTACAAGAGGAAATACGATTTGTTATATGTCCAGAACTTATGATCACTATGTTAGTTACGGAAGAATTAGATGACACAGAGGCCCTTATCGTCAGTGGTATTGAGCGATACAGTAAATATGAAGGATATAGTAATACCTTTAAATGGAAAGGAGATTTCGTTGATGAGACACCAAGGGACGATAGTTATAGACGTATGACGTCAATCGTTGCCATTGATGCCCTTTATTTTAGGCAACCTTCGTTACAATTCAAAATCGACAATATAACTCGCGAACTCAATAAGGTTCGTAAGTGTAATGTGAACATTTTATATTCAAAAGTTTATCAATATGTAGAAATTGATAAAATTTAATTTTTAAATATATGTACATGTATAACTAATTTATAAATATATTTATTAAATTTTATAAATTATTTATAAAGAAATATTTCTTATAGGCTTATGTTGGATTCGTCGGATCTGATATTTATAAGAATAATCTATCAGCTATTGCAACGGGAAATTGGGGATGCGGAGCATTTCGTGGAAATCCGAAATTAAAAGTATTGATACAATTAATGGCTGCTGCAGTTGCAGATCGACCTATGGTTTATTTTACTTTTGGAGATACAAAGTTGAGAGATGATGTGGCAGCAATGTATGCACATCTAGTTCAGCATGATATTGATATAGGTATTAATTTTTAAATTCATTCAAATATTAATATATATGATAAGATTTTATACATTTATTTGTATATAAATTATACATCTTTTCAGCGCGACTTTATTCAATGCTATCAGAATATCATCAAGAATCTGCATCAAGTGACCATTCGGATTTTTATTGTTTCTTGTACAACAAAAGCAGGATAAAGCCGTTGAGCAAATACTTTCCGACAAAGAGTAAAAATTCGTTGACCAATATTTTTGCCAAAAATTCGAAAGTCACGTTATCTCAAAGAAGCAAAAATGTGGCATTGAATAAAGAAGTTAACAAACATATTTGTGAAATGACAGAAGAGGAAAAGATAATAAATTGGTTGGAAAGTTGCGATGACGATAACGACGATAATGCTAAACGTGATACAAAGGACATGTGTAATGAGAAAATTAAAAATAATCTGAAAGAAGCGAACAATGTTAATGAAAGTAGTAATTTAAATTTTGTAGAGAAACATTTTGTAGATAATTCTATTGCAGAGAACAAAAATCAGGAAGATAAAGTATTTTATAAATTAAGCAAAGATGTGAATTTTTCAAGTTTGAAAGAGACTAATATTCCACATTCTATCGACGATCGAGACAAATCAAGGAATATAAAATCCGAGCTAGAATCGGCAAAATTAAACGGAAGTGAATCTATTGAAATTTTAAAAACCTCTTTTATTTTGGAATCCCATAAACAAAAATCATTTGCGAAAAAGAGTGGTCAAAGAAATATCTCGGACGATCCAGATACATCAAAGAAGATTAAACCCGAATTATCGTTGGAATCGTCAGAATTAAACGACACCGAATCTATTAAAATCTTAAAAGACTGTTTTGTTCCTGAATCGCAAAAACAAAAATCACTTCCAAGGAAGAGCGGTCAAACAAAGATCTCGGACTTTTTTCAACGAATATCATGAATAATATCGAACAATCATTTTTTCAACAGAATACTAGTTTGCTCTTGCAGATTTTTTTATTTACAATTGTCAACGTTCTTTGTATATTTCTGAATTTTGAAAATGTAAATAAAATTCTGTGTAAAATGATTATTATGTGAAAACATTTTCACATCTTTTTTTATCTTATCTTTTATAATTTTAAAAACAGTATTTCATTGTATTTATTATTGTATAAAATATTAAAAAATAAAATGCATAAGAGGAAGAAAGTATTTTACAGCTTCTTTAAGCTAAGAGAAATATATTGGATTATACAATGATTAAAATGATGAGTAAATCATAATACATGAGTAAATCATCACATGATAATGATTATTATGTGAAAATATCTTCACATCTTTTTTATCTTTTATAATTTATTTAATCTTCAACACTGACGAGGTACTGTTAACAGTATCTCGCCTTCAATTATTCGCGGGATCAAGTCGACCTTTTAAAAAGCCCGCCCTCCTGCGGACCGATCGCACAACAGGAGTCACGTGACCGCTTATCGACGTATCACGTTAGCCGTGTAGGTCGAGCGACTGTCAAATATACGAAGATGGCTGCCGCCACTGAAATATTAAAGTCTCTCCCGCCGTGAGAATCGACGTGAATTGCCGACAGAAAATGTAGAATTTTTCAAGCCGGAGACGCGTGCCAGGTAAATTTCGACCACGCTGTCGCGCTCATCAAAAGCTCCCGACGATGATCCCGTGATTCGGATGACGGCGATTCGTGGGCGGATTCACGACGTGTGTGTGTGTGTCACGTATGTGTCACACATGTGTATACGTGTGTATATATACACATCCGCGTCGCGGTATGTGACATCTCGTCGGTCTGACGTTTCGCGGACGGACGGACGTAAATATTGAGCCGGATGCTCGACGGATACTCGGCGATGTCATCGATCTGCATGCCCTGACTCCGCCGAGCCGGGATCGTCGTCGACGAATGCCGCCCGACTCGATGCCGGGGCCGTCGTCGGTTTTTCCGCGAAGCCGTCGTGCCATTTTCACCGATATGTTAACACTCGCGATGTCAGCACGACGAATGCTCGAGCGTATTTGCTGAACGGTGTCGTACGGTTGTTACTTTTTACGCATGTAAAGCATATTTTACTTTTATTTCTCTTTTGCGTGTTTGTGTGTGTCTGTCTGTCTGTCTGTATGTATCACCTCTTATCAATTCCAAATATTAAATTTGGATCGAACGTATATCTTTTTATAAGCGTCAACTGTGTGTGTATATGTGTGCTTCGTTTTGCGTCGTTCCTTTTGGGCGCATTGACTTTTTCGTCAATTCGTTAAAATAGCTTACTCGTATTGATCAGAACTTTGTATTGATCAGCTGGAGTTTCAAGTTCATATTATTATTTTTGTCACTTTACAAATTTTCTCATATATATATATATATATATATGTATATATATATATATATATATATATATATATATATATATATATATATATATATATCAGATATGTACGAGTTATTTTTAATTATTTTATAATTCTTTTTTGTGTTTTTCTTGGCGCATAGTAACTTTGATATCGTTTAAAAATAACGTCTTGCTAAAAGAGCATGTATATTTTTTTGTTATAATTATATATGCCACAAATTTATCTTATATTGTGATCGGACCAAGAAAATATTCTACATCCTGAAATGTTGAGGATAAGAAACATTAGACAGAGTCATTGGAGGATAAACTGAAGGGGAACTTTTTTTCAGAAAGTGAAATTGGATTTACTTTTAATTATTTTCATAATTCTTTTTGTTTTTCTTGGCGCACAGTAGTTTTGACATTGTTTAAAAATAATATCTTGCTAAAAGAACATGTATATTTTTTGTTACAATTATATATGCCACAAGTTTATCTTATGTTGTAATTGAACCAAGAAAATATTTCGCCTTCTGAAATGTTGAGGATAAGAAACATCAAACAGAGTTATCGGAAGATAAACTGAGGAGGAACTTTTTTTTCAGCAAATTTCAAGAATGAACATAATGCGTAAATTACGAGGGGGTGCCGGCGTTGGAGGTATGGGTTCGAGTGGTACTGGTGGTTTGGACGATAGCGCTGGAGGCACAAATCCTCAGCACACTGCTCTGGGGCTTATGCACCTGAAGAAACTGTTTTCCGAATATACTCATCCACCACATCCCCTTTCCGATGCTGAACGTGATGATAAATTGTATAATATGTTGCCATTATTTTGCAAGGTAAAGTATATTTATATATAAGTAGAAATAAATGTTTTAATATGTGAGAATTGTTTTGCAATATTAAAATTAATCTTAAATAATGTTACTACACCTACTACTCTTTTTTATTGTATTATTTTTATTATAACTATAAAAAGCATTTGTGTGCTTTAAGGTATTTGGATCTAGTCCATCGGGAGATATGAATGAAAAGTTCTGGGATATTTTGGCATTCACGCAACAAGTATCAAGACTTATGGTATCTGAAATCAGGAGAAGAGCAAGCAACCAGAGCACTGAGACAGCAAGTTGTGCCATTGTCAAGTTTTTAGAAATTGAGAATAGCGAAGAATCGAGTAATGGCTGGATGCTGTTGTCCGCATTGAATTTGTTGGCGGCAGGCGATACCTCTCTAATACAAGTAAATTGAATTTCTCAGTTGATTATATATTTTATATTTAATATATATTTTATATAAAAGAGTTTGTTTTGTATTGTTAAATTTATTTTATAGGCCATGACTGCTGCCTCAGTTCCATCAACTCTGGTAAAATGTTTATATCTGTTCTTTGATCTACCTGAAATGAACGAAGAAGATGCTGATATTACAGATGCAAATAGTGAATTTACTCCTAGAGAACGTAGGATATTATTACAAAAAATATTTGTTCAGGTGATTTTCACATTCTAGAACAATTGTATATTGAATCATTTATTATTTGTTGATTAATTGATTCTTTTTCACAAACATACTTACAGTTGTTGGTGAGATTATGCAGTCACCCCTATCCTGCAGAAGAACTCGCCCGTAAGGACGATCTTACCTTACTGTTCTCAGCAATAACCAGTTGGTGTCCACAGTACAATATTATGTGGCGTAAAAGTGCCGCCGAAGTTTTGATGACGCTGTCTCGACATGGTCTTACACAAAATGTAGTAGCTTATATTCATAGTAAGTTCAACATTTTATTTTAAATTACTAATAACTTGTCAAATTTTTGATAACACGTAAAGATTATTTGTTTGATATTTTTTAAATTTGTTATTAATTTATCTTACAGATAAAGGATGCATAGCACTTTGTATCGATAATATGCAACGTGTACCTGAGCTGGCACCATTAGAGGTTGTAGAAATGTTTGTAACAGTGTTCTGTTTTCTAAAAGATTCCAGCGAGGTTTCTCAAACATTGCTAGATGACTTTCGTGCTTGTCAGGGCTATATCTTTTTATCCGAGTTTCTCTTAAAGTAAGTAAATATCATAAGTAGATATACGAAATATCGATGATAATGAAAAATGTGTAATATAATTAATATAATTTAAAAAAAAAAAACAAATTTCCATGTATAGACATGCGCCGTCAAGATTAGAGCAAGATAGTAGAGCGGAAGCGCAAGACGCTATCCGAAATTTGGTACTAATGTTAGCATCTTTAACAATGTGTGGTCATACAGAGCTGAAACCAAGTCAAGCTAGTATGGGATCCCTATTTCAAATGCTCGGCTTTACCTTACCCCAACCTAGTAACAGAGGTAATTTTATAGAGAATAAAATGCTGTATATACTCAATGAGAAAATATACAACAGTTATATTTTACATTTGTATTGCAGGAGGAAGTGTCCGAAACATTCAAGCGTTCCAAGTATTACAATCTGTATTTATAAAATCTAATTCGCCACTTTTATGTTGCACTATATTGGATGCGATATCCAGTGTATATCATAGCGACAATGCGAATTATTTTATTCTCGAGGGACAAAATACCTTGTCTCAGTTTGCAGAGAAAATTCATTTGAAGAATCTAGAGATACAAGAAAAATTCTTTCAGCTATTGGAATTTATAGTTTTCCAACTTAATTTTGTTCCGTGTAAAGAACTCATCTCCCTATCCATCTTATTGAAAACGAACAATTCAATCTCTTGCAGTATCATGTGTATGGAGACTCTCCTCAATATACTCAGGTAATTCTCGAAAAACGCTATTCTTATCTCAAAATATATGAGTATAAGGACTTGCATAATTTTAAATATAACTTCCCTTTTTAGACACAATACTATATTTAAAGACGTTTATAGAGAAGTTGGTATGTTGGAGGTTTTTGTGACTTGTCTTCATCGATATGCAACATTACTCAAGGATAAGCAAGCTGCGATCGATCAAGGATTAGGTAATTTTTGTCAAAGAGATCGTTTAAATATTGACATCATAAGTCTGTATGTACAAGTTTCGACAAAATTCGATAAATTGTTTTAGAATACACGATATGTCCCGAGGATGAACGGTTGGGTGCCTTAGTAATGGAGGCTTTAACAACGTTATTAGCGAGTAACGTTCAAAATGCGAATGTCTTTAGAGAATGCGGGGGCGCACGTTGCGCCCACAATCTAGTGCCCTACGTAGATTGCCGATATCAAGCACTCGGTATCGTTAGAGAATTGATACTAAGCGCGGGTGGTGACGACGACATGGCTACGCTATTGGGAGTTATGCATTCGGCACCTCCTAACGCCTTGATTCTAAAGACGCATATATTAAAAGTGAGTCTCGCGTATATTTATATTCTATACTTGATTATAAATTCGTAAAGAGCTATTAACGATTTGTAATATTGTTTTCCAGTCATTGCTAGCCTGTTTACGAGAGTCGCATAGAACTAGAACGGTTTTCCGAAAAGTCGGAGGCTTCGTTTACGTAATGTCTGTTCTGGTATCCCTGGAGGGTCAATTAGGTTCGCAAAGATCGGAAAAGAGTGAACCCTGCAACGATATCGTGCAGAGGACTATGCAGGACGAAAGCCAATTGCTAACATTGTTGCATGTAGTGTTTCATACTATAAGTACGGCGATGCGATTCGAGCCAGCGAATGCGAAATTTTTCCATCACGAGGTGAATAAATTGAAGGCATATCATTAGTAATTGTATAATTTATCGTATAAAAATTACCAATTAAATAATATTAATTTTGCGCAGATCTGCCAATCAAGTTTGTGTGATACTTTACGTCTTCTCGGTTGTTTTTCGACTCAAACGAAAATCACCGAGATGGATATGATACCGACTGTGAATTATCATAACATGCTAGTGTCGTTATTTACTGGGAGTGTATTGGAACCGGTATTTCCAGATGATATGCCAAAAACATTGGGATACGCGTGTTTACTATTACGTTTGCTGTATGACGTAGCGCTTGACTCCTTCGACAAACCAAATTTAGCTAATGTAGGCATAAGATCTCCGAGTCATAAACAAAATAGCGTGGAGGTATAATTCTTTATTAATCAATTTTAATTTTGTTATATTAATTAAAGTGGTAACTCTATCTTGCGTCATTTTTCAGCAACAGAGATCATTTGATTCTCCCGGAAGTAGCAAGAGATGTATTATAAATTCTTTAAACCTAAGCCCACCCACACCCGAGCCGATTGTAGTTCATCCCGGTATAGTGGTGGGAATGCTTCACTTACTCCCATCTATATCCGAATCATCTAATCCACAAATGGCGCTGGCATTACAATTGTACGTGGCGGAGATCATCAAGAGTTTGGTACGATCGGAAAGAAATCAGCAGGTCATGTGCGAAGCTGGTATGGCCGGAGAATTGTTATCCGTGGGTAGAATCGCTTTACAGGACGAGACACATCCGCTTCATCAACCTCTGCAATACATCATAGAGAGACTAGCCGCGCAATCGCTCGAACCGAGAGATTTACGGTAATAAGAAAGAAAATATTATTTACAAGAAAAAATAGAAAAAAGAAGCTGGGAGATATTTAATATTTAAACTGTCTCCATTTATAATTCACAATTTAATTCTTCCAGAGAGTTTTTACGTTTGGGTGATCCGTTATGTTGCATTTCACTGAACAATATCGATCATAGCAAACCCAGGGGAGGACCGGTTCCTTTAACGCGAATCAAGACATTAGTATCGATGACAACACCCAAGGACTTTAGAGCTCACGGTTCGTGCACTTTGCCGCCTTTCGTGGAATTGGATATGAGCGCCGAGGGATTCGCGTGTTTGTACTTGCCGAGTGTCGCTCCGCAAAGCACGACACCTCCTACGGTTGTCTCTGCGGACAATAGTGTATTGGGAGGAATTGGATCAGGTACACGACATATTTTAATTATAATTATTATATTTGCAATTTATTTTCAATGTTATATAATGGTCGATATTGCGAGTTGAATAGAATAATAAATGTAACGATAGTGTCGAATAACGGTTTCTATATTATGAAAAATTATTTTTTAGGCGATAGATTATTCCCACCACAGACCGGCTTAACGTATAGCACATGGATATGCGTTGACAAATTTAGTGATCCTAGAACCGATCCTCATTGCGTGAGATTACTCACCTTGGTGCGCATCCCACAATCTGCAAGAGACTTAATTTGCCTGACTGCTGTTCTTAGTGCTAGAGATAAGGCCATTATTGTTTCCACTCAGGAGACTCCCATTCCGCAAAGTAAGTGTATAAGCGTGATACTCTTTGAAAACATATAGTGTTATTAAAATTAAGCGACATAATGCGCACTCTTAGATACAGGTGAATGGGAACCCGAAGGAACGGGTGAATGCGGCGCTCGAGTCTGGTGTCCTGATTTACTTCACGAGGGACAGTGGCATCACATAGCTATTGTGTTAAATCGCGCGGTTCTTAAAAATTCAAGTTTTTCATTATACTTAGACGGTCAGCATATCCATAGTCAAAAGGTAAATTTCATTGAGATTAATTTTCTAAATCTATTAATCACACAATTTTCTAATCTCGCGCATAATGTAATATCTCTATATTTTTAGCTTCATTACATCACGCAAGTTCCTGGTGGTGGAGCTGCCAACTTGACTGTGGCTTCTCCGGTTTACGGCTACATCGGTACGCCGCCCTGTTGGCGCAGATATTCCAGATTGACGTGGAAACAAGGACCGTGTCACTTAGTGGAGGAAGTTTTTAATTCTCAAAACATTGCCACTTTGTTTAAACTAGGACCGCATTACATGGGAAGCCTGCAAGCTCCGCAATTGAGTGGTACAGAATATGCTATGACGATTTTTCTTATTAAAACAATTTTATAAATGATAAATATTAACATTATACGTTATTGTGTATACAGGTCCTGAACCTCTAGCACCTCTCGTGGCTGAGGAAAAGGTTGTGTTTGGGTTGAATGCAAAAGCCATGTCGCAATTGACTTTAGCTAAAATTAGAAAAGTATACAGCCGAGCTGATAATAAATCAATCGCCAAACAAGTATGAATATCTCTTAATTTTTTGTTTTTATTAATGATAAAGAATGAAAAAGCAAAATTTATAACTAAATAATTTTATATTAATTTGATTACTTTGCATTTGTCAGCTTGGTATGTCATCTCATGAGAACGCCACACCTATCAGGGTTCTCCATAATTCTGCGGGACATCTCAGCGGTCCAGCTAGAGCATTAGGTGGTGTAGTTGTTGGTTACCTTGGTGTTCGTGTATTTAGTCCTAAACCAGTAGCTACTATGATTGATAATGTAGGAGGATGTTCAGTGTTATTAGGTACGAATTGCAAATCAACTAACAATGCCTATATGTATTGTAATAATGAGAGATGGAACTAAAAATATCTTTAAATCTGTTTAAAAGGTTTAATAGCTATGGCCCAAGATGTAGAATCTTTGTACGCAGCTGTAAAGGCATTAGTTTGCGTAGTGAGATCCAATCAAGCGGCCCAACAAGAAATGGATCGTAGAAGAGGATATCAGACTCTAGCTATGTTATTAAGAAGAAAATGTCCTCTCTTAAACAGTCATATATTGCACTTGACATTTAGTCTTGTGGGTACGGTCGATAGCGGTAGAGAAACTAGTGCGATTCCTAATGTCACAGCGTTTCAGGATCTCTTATGTGACTTACAAGTAAGTCTAGAAAAGTTAATTATTTAATATGTAGAGTTGTCTTATGTCATTATGTCGAATCAGTAAACAAGAGAAACCTTTAATTAGACAACTCTGATTTAACGAATTAATTACTATGATAAATTGTACTTTGGTTTGATAGGTCTGGCACGAAGCACCCGGGGAATTACTGAGATCTCTTCTCGAACATCTGTACGAATTAATAGCAGAGTCCAGTGAAAAGCGAACTAATCTGCGATTAATGAGAGATTTGCAATTAGTACATAAATTATTGCATATTTTGAGTGATGTGAAACTAGGCAGCACCAGACAAGTCCTTTTAGCGCTTCTTAGTATATTATTGAGTCAACCACGACAGGCTGATCTACTATGGTTAGTCTTATCATTTATTTATATAATATTATAAATACACACATTTATATTCATTTTCAATTTTAATTTTTATTCAGGTTTGGGCAATTTATTGTAGCAACCTTACCACAATGTTCTGAAAAACACTTAGTGCTTAGAGAAGGAGAAGGAAACAGAGATGGGGAAGGAGAGAGTATACTTTTACGTAATCGTTGTTTACAGCTCTTACACTCATTGTTGTTTAACGGATCCAAAATTAATGTAAAGTTAGTAAAATTATACGAATATTTATATATGTTAACACGTGTGTCAAAAATATATACATATATGAAATATAATTGTGATTGTACTAATTTACAGTATGTGCGAAGAAGTAGCCAAAGTTCTGGGCCTAGATTGGGTACTATTGTTCCTCCAATCTGATCTTCATAGTACCACAGTTGTCTGGGGGTTACGTATACTCGTGGCAGTATGTTCAGTGCAATCAATCTTGCAAAAATTCAAAGAGGGTACAAGCAATGGTGGTTGGCTGCGACATACTGATCACAATAAAATGGCACTAGCACTCGGTACATATATTAACAATTCCTTTGTGCTTTGTTATATTTTACAGATATTATTTGTGTATTAATCTATTTATAAAAAATATATATTTATAGTGTCTATATAATCTGTATTAATTATAACAGGTTGTCACCAACAAATGTCTACTGGTGAGATTAAGCCATCTGGACTTCACGTACCAGGATTTCAGCATCTGGGCTGGTTACTTCCACAACATATCGATCTTGTTCCAGAACTTTATTTTCTCTTTATTGCTCTTATGATGGGGCAACCTGTGAAATTGTTACCTACGGATTCCAAGGTAAACAATAGAATTAATTGCGCGTCTTTTTTATATTAAAATGGTTAATATATGAAGAACAGCAATTTTATAATATGTATTGTTACGATTACACATTAGCTCGATTTGGATAATGTTTGGAACTTTATGTTCGGAGTCCCGGCAAATCACACGTTATCGTCTTTTACTAGCAGAATTAATCTTTGTCCTGAAGCGATGGTCACGTTATTAGCTATGGTGCGAACAATGTTGAATAGTCACTCGAGCAAGTGAGTTAATGTGTTATATATAATGAAGAATATTTTTTAAAATTTATAGATATATTTATTTATATATAATTACACACATTATAATAAATTAATCTTTTTCACAGCCCGGAAGTATTACCAGCATGGTTAAATGATTATCCGGTGACAATAATACAATTCTTGTTCTTCCTTTATCGCAACTTCACCGACTTTATGCAGGTCTTTATGTCCGCGGAAGTTTTGGGTGCCTTAGCCGGGACCTTGTTTCCGAAACCCGTCAGTTCTAGTCAGGATAGCAGCGGTGCTAGTACCCCAGCTGACGAGGTAATTATTATTTATTTTTTTTTTTTTTTTAAGATGCTTTCAATTTTACGTAAAATTACATAAAGTAATCTTTACGTTAAAATTGACCGAAACATATTAATATTGATAAATACATTATTGTAGCAGGAACCGGTATTAGTGAGATCACCGTCGAAAGACGTAGGACTGACGAATCACCCCGCGAAGAAGTTCGTGATGGACTTTTTTAAAGTTATTGTCGTCGATTCGCTCTCACTGCCGGTGACGGCCAAGTCACCGGCGATAGATCTCGTCCTGGAAGCGTGGCCGGAACATGCATCAACGGGACAGCAAATGCGTTATCAGACAGAGGTGTTGTCGATATTGATGGAACATCTGTTGGCCGCAGATGTATTGATCGGGGAACAGGCCGCGTTGCCCGTCGTTCCTGGAGGATCAGCCAACAATATAACTAACAATGTTTGTTACGTGGCAGCCAGAATAGTTGACAAATTATGGCAAGGTAAATATAGTCTCTCTAATTGTTGACGCGCGGTGTGTATTAATTAAGATTAATAAAAATGATTCGATTTGTGTCTCAAAGGTGCTCTGACAAAAGATCCGCATGAAGTATTCGATTTTATTGTAAAACTAATCGGCCAAGCAAAAAGGCGTCCTGGCGCAGTCAGCATGGAGGGCCTTCATCACTGCCTGAATAGGACAATTTTATTCTTACTGTCACGTGCGACTGATTCCATTGCTGATCAAATGGCTGTATTGGAGGCATTGCATAAGCTTACTACTCATAGGTATGCGTACACATTTGTACGATGATGTTGCATTTTGGATAATATATATGTATGTTTAAAATTCTAAAATAGAGCAAAGTTATATATATATAATCACGTAAAAACTTTTATTCTCAGATTATTGGTGTTTGGCGCTGGCAATCACGAATTAGAATTTATCGGCTGTTTGACATATTGTCTGTTGCAACTGACAGCTGATATAAAGATTATGTTGGACACTAACATGAAAACAACATGGCATGTTAATCCTCAAGTGGAATCCAGCGATGATAGACTGACGTCTCATCAGGGACATAACTTGATGGCTGTCGCGGCGACAAGAGTTTGGGAGGAACTTTACGTGTGTAAGAAACCAGCCATAGAGGAAGTTTTTAAAGTGACTCTACCGGCACCTGTGAGCAATGAACGCGCACCGGAATTGTCGGTCGTGAGAGAACAAGTTCACGAGGCCGCATCCAAGCTTTGGCTAAACTACGTAGTTTCGGAAAGAAGAGCCACGTACAGAGCTCCCTGGGAACTTCACAATCAGATCCAGTCGGTATGTAAAAATTCAGTATGCTAAATATAAGTGGATACTAATTACTCTAAAAAGGAATTGCACGTATATATTTGGAAATTTATATAAAATTGCAGAAAATTCAAAAGGTGACAGGAGGATTGACGAGATTGGCGAGCCGGACAAAGGTGCGAAAGGAAGAATCTGTGCGCGTAAGACTTAGATTACATCAAAGCACGGTTGCTCAGTGGACGGAGCAACATGTTGCCTTAGTCAGAGAGCTCGCTGCGGTGAGGCGTTTGCAACATCAACAAACGAATCTGCACACTCAGCGTTATGTGTATCAAGTAAGACATTATCTATTTCTGTTTAGTAATTTTACTCTTCTACTGCAATATATAGCGTTATTTATTTAAATTGAGATTAAAAAATATTCTAAAAAATTAATTTATTTTGTAGGAATGGCTGCAAACCGAGACGGAACTGACTAGAGAACGCGGTCTTTGGGGACCTCCGATACCCACTAGCCTTGACAAATGGATGTTGGATATGACGGAAGGACCGTGTAGAATGCGAAAGAAGATGATGAAGAATGAACTCTTTTACATACATTATCCATATCGGCCTGAATTAGAGCATCCTGATAATGTGAGTTTACACAAGATATGCATTAGAAATATAACAAAATTTAAACATAAGCGCGTGTTTACCGTAATACATTGATCTCTATTATCTACATTTAGAAACAGCTAAAGTACAAAGTAGCATCGAGTATGGATAGTAAGGAGTACTATCTGAAGCAGCTCGGTAATTCATCGGGAATGTTTGAACGTGAACGAGATCCCGTTATAGACGACACACCGTTAAACGTTAATGAAGCTTCTACAGAGAGCGAACCACCGATGGTTCCGTGCACGCTAGAACGTCACGCCAGTGAACCGGATGAAGCGCCCGAGGATAACGAACAGGAGGAAGAAAACAATCAAGCTGTTCCGGACAATCAGACGTTGTTACGTCTCCTCGAGGAACATGAAAAGGTTTCTGTCTCATACAATCGATATGATGCTCGATCACATTTCTTTCTTTTTCATCATACTTTTATTTACATGTTTCAGATAAGCCACATGTTTAGGTGCGCAAGAATACAAGGTTTGGACACGACCGAGGGTCTTCTCTTATTCGGAAAGGAACATTTCTATGTGATCGACGGATTTACGTTGCTGAAGTCTAGAGAGATAAGGGATATAGAAAGTTTGCCAGATGCGTACGAACCCATTTTGCCATCGCCGGGATCTCCCAGAAGATCTAGAGCGATGAGACAGTGTTCTAAGTTTAATTACGAAGATATCAGGTATATATATTAAAGATACAAATTTATCTCTTTTTTTGCATAACATTTGAATCAGTACCTGAACAATTTTGCGTTATCCACAGGGAAGTACACAAGAGACGATACCTGTTGCAACCCATGGCGCTGGAAGTGTTCAGCGGAGATGGTAGAAACTATTTACTAGCATTCCCACGAAAGGTCAGGAACAAGGTCTATCAAAGATTCATGACATTCGCTACCGCGATAGCCGACAGCGCTCAGCAATCCGTAGCCGGCCAAAGGCGAACGGCGAATGTCGAACAGGCCACTGGCTTACTCTCGAATCTTATAGGAGAAACATCGGTCACTCAAAGATGGGTGGTTAGTATCTGCATAACAAATGCGAGAAAAATGTTAAAATATGTACTTCTTGTTAAGTATCGATGTATTTTCATGCGTATAGAGAGGAGAAATATCGAACTTTCAATACCTGATGCATCTGAATACGTTGGCGGGTCGTAGTTACAACGATCTTATGCAATATCCAATATTTCCGTGGATCCTGGCTGATTATGACAGCGAGGAGCTCGATCTTACGGATTCATCGACGTTTCGAGATTTTGGTAAACCTATGGGCGCGCAAAGTCCCGAACGATTGCTGCAATTTAAGAAAAGGTATAGAAAAATTATATATTTACATGTAACGATATACATAATGGGAATATTTATCATGTTTAAATGATAATTATTGTTTTACAACCTCCCAGATACAAGGAATGGGATGATCCGCACGGAGAGACTCCTCCTTATCATTACGGCACGCATTATTCATCGGCGATGATAGTATGCTCCTATCTGGTGAGAATGGAACCATTCACACAACATTTTCTCAGATTACAGGTTTGTACGGAAGATTTGCAGGAGCATATGATAGCTCTATTTCTAACATATTCTTGTTCTAACATGTATGAATAATTGAAAATGTTCTCGTAGGGTGGGCATTTCGATTTAGCCGATAGAATGTTCAATAGTGTAAAGGAGGCATGGTTGTCAGCTTCCAAACATAATATGGCAGACGTGAAGGAACTTATTCCGGAATTTTTTTATCTCCCGGAATTTCTTAACAATTCGAATCACTTTGATTTAGGTCAGTTAAGAGCGTTTTATTGAGCGTAGTTCCTTATTTTTGTTTCTTTATTGTATTTATATCATGGTGTTATATTTTCTCGCAGGCTCTAAACAAAGCGGTGTTCAACTTGGCGATATCGTTCTTCCACCTTGGGCGAAGCAGGATCCTCGCGAATTTATCCGTGTACATAGACTCGCGTTAGAATGTGATTATGTCTCGCAGCATCTTCATCAGTGGATCGATTTAATATTCGGATGCAAGCAAAATGGTCCTGCGGCCGTCGAAGCTGTCAATGTGTTCCATCACTTGTTCTACGAAGGCAACGTTGACATTTACAAGTAAATTTATGATTTGCAGTTATAATTTTCAAGATATCGATAGCGTTTATCTATTGTGTCATTTATCTGGAGTAAAAACTTTTCAATTAAAAAAATTGCTTATCTTTTAATTGTAGCATCGACGATCCGTTGAAGAAGAACGCGACTATCGGTTTCATCAATAATTTCGGCCAAATACCTAAGCAGCTATTCAAGAAGCCGCATCCGGCGAAGAAAATGACGCAAAGAACTAGTGTGATCGATCCTGGACCGATCACTCCTGGATTAAGTATCACCACATCTGACAAATTGTTCTTCCATAATCTCGATAATCTGAAGCCTTCTTTGCAGCCCATTAAAGGTTCGCATCTCCGAATTTTTCGTTAATAAAAGCTGTGTAAAGTTTTGTCTTTTAAAAATAAAATTTGTATCGTTTACAGAATTAAAGGGTCCTGTGGGACAGATATTGCACGTCGATAAAGCCGTGTTGGCGGTGGAACAAAACAAGACACTTATTCCTCCCTCTTACAACAAATATGTGGCATGGGGATTCGCTGATCATTCTCTCAGAATAGGGAATTACGACAGCGATAAAGCAATCTTTGTCGGCGAGGCTCTGATGCAAAGCAGCGGAGAGATAGTGGCGTGCGTTTGTCCGTCTTCCAAATTAATAGTTACCGCTGGCACCAGTTCTGTAAGTCTTCCAGAAGAGAGAAATTGTTACGCGAACACGAAAATAGCTCTGAATAACAATTTTCTCGCGACAATCTATAACGAGTTTTTCGGATCAAAATTATAATACTAGAGTCTATCAGCTGTTGTTCTTTAAAAACTTAGAAAAAAGCGATTCTTTATTAAGAAGATGGAAAAAGAGGGTAAAAACTTGTTATTCAAAACTTTTTTTGTCTTATTTTTTTAAACTTTAGTTATTAACTCTAGTAGACATATTAAACATGTATATTTGTCTAGGTTGTAACTGTCTGGGAATATGCCAAGCGACAACTTTCTATAAAGCAGTGCCTGTACGGACATACCGATGCAGTCACGTGTTTATCGTCCAGTCCCGCGTACAACGTTATCGTGTCCGGATCGCGAGATGGTACAGCGATTATATGGGATTTATCCCGATGCTTGTTTGTGCGTCAGCTTCGAGGACATGCTGGACCAGTCGCTGCAGTTGCCATAAATGAATTAACGGTATTTATATAAGATATACATTTTATGTATATAAATTATATATAAGATATATATATACAAAAAATAGTCAAATAGAATTAAATGTTTTATCTATTCTCATATAAAATATTTATACATAAATAGGGAGACATAGCTACATGCGCGGCTACGTGGTTACACGTATGGAGTATCAACGGGGAAGAGTTGGCGAGCGTTAATACGTGTGTCGGTCGCGCCGACAGGATGCAACAGATATTATGCGTCGCTTTCAGTCAAACCCATGAATGGGATTCACAGAATGTTATTATGACCGGCTCCACCGATGGTGTTGCTCGGGTAAGATAGATGTGTCTTTTTCTACAATGCTTTAGGTATTTGAATATAGAATAGTAGATTATTTTAGGTGCATATATACATATTTAGCGAAATTTAATGAAAAATATTTGTGGTATTAATAGACAGGCCTGTGTTTTTGCAGATGTGGTCGATGGATTACGTGCAAGTACCCGCGGAAGAAGAGAAGCCCGAAGAAGTGACGGCTGCCGAAAAAGAAAAGAACGAGAAACAAAGTACCGAGGAAAACCAAACTGAAACAACAATAAAAAGAGTTAAAGAATTGGTTAAACAAATGAGTATATCCGCCGAGGGATCCGGTAAGTGATACGTTATATGTATAATAAATTACAAGTTGTTTAAACAAAATTGTTTCTAATAAATTTTGACTTTCTTTATTAAGGTATACTTATGAAGAGCGGTTCTGAGAGTAGTCTCTCCGAGACGGAAAATGCCAAAGAGGCTTCCAGACTTCACGAGGAAAAGGAAGAGTGCTCTGATAACGAATCGAGCAACGGCTCTAGTAATAAACCCTCGCCTCAGAGTAATCACGCATCTTTAGTCGTATTGCGTCGGAAGAGTCGTGGAAATCCGATGTTTAGAAAGAGCGAAGGCGGTGGACGTGCCGATAGTGAGGGCACGCAGACTAGGTAATTGAATCTCAAGATAAGTGAATACAAGTTGGTATAAATTTTACGTGATTGTAAAATTTTTCGCAGCGAGTCTACCAGCAACCCAGGAGATTCGGAAGGAGCGTTGAGAGCTAGCAAGAGCGACACCAGCTTGACCGACAGCTTCGTGATGGTTACCGAGGCTGATACAAAACCGCGAAAGATCAATCCGCAAAATATCCTGCGAGACGGCTTCAAATGGCAAAGACAATTGGTATTTCGCAGTAAATTAACGATGCATACCGCCTATGATCGTAAGGACAATGCAGAACCGGCGTCTATCACAGCTTTAGCAGTATCAAGGTATTTGCAAAGTGTTACATTTATATTAGATAAATCTTATAATTGAATCTAAAGGATTTCTATTACCTTCTTATGTATCACTTTGTTATAAAAGTTTGTTCTTCTCTTGAACTGACTGCACTAGAAGTCTCTCTCAAAATTATCTTTTAATATAGATCTTTTTCAATAGAGTTCAGAATTATCTTTTTTACTTCACATTGGAAGGATAATTTAGCTCGTTCAGCTGAAAAGAACAGTTCTAAGTATACATAAATTCAGAAACTATTCATAAAATTCGAAAAAATATTTATAAACTTAAAATTAATACGACGTTTGAATTTAGCATACAACTATATCAGTTTGAGTATATATTTATGATCTGTTGATCTGCGATTATATGAGAATAAATTATCGATTACCGTTCGTCTCATTGTGTTTCGATTCATAGGGATCATAGAACAGTGTACGTGGGTGACACACGTGGCAGAGTGTTTTCATGGAGCGTGTGCGAGCAACCCGGACGCACGGTCGCCGATCATTGGCTGAAGGACGAGGGAGCGGATTCTTGCGTCGGTTGCGGCGTCCGATTCAATTTATATGAAAGAAGGCACCATTGCCGCAACTGTGGACAAGTATTCTGCTCGAGGTAAGTCTCTTAGAATAAAGTGTGATTATGTTAAAAAAAAAAAAAAAAAAAAAAAAAAAAAGAGAGAGAAAAGAAAACTGATTCGTTGATTCTTAGCCGAGTTAATTATTTCCACGTACAGATGCAGCCGATTCGAGTCGAAGATATCCAGACTTGGTATCTTAAAACCCGTTAGAGTCTGTCAGGGCTGTTATTCGTCATTACGGTCTCAGAGTAACTCCGCCGAGAGTAACACTTAATATGGTACACAGTACACATGGGAGTCTTATCTTATATATATATAAATCGTTAAATTATACAGGAAACTCTTAGCGGATTGTAAATACTTGTGTGTACCTAATAACCTTTTAGTTGAATTTCTCTGTACACGAACAACACAAAGATATGTGGCGTGTGTGTATGTATGTGCAAAAACTGAACTACGCGCAATTTACTGCATTTTTTATGGATGAGTTAGCGGCAGTCATGACTCCGTTTGCATCTGCATAAGTAAAGGTTGTTGCATTTTTTATTTCGATAACATTTTTGTTATTAAGATGACTGATTGTGAACAACAAAGTATGATTATCATATGGATCATTTGTTAGATTATACATTCCTGTCGATTGTGATTCAAATCATGCATAAAACTAATTTAATTTATATGCGAAATAAATTCCTTCAATATGTAATAAAATACTATATAATTAATATATACTTTTTAACTTTTATTTTCGACAGGTCTGTATAAAATGTATATATATTTTTTTCATTATATTTTAAAACAAATTATAGGGAAATTAAAACACGTGTTACATAAGATTGAGGGGAACATAAGATGTATTTTCCAAATTTTCCGACTTAAACTCTTGTATCTGTACTGCATATTGCATATTGTACTAATGCACGAAACACTAATGCATTATGCCAAAAAAATGATATGACGTGCAAAATTTATACTATTTCTAATCAATCCATTGGATAATGTTACCAATTATCATTAATCATGCAATATTATTTATAAAATTAAGTATATAATTTCTGTGATTTTTATTTTTTTATATTTAGCCAGAATAATTAATGGCTTTATAGACATTAACTGATTATATTATTATATCGGTATTGTTATCCTAATTATTATATTAAGTTATTAATGAAAGATATCATAACGCCATTTCACGTTATATGTTAAAATTGAATATATATGCGTGTGTGAGTGTGATTACAACTAAATTTACATTTATTTGAGATACAAAAAAAAGTTAAGATATTATTTTCTTGATATAAACTTTTTTTATTTAAATGATACGTGAGACAATTCCATGTCTTATTTTATACATTTGTTATTCCATTGTGCTAATTGTCCTCAAAGAGGATGCCGATTTGAAAAGTATCTCTTTCTGATACAATTATTTTTCTTTCAACCAGAGTACATTTGACTTTTTCTACCACATACGGTATAAATAATAGAAACACTATTTAAGGACTGTATCATGATTAACAAAAAAAAAAGGTATATTATTGCAATGTGTACTCTTGACCTTTTATCCAAAGGCATAGAAGTCATAAACTTTATAATAGACAATACCGTATCTATGTAACATCTATTATTAATTATAGGATATTTAAACAAAATTATAGGCAAAATAAACCATAGGTAAAAATTACACCAGCTAATGTCTTTAGCAGAGTGACAAATGTGGAATACAAATGATTATAAATCAATGTATCGTAATCCTTGTGTATAGAAGTAATTGTGGGATTGATTTCTCATGATGTGAGTTAAAGATCCCTATATAAAAAATTATATAGTTCACGCCATTCGACGTATTATAGTACGGGTATCTTCGAAAAGCTTAAGTTTCTTACCAAATACTAAAAAAAGCCAAATGTTAACGAGAGACAGTTGAAAAGTTTTACAAAAGAAAAAATTCCGAGGCTGATTTTCAATCGCGAAAATTCGAATAATCGATTCCACCATTCGTATTCTCTGTAACGATACATCTCCACTTCCTTAAAAGCACAAATTTTATAAAGAACATGAGTTGAAGTGAATGATACAATCACAAGTTATAGACAAATGTATTTCTACCAGATTATTTTTAACATTGCGTTAATACAAATCGATATTATATAAGCACAATGTTGTCAGGTATTCTTTGAACGAAAGTGTACACAAGAGAAAAAGTTGAAATATAGACGATACAGAGAGATGATATGATAATATATGAAAGAATATTGACACTCAAATATATGAATTGCACGCACGCGTCAAAATCATTCTCTTTCATGCATAAAAAATATCTGCGTTCCTATGCATGTCAGTTCAACTTATACATCGTCAATTATTTATATATTGTTTTCCATTCGAGTAAAAGATCTGTTGTTCTATAACTGGATTTTATAGAAAATTGGACGAAAGTGTAACTTTTGACGTATATTTTCCGAAAAATAGTTTAATATATATGTTATTATTCTTTTGAAATAATATTTATGAAAAATATTTGTTATCTTTTGAAAAAAATATACCAAAGGGATTATAAACGTTTGAACAAATTAAATATTTAAGCGAAAAATTGTGAAAAAATATATTAATTATATAACGCAGTATGTATAGTTTAAATCATAAAATATACAATGGCATTACATTTTAGGTTTAATTATAATTTCTAGTCATATATCAGATGAAGTTGTTTCTACTTGAAAAGATTTTACTTTTTATTATATTATGGCGAAGAATATTATTTATAATTATTATACAAATAGAATATATTATGCGCTGGATACCCCACATAGATTTTTGGATACGGTTTATTATATAGTTTACCAGAAGAATAAGAGTGCGATGCTCTTAAAGAACATTCTATACTGTATCGTTGTTATACTACAATGCAAATAATTTCCACGTATAATACAATATGACTTTGGTGTATGTAAAACTTTATAGTAACTTGTTATGTAGATTATTTTAACAAAAGAAATGTTATTTTTATCATTAGAATTCTAAAGATATACTTCTTTCGATATATGTGTACGATATATGTGTACGATATATGTATACGTAGTATAACAGCCATACAATTTCTCTTATAGAATGGCGATAATCGTTTCATTATACAACATGTGTATTAGCAAATTTATATATTTTCACGATATTTTTTTAAATAGCGTACAGAGAAAATTTTCATTAAAACGACATGCGACATAACTTCATTCATACTACATTATTGCTATCCACTAAAATGGATTTGATAGAATAATAAGAAAACTGTGCATTATACAGTTAGATTGCAAATTGTATATATAAAAATAGAACGAAAGAGAAGCATCTCTAAAGATATTTATTGCTTAAAAAATGTACGATAAAATAGAGAGATCATATAGAAAGAGAGTTTTATATATACATATATATGTACGCATATATGTATATGTATATATATATAAAATATATTGTAATACCTGACATATGTGACGGATGTGTGTGTGCGTGTATGTACGAATGTGTTTATGCGTGTGTATACATTTGCCACCCCTGTGCGCATAGGAATTATGTGTATACATATATATACCAATCGTATTATACATATATAAATATAGTAGCTAGAGCCGACTGTGTACCGTTAGTTGATATTCATATAACATTGTATAGTATAGATTCTGATTGGTATAAATTATATTGAATGGGCCAAAGTTGTAAAAGAAAATCGCGTCTTTATTTAACTAATGAGTGAAATATAATAATTTATTAAATGTCGGATGCGTAACTTTGGACATTGTAACTAAATTGCAAGACCACACTTTCTTTAACGCCGCGTCGTTCTTTGGTGTTGATCGAAAAAAAAAGAATTACATATTTTTAGATATAATAATAATAATAATAATTTTTCTCTCTCTGTTTTGCGTGCATCTTACTTCTTTGCTTTGTTATACAAAATCAGCGTATGCGAGTAACAGAGACTAAAACAGACACGTAAAACTAAATATATATTAACATTAAGAAAGTCAATTCAATGTCTTGCCTTTCGACGGACTTTCCTCGAGAAATGTAACTGTCTCTTTACTGAAATTTTGGATAAAAATATGAAAATTCTACAGAATTGGTACTTTCGTTTATCTCTAGAATAGTGGTCGGGATTATACTTACTGGCTCAAGTGCCGCGACACAGCAAAGAGAGAACAAACAAATTCTAAAGACAGCAAATTATTGTATTTCATTAAGCCAAATATAAGACCATAACGTATTATATAATTTATGAGATAAGTATATTCTAAATGTATGAAATAAAGTTGTATTCAAAAAAGAACATACTATTCTTGAGAATTTTTCAAATTGTAGGATATTTTTATTTTAATTTCACAGTAAAAATTAATTGCCTTCTCTTCCCCAAGTTATGAATCACGAAATGTGATAGAAATGTCATGTTTAACTTTGAAATCCCGTTTCGATCAGTCTAATGAACCGACCATATCGTTAGTCGATACTGATGCAATGTTATTAATATATTAAGTCTAATTATATATGCGATAGATGACGTTTGTTGTTTTTTCGGTGTTTACTAGTATTCTGTAATTGTTTGTGTTCTGTGTACGTGCTGGAAAGCACATAAATATCACATTGAATGTCAAGATTGTCTCGCTATTCCAGAGAAAGAATATAATATTTGACTACTTCTATTTTTTATAACATTTTACCGAAATAATAATCGTTCAACAAGGGATTTAAAATCTTGCGGATTAGAGGCATTGTTAAAATAGAAAATAATATTCTAAAACAAAATATTAATGCAGATTGGACTACCTATCAAGATAAAAAATAATATTCTTCAAACAAAATATTGATATCGATTCACTGTGAATTAATAAGATTATAGTTAGACTCTGGCTATATTATGATAATGATTTAAGGATTAACTGATTATAGTTAGACTCTGGCTATATTACGATAATGATCTAAGGATTAACTGATTATAATAAAATACAATCGATAAAAATTCGATGAATAGCACTTGTACACATCAATCTGTAATAGCGCAATACAAAAAATCTCTTCTCGATGTTTTAGATAAATCAAATTCCTTATCGATGCACCATCGGAGAATAAGCATTTATTTTTTTGAACAAATTGATCAATTTCTCGCAAAATTAATTGAAATAAAAAGAGAAAAAAATGAGAGCACAGACACGGCATATTTTTGCGACTCTCTTTTCTTTTCGTCGCTGTGTCTGAAGCGTGATGATTAGATAAGGCTCCGGTTCATAGTACGTTCGAGATGCAGACCTCATAAGAGACCGGGATGACCGAGGCCCAGGCGCAGTTAAAGCTGTGTATGCAGATTTAGCGGACGAAGTCACTTCTTCTGCGTGATCTGCTGTTCACGACACCGACGCTCTTGCATTGTGTATGTTACCCCGAATAGTTTCTTTCGCTAGTAGCGAGAATCGCATTCGCGACAATCTGTTCAAAAATATACTCGGGATAGTACGCGAGAAAAATTGATTTGTCATCAGAAAACTATCTCTTCAATCTCGTTTCATTCGTATCTTCCTATTCTTTCCTGAAATAATCAACCGGTTCAAGATCTCAAGAGGTATGAGTCCTGGGTATAAGGATTTCTACAAATCGGCTTGGCCACTTTATTCGTAAAACCTCTTTCTCTTCGAGGAAGAAGGTTTTTAAAGTGAGATCGAACAAAAGTGGAAGATGCCCGCCTGTTCGAGCGAGAATACCTCAACATTATGGTCAACCAGTCCACCGATGTCGCGAAGCAACAGTGTGTCGCCACCATTAGCACCAGGCTCACCGGTGTCCACGTCGCCGCCGCGAATGTCGTCGCCCGTGTCCATGTTGAAACGTTCAACGTCGCATATACACGTTACGACGTCCAACCCGCCGCCGGCTATCCTCTCCCGGGTGTCATCGACCTCGAGTTTGCCAACGGTGATAATCTCCCAGAGACGACAGCAGCAACGTCAACAGCAGCAGCAGCAGACGATCCATCAAGGTCGGAGCAACATCGAGCGAAATCGCGGTTTTTTTCTGTCGTGGATTCTGTCCTGGTACTTTGGTCTGCTGTCGAGCCTATTTCGGGGTGTCTTCAACGTCATCGGTTACGTGGTCTGGGCGCCTGCTCTATGGGCTTCGGCCTGGGTCTACCTGTTCTGGGTGATTCTGCAACTTCCACTCACCGCACTCAAATGGTTCATCACCGTGTTGCACACCCCGGCGTACGAAAGATCTCGCAATAAGCGGTGCGTCCTCATCAGCGGTGGTAGCACGGTGCAAGCGGTTCATCTGGCGCGGAACTTTTACAAAGCGGGCGCCCGGGTAGTGGTGTGCGAGTTCGACGGTCTGTTTGGCCTGGCCAGATTCTCCACCGCCTGTTCCAAGTTTTACACGATACCACGGCCCGGACCTAGAAACGTTGTTCAGTACATAAAAGCGTTGCGGGACATAGTTCAACGCGAAAAGGTGGCTTACTACATACCGGTAAGCGCTGCCAGTACGGCTTACTACGACGCCTTGGCGAAGCCGCATCTCGAGATCGCCGGCTGCGAGTGCTTCGTGCCCGACGCCAGCGAGGTGACCGCCCTGGACGATCCCTTGGAAATGCTGCGACGTTGTCGCCTACTAGGTCTCCCGATTCCGCAGCACTTTCTGCTGCGATCGCAGCAAGACCTGTTCGCGCTTTACGAGCGAAACGCTTTTCACACCGGCAGGTACATGATGCTGGCCGCCGGTCCCGCTGGGATGCGCGACCGAGCCAAGATTCTGTTACCACCCACCGTCCAAGAGTTGAGGAATCAGCGACAAAACGAGATCAGCGACAGGCGACCCTGGGTGGTGATCCGCGATCCTGGCGGAGATCACTTCATTACCTGCACCACGCTGAAGGAGTCGCGGATCGTGGCGAACGTGACGTGTCGCGTGGACGAGGATCGGGGCGGCCTCGTCCCCGAGGAACGTCCGGAGATCGCGCGGTGGCTTGAACGTTTCTTCGCGCGCTCCTTCGGTGGCAGAACCAACGGCCACGTGAGCTTCCGGCTGGCGGTCTCGGAGGAGACGGGCGAGCTCGTGTCCATAGGTTGTCGCGTGGGCGTGGGTCTGCCCTACGTCTGCCATACGGGGATACATCCGCGCCTGGTGTGGAAACCCTGCCGGCACTTTTCCAGGCAGAACTCGGCGGTCAGGTCATCCAGCACCCTGGACAGGCAATCGCTGTCCGACGCCGTGGCCAGCGCCCTCAAGCAACCGGTGACCGGCGATCAGACGGCGTCCCATCTCCTGGGCACAGTGCTCGACAAGAGGGAGTCTCTCTTCGTGTACTGGGATCCTCTACCATATTGCGCCTATTATCACCTCCAGTTACCTTTCAGACGCGTCGCCGGAGTCATCAGGACGCAGCATAATCCACCCCTAGCGGTGGTGCAATAGAGCTTGTTGGAACAAGCGCGACAGAAGTTCTTACTAGAGATTCCCTGTCAAGATTGCGTCTGAATCTCTGCAGATCTTTGATCGTATCTCCGAGAATAAATGAATGTGCCAAAGAAGAGAGATCCGAGGTGTTCCGTACTTACTTTTTTTGTGAGTGATTGTGCAGAGTGTGATATATTATTTATTGAAGAAGCGATATCCGTTCTTTTCCATGCTTGAAACTCATCGGTAGCAAAGAGCTACATGTTCCCTTGTTACTTTACACATCACCCTGTAACATAAATGAATATGGATCTTTAATGATTATACACGATGCATATAGAGTATGAGAAAAAAGGGAGAGAGAGAGCTTATATGTTTTTGTGTGTATGTATGTGTATTCATTTTACTTATTGATTAACAATTGTAATAATGTTATAATACAATATTTAATATCTTGCCTAGAGAACGAGAGAGAAAGAAGAGAAGAATGATCCACGAGAATCAAAAAATACTCGATAAGACACTCTTTAAAGACTCCTCAAAGATGGAAAATCGGTAATCGCGTTTGCTCCAAGATTTTAATGAAACAAGAAAGTTAAAGCGAGTTAAAAATAAAGATACAAAGGTCAAGTTCGGCTGTATCGGTTAAAAAGTCGATTCCCCGTGTCGTCTTTGCTCGATTGGGGGAAGACGTACGAAGGAACGCGAACACACGCATACAGATGACAAAAAAACATATGTACAGATCACGTGCTATCAATGCTGATTGCGTTAAACGAGAGACTTTTGCGCCGCGCAAGAAAAAAAATTACAAGATCTCGTATCGGTACATTTTTAATTCCTTACGTTCAGTTACATTTAATGACTTTCGTATCATTGATGCATATATATGTATCCGAAGTAGTTCATTCGACAAAATAGATATTTATTTATTATTTTTTTCATTCTCGATAAAAGCTTTCAAATGTTTCTTTTGGAAACTTGGGATTGAACGTATTGAAATAGCGATAGACTTAACAAGGCGATCAAGGTTCGCCCTGAATAAGTTATTTTCACCATGTAACTTTCGATTATTTTAATATAATATTAAGCATCATCAGTCATGTTTCGTTAATAAATGTTTAAAGCAACATTCATGTGTAATTAAATCATATGCAATGTATATATTTTTAATAACCCAAGCAGCAAACTGACGTAATTTTAATGTTTAGTGACATCATTCGACATCAAAATGACATACGATTGCTATCTGGGATTCCTTTGAAGAAACTATAAAGTACGTCGTCTCATATGATTCTGCGTGATGTCAATTATATAGTCTCCGCAATAATTTTGCAACTAATACATATGGATGTTTCTATTTTTTGTTGATTTATCGAATGTAAAATAGATCGATTATTAAAGTCTTGATATAAAGAAAGTTACAAAAATTAAAAATAAAAAGTTCGCATAAACAGCATTTATAATTTTTTACTATTCGTGGTATTTTCTTATAAAAAAAAAATCTAAAAGCAAAGAGAGATCCTCAAGACTTGTCAAATCTTTGAGAACCTTCCGATATACTATATCTATATATTATCAAGGGAAACAGTGATTACGTGACTTTGATCACTCGCTGGAAAGCGCATTGTTTGCTCGCGCGACGTAACGCTACGTTTTGCATACAACGAGGGTGTCCCGCGAAAGAGCTTCGCTGGTTGGTTGGTGAAACTTGTAATCTTTTCGCGACGCAATGTACACGCAAAGCTGTAAATAATGCCTCGTTTATAGATGGAAGAATGACCCGGGGGCAACACATATGCTGACGGACTTTGACAACTCGGGGTCGCCGGTTCGTGGAAAAATAGAATGAGAAGAGAGAGAGAGAGAGAGAGAGAGAGAGAGAGAGAGAGAGAGAGAGAGAGAGAGAGAGAAAGAAGAAAGACAGAAATCGAAGAGTTTGCCGGTATTATCTGTCTTCCTTCTCCTTTTTCACCTCCCTTCTCTTTCTTCTTCCAGATGTGTTGCACTCAATCGCTTTCTCTTCTTCGAGAAGATAAATATCCGCGTCAACAATCAATTTTGTCGTCAAATTAATTGGCCATCTTCGACTTTGGCTAGTATAATTATAATCGCTTGTTACGACTCCTTGTATTTGATTTAGTTTCAGCAATGAACAAATCATTTCACTTCGTTATATTCATATGATAGAGAAAAATAATTATTATATATATAATTTTTTGTATCTTTTTTTCATTTGATATATTCTTCGAACTTCTACACTTAATATATCCGGAGCTATTACGAATCCAATTAAAACAATTTTAATTTAAGACTCTTGGAAGAAAATATTGGACCGCTTTTTGGCCGTAAAAAAATTTGCGAATAGAAACATAAAAAGTAAACGGAAAACTCTGGTTTGATAAGACTCGCAAAGATACAAAAACTGTCTGGAGATTGTTTTATCGTGAATGATTCCTCCACGTGCCGCATATCGAAAATCAAACTAGCCGAGACGAAGTCGCACCAAGACCTCTAATGTTTTTCTGTAAGTCTTAAGTATCAATATGGTTACCTTTTACAAAATACAAATATTTTATTCCGACACACGATATCTCTGTTCACTCTTTTGATAAGCTTACACAAGCGGTGACGGAAATACGAGTTGTTTCTTTTTTTTTCTAAGGACGAGAGTCACGGAGAGATTTGAACAACGGAGCAATAGTGTGTAACGTAAGCTTATCATGCGATAATATTGAAATGCAGTTCCTTGACGACGGCTAGTAAAATAAATCGATATACATGCCGGTTCCCTTCTCTTAATTTTTTTTCTTACTCTCCTTCGGGAGAGACACGCGATAAAGACGTCTATCTTTCTCCTCCAGACCTACATGAGCGATTCATTCACGCAGTGAAGTTCGCCAACGCTTCTGTATCTATTTCTACTTCCTCGAGACTGACGATGAGAGTTATTCGATAATATTATGCATAATGATACATGATTTCTCCCCCCTATCTTTGATGTAATAAAATGATAATTTCGACAAAGTCGAATCTCTCGCTGTAATGAAACGTAAAAGGACCTGAAAGTCCACTAACTTAGTTTAGGCGTCGTGGAACAAGAAGTAAAGTCGTTTCCTTAGGCAATGAGCGAACCGCGTGGTTCCAGGCACGGCATTTTGTGGGAACCGATTCACCTGGTGGGATAGCGATGGTCTAGTTACCGCCAGCCGCATACTCATCCTTGCTGCCATTCGCTGGTGGCAATAATATTTTACAATCCGATGCACGACGCGTCCTTCCTTCACGTTCGAAGCTTTGCCTCTTTTCATTATTATCTAAAACCGAAAAAAGCAGAGTTCTATTACAGAAATAAGAATATCGATATATAATCGGCATTTTTATACAATATAGATTCGTCAACTCTTGTTGCAACATGCAGCATGCGATATTATTTAAAGTAATTTATAAAACAATTATATAATTATGTTATTATATATATAATTGTTATATTATCAGAACAACAGAAAACATGAGCAATTGGCAATAAAGATTTCCCTCTCTTACTTCGATTTGTCAGAAAAGTTTCCGCAGTTAGTAATTTCTCATTTCCTACAGCAGACATCTCTCAAATTGTCCTCGTGATTACATTATCACAATTAATCATTGAGAGAAATGAATAAGCATATTGCATATATTTATATGAATATATAAGAGAAATATACAGAGGAATTAACAATAAAAAATACAATAAAAAATATTAATAAATTAATTTAAACATTATTATCTCTCCACAGGCTAATAATAGTTTAATAATTAATTTTTAATTGTATATTATTTTTTATTATCTTTTTTATTTAAATTTGATTGTATATTATTAATGTGTTAAATTGCAATGTTCTTTTCTTTCTCTCTCTCTCTGTTTTTTTCTCTCTCCTATTAATTCTTTGAAACTAATATATTGCACAGTTTTACTTTGTCAAATAGATAAGGTTGCGTTTTACATACACAGAATAAATATAACCAAGAGGTGCCATACGGCTTACAGAAGATGATATTTGTCGACGGGGTCAGGCAGTAACGTTGATTTTGCGCGATGTTGATCGCGACTAGAGTATCATTTTTACAGTCGCATTTCTGGAAATACAAAGGAATTATCGATTAGAAATATTGTAAAATGTTTTGATGAAAATTATAAAAAACGTCTCATCGTACATTCATCAATGAGATTTTTTTTCTTCAAAATTTACAAATTTATAGAGTGTTAAAAGCATTGCAATTACAAATTCTTAAGGTAATTATTTGTACAAATCTTTCTCGCAAGATTACGTTACTTTTCTAAAAGCCACAATATTATTTTTATAAATTATACAATTTATCCGATTTATTTCTTGCTAATTGCAATCCGAATCACGCGATAATTGAACATGACTTAATTTTGGGAAAAATTACATGAAAATTTTCAAAGAGCGTGCAGAACACGCATTCACAATCGAAGTTGTCTAACTCGTCTAATCGTAATTTGCGGTGCTCGCGCGGTTTTAGAGCTTAATCATTTTGAGCACTCGTCACGGAATCCACGATACGTCCAATTTGGAAGTGTGTTGCGTAATAGGGATTATAGGCCTTCCTCGTCGCGATATCCGCTCCTCTCTCTATCTTTCGCCTTGAAACAACACGCTTCAGCCTCGCCTCGGTTGCAATGCACGATACCGTCCGTTTGTATCTAATCTCCCTGGCGAAACGTATGCAACGCGACGAGTAAATATTGTACTCCCAATAGGGGATACTTTCGGCGTGGGTCGATGTATCGGCTATTAATACCGTTCGCTCCGGTTAGTGTTATTCGGAGTCTCCGGTCGCTCGACAAACCCAAAACGCGTCGTCTCTCCCCGGAAATATCCCTGGAAAAATATCGCACCGAGTAAAGATTATATTTATTCGTACATATATATTCTTATTTTAATCGGTATCTCTATATTTATTTATAAAATTGTCGTATTGTCCTCTTTTCTCTTCTCGTGACTCTATTATTCCCTGGTGGTGAAATCAAAGAAACTAAGAGAGGAAAAATCATGCGGCTCCGATCGCCGATGCTTCTTCTGCTTCTTCTCTCGCTCGCGATCGCGCAAGAAGTCGAGGACTGTCAACATCAGGGTGTCGACGACGAGTTGATCTGGGAGTATGACGTCAGAAGACCGCATCGAATCGGTGGTTATCAAGTGCGTTTACAATCACATCGTATTCTGCTTGCTTGTGGGTCTCTCGTTGAATCTTGCTTGTATCTTTTCTCTCGACATCATCTTGTCCAGCTGCTAATAACAGTTGTTCTATCGATATCCGCTTCACACACCCACACACACAAACGTATATATTACATTTCTCTTCATTGTAACCATAGGAAGTAGAAGCGGATTACGGTCCGACGAACGTGCGAATCACATGCATACGACACAACTCGTTGTCCGACGAAGATAACGGGGCGATATGGATTACTTCCGGCGGAATCGGACACGACTTTGTCAAGCTAAAATTCAGATCCAAATTTTCGCGGGGCCTTCACTACAGAGTCTTCGTTTACGGACAGCCTACGTCGAGAAGAGGCTCGCTATCCTCATGACGTCATTCTCTGAAACCTTCGCAAATCTCACCATATTTAATCCTCTCATTCGCTATTTTATAAATTATATAGATATTTAATCTGTTTAAATGTGTGCATTTTTTTAACATTGTTGCATTTGCAAAAAAAGCTTAAAATTTGTAACAGCATAGAACACTAGTTTTATTGGAATAAAAATAGTTATTTAGTAGGAAGAAAAGGTATTATTAACAGAGATAATATGATAATATGTACATTTGCGTGTCACAGTGGAAAGATTAAATATGGCACGCGCTTCGATTTGTCTTAAATACAATCATCGTAATTTGTACCACTGTATACGAATCCTCGATTGACGCTGTCATTCGCTGTCGGAATAAATCCGGAGATTTACCACCGTTGTGTAATTTAGGACGTTAACCCTTCGCGTGTTCCAATAATATACGAACAGAAACGTCTCGTAGCAAGAAATAAAGGAGTCCGATAATAAATTTGTCCGGCTCTCTCTCCTCTTCACCCCGTCTTCTATATTATTCTTGATAAAAATTACAAAAATACAAGCATAAATAAACGGTCTCTAATTTTTTTGCAATAATTATTCGTTTTATCTAATTAAGCCATATTTCGTGCATGATAATGCAATAAATCTTTCGTAACCGAGAGAAGATGATAGATTCAAAAAAATTAGTCACAAAAATGTAGAAAAAAATTAATTTAAAAAATCGAAACACAAATAAGATCTTCCGTATAATCAATTCCGTAATTCAGATAAAATTAATGATTCGAAAATGCGGGGTTCGGAGATTGAGAGAGAGGGTGGCTTATCGTTTTCAAACAGGCGCAGTGCCATGTAACCTACATATATATGTATATACATCCATCGTGGCTTGTAGGCCAAATTCCGAAATCAGACTAACGTGACCGCAGCGATAAGCTCGCGTCGGGTTCCACGTGGAAAGGTGTGCGGGAACTATTTCCTCTCTAGATTGGAAAAGCATAATATGAACTAACCGGGATGGGAGTTACAAGGAGGGGTACCATCCGCGGATTGCCTCCATCGAGACCGAGACCAGGAAAGAAATATATATTTTCCCTGCGTGCAGGAAATAATTACGTGGTCGAACATGCGAAACGATATCCGCCGTTCCTTCGGGCAATTACGGAAAAAGTTTGATCGGCTAGCGGTTTCGAGCGTGTCGAGCGGTTTACGGGATGGCGGAAGGAATTTCCTGCTCATCGTCGTTTATCAGGATATGGAAACACAATTTATCGATATCTATCAAGCTTTCAATTCCTTCGTTTTAGAAATAAAAGCTTATAAAAGCTCGCATATCATTTTAATTGTGTTGATATAATACGTAATTCTCTATCTAGCGACAATAAAATTAAATAAAATTAATTAAATTTATATAAATTGTTATACTATCAACTAGTTATTACGTTATATTTTTTATGAGTATAAACATTGTCGTACTTTATATATGTATAATTAAATATACATATTGATATTTCTTTTTCATTTTGCTTCAATTTTTTCTCAGAGATGCAATTATTATAATAATATACTTTCAAAGAAAATAAAAGAATTATGTATTATATAAATAAAAAATTCTTCAATGAAGCAATTATTCCTAAATTTGTCAATTATTCATTAAGCGCGATTTATTTCAAATCTCATATCGTTATCTGAAACCATCGTTTCTTTTCAAAAAGCGCATCAAACTATATAATACAACTGCATAATAGTTCATGGAAATTCACATACGAAAATAAATATGATGTCTACATTTACATGCAACCACGTATATGATAAATATATACGTCGATTCTCCTAGTTCGGAGATATTTTACCCTGCGCGGCGCCGCGAATGTATTCACGCGGCGCATAGGGAGTGATAGGATACCCTCGTGTAAGACACTCACCCCCATTCTCTCCTCTCTCTCTCTCTCTCCTTCTCCTCCAATGTTCCTCCGACTTATGGTGCAAAGGGGACCGCGTTCAGACAGGCGTTCGCGGCACGCGATCGTCCTTTCCACCCTCTGCGAGCGGGGGTGGTGTATCCCCCAGGAATAGAAGCGTCGCGACACCGACGCCAACGGCGCTTCAGTGAAGGCCGACCGTTCGTGGCGAACGCAAGCACCCCCGCCGTTTGGGCCGAGAAGCCCTGAGGAAACTGTATCGCCGCCAACCTATCTATCTCCTTCATCGCCGAAGAGAAACGCTCCGCTTCCCGTTTCTCTTACAGAGAATCATCGCAATCCGAACATCTGGAAGATAAAATGCCGCGGGTGAGTTATATTTATTTAATATCCATAGTTAATATCAATAGTTAGTTTAGTTTACATGAAATTAATTCATTTATTTAATGTTTACTTAATTAATAAATATTTAATTTATTTGATAATGGAAAGAATACTAATGTCAGAATATTTTTATTTTATACTAGAATTTACTCTGTCAAGATATATTAAATATATAAATATTATACTGACTTGTCGAAGAAGACATCTTTTGTTGGCTATTTTAGTTACTTTTTTATAATATATACAATAAAAAATAAATATAAATGCATTTTATAAATAATAAATAAATAAATGAATATTTTTGCAATACGAGAAAAAATAAAAAGTATAATGAGAGTCTAATGATATAAAACTGATCTCTTTTACGATAAATATTTTTAATATACTTTTTATGTACGCAAGTAAATATGACAAAAAGAAGAAAAAAAGAGAATCAAACTCTTTGATAACCTAATAAATCGGATTTATCACGAAACAGAGATAATTAATCTATTGTTCTAATAATACTTTATTTTCTCAACTTTACGCTGCGAAATCTAATATCATGTTTATAATTATAATATATATATATATATATATATATATATATATATATATTTATTTTATATCTTCTTTTGTATCGTGAAGATATTTGATTATTTATTATCTTTATATGCAATTTATATTAAATTTTTTATTTATTTATATATTTATTATAACAAAATAGCTAAAGATGTTTTTTTCGACAAATCAGTATATTATCTTGATGGAATTAAATGCTGCTATAAAATAAAATAAAAATGTTCTAAGATCAGTATTCTTTTTAATATTTTAAGAAAGATATTCAAAGTGATCAGTATTATAATCACAACTTCGATCACGATTTTGTTTAAATTATTAAAAATATTAATGACAATCCCAGATATGCTATAATTGCATGCGACAAATGATCCCTCAAATTCTATATCTATTATATCAATTAAAAATTCTTTAATTTAGACAAAGAGAGAGAGAGAGAGAGAGAGAGAGAGAGAGAGAGAGAGAGAAAAGAACGAAAGAGATTAAATTCTCGATTATATATAGAAGCATCAATTCTCGATACCTAATTGCATACGACGCTCTTATCGCACAATTGATCGACAAAGTCTTCAAACAAGGGGTTGGCTCCCTGTAAGGGGGTTTTAGCTAACTCTCGCGTAGAAATGAAATCGTTAGTAGCATCGACTAACTAGTTTCGCACCCAGCGAGAGTTGATTGACTCCTTTCATTACCTGAAACATTGATTCGATGAAAAAGAGATCCAAACACATTGTCAATTTTTTCTCTGGGGATGCAATTGATAAATGTAAAAACTAATTAATTATAGAAATAATTAATAAAAATAATTATATATATTATATTATCTTTCTTCTCTATTTCGTGAAATTATTTATCATATACGAATATAAGAGAATAATTATCTATCGCGCAATATGTCATACAATTATTAAAATAATTCTTATCTTTATTCGTTTAAAAAAATATGAATGAAAAATATCACTATCTATCATTTTTTGTTAAATCTTGTTTTTAAGTAAATTTTTAGATTTCTAAAAACTTTTGATGAAGGATTTTTTTCTAGAAAAAAATATATGTTGCTTTTCGTGAAAAAATTGTGTCTATTTTAATTGATAATTAAATATTTCGATATTACAATATGTACGATAAATCTAAACTTATACGTTGTAGAAAAAATAGACTTACAGACTGGACAGTTTCACAGGCTATGACGCATTCGGGGTGTCGACATAAAATCATAATAATCTATTCATACGGACGTAGGGTTCATTCTGTCACGTGTCGCAACCTCACTCACCAGCAGTCTAGTGTCCACTTTTTTTAAGATGTATTTTCTATAGAAATAAAACAAAACTCTTTTAGAAAATATATATTAATATAATTTATATTTATATTATATTAATTCACATTTATATTATATTTATATATAATTATATAATTGATTCCGTATTCACACACATCGTAAAATCGATACTTTATCTACATATCTGTCTTGACATACTAAAATAAATTTCGACTTGTATTCGTATCTCACATTAGGCGTTAAATTGTTCAATTGCTCCACACGTACCAACAGTAAATATTTTTCTTTCTTATTAAGCATAAATAATAAGCTCTTACATATCAACAAGATTAAATCGTTACATCGACATGACTCGCAATGTAAATACAAATGAAGAGTAATTTCGGACCATGTTTGACTGACGTGATAAGAAAAATAGGCGACATATGTTACGCGTGTAATGCATGAAATATGCAACTCCCGGGGGTGCGTATTTTTGATTCGCGTGCACCGACATTATTCGCTAAAGTCGATCGATATACGACGATGTACGCAATGAAAATGCATACAAATTCTTTTATAATATCAAGAAAAAAAGAAGAAAAGAAAGAAGAGAGAGATATTTTCTCTCGCACAAGATTCCGATGACTGATCTCATTATCAGAAATTCTTCTACGAGATAAGAATAACATAGAATTGCATTTTACGTTTAAAATAGATCGCAAAATATATATATGTCCTCGTAAAATTCATCCTCGCAATATATATATGTTGCATAATTCTGAAAGCACTGCAATTTATAAAGTCGTTGCGGGCAATGTTCATCATCGTTATATAATCGCATCGACTATGCTGATGCAACTTTTTGATCGACACTCGAGTCAAACAAATATCTTTGATTTTCCACATTTATGTAAATCGTTGTGTAATTAACAGCTTTTTCCTATTACTTTCAATTTCTTACGATCTCGCGTTCGAATGCGCGATTAACGTGCGGTATATTTATATATATGTATCAATTAAACTTCGAATCTTCATCATTATTTTATTTTCTTCAGCCTCTCCAGATTTCAAAAATTTGAAATTGCGAAATCGCTGGGTCGAAGTTGCGGCGATATCAAAATCTGTAAGCAATGTGAATAATACATTTTTACAAGTGGACGAAATTTATCACGAGGACATGCCGAGTAAAAATCGAATTAATACGTGTGTTTTGAAACATTATCGATATATAATCCATCGTTGTTATGAAAACAGTTAGCATGAGACAAAATCACGTTTCGCGCACGATTAATTCGATTTATAGAATGCAAACGTAGAGATTTTCCGTTTAATCTCAAATTCTTGCAATTTTTTTCTTTCTTCTTTTTTAAGAATGTCACAAGTGATAACATGTCGGGAAATGTTATCAGGGGAGATAACTCTTTCGGTTTTCAATTTTATGATAATAATGGTTAATCTTATTAAAGTTCACGACACATTTATATGATAATGCGAAACGAGAATTGGTGCAGTCTGCACACACGATCAAGGTAAAGATAAGTGTATATTCCTTTATGAAACTACACGATCGCGAATATATCCGGATATGATTTGACACGAATTCCTTCATACGATTAAAGATGCGAGTAATCCCGCGGCATCTTAATACGAATTAGTAAAAAGTAATATAAAAAGATCAAATAAGACCCAAACGCAAAAAAGAACTCCTAAATAATTTTAGGCATTAATTATTAATTAAAAAAAAAAAAAAAAAAAAAAAAAAAAAAAAAAAAAAAAAAAAAAAGTAAATTTTATTTTATTTTAAATATTATTATATTACTTTTTTATTTTTTCTTAAAAAAAAAAAAAAATTTTATTTTATCCACTTTTAATTTATTGAAGATGGCTTAAAGTGAGACCGAAATATTTAATTTCAAATTAATAAATAGTGTCTAAAAAATTATTTAGGAATTTTTGCGTCACACTTTCATCTCTTATTAGCCCCCATGTTCAGAGTTTTATTATTTTATTGATTTTTTTAATACGTATATAGTTACATTTTTTTCGCAATTAATCGTTTCGAGTTCAATCATCGAAATCTTCCAATTATATATTAATCATGAGAATTTTATTACATAAGAAAAATGTAAGTCTTTTTCAAAATAAATAAATTTCTCGAAATAAATATTGCATTCTCTCTGGAAATAAAAAAAGCTCCACGTTCTGTGAAAAATCCATGGTTTTTCGCGACGTTACGAGATGAAGCAAGGGGAAAAGTGATTGTAGTCTCAATGACCCATGAAGTCACAGTCTGCAAAAACTCATTGAGATATGTGTACATACATATTATAGACAGATAGACAGACACAGAACTCAATTTGACCTGATATTCGACTAATCATCCGCGAAATTGGGACTTGATTCTCAATTCCAAAGAGATTCTTGCGTCCTTCCGACGCTGTTATATCGATTAGCACGAGAACCGCGAATGACACGACTCGAAAGAATCATTATTTTTTATATACATCCATATATTATAAAACATATGCTATTGCCTACGCGATACGCTATCGTATGCGATGCGTAATAAATAAATGAAGACAACTTAATGAAGTCTGGTCTGCTCGTCTGGGTCGGCATTTGATACCGAAACGAAGTTCTGTACTTTGAATCTGACCGATTTCCGCACTTCATTTGTCACAAATATAATTATCTGCGAAATTATTGTCCATCTCAAAGTCCGATGCTAAGCATTAAAATCTCCTAGCATACGTATATCGTCTTCAATAAACCAGACGAATGGAAACTACCGATGAAACATGCGTTTTCAATACAACTATAGAGAATTTTCTCTTAGAATTTATCCTGAAAATCATGGTAATCGTGGGGCAATGTGGTATTGGAAGAATTTTATAAGAATTTCTCTGAATAATATTTATCACAATAAAAAATATTAATATCTATTACAATAAGATAAAAAATATGTTCGATTAATTTTACTATGTACATATTCATATTTTTTTTGTGGTAAATATTAATCAGAAAAACTCACAAAACTCTTCCAATATCATATATTGTCCTACAATTACTATAATTTTCAGAGTAAATTCTAAGAGAAAATTCTCCGTATATATACAATACTAAAAAAGAAATATATTTGCACATTCTATCAGTTTTGGAATAATTTTGTATCAAGAACTGTTGCTTTGTTTTGCAGAATTAAATTTTCTACATAAATCGGGAAAGAAAAGTTCAAACAATTAGATTCTTTCCAGAAAATTGAATTCTCCCTCTTCTTCTTTGAGTCCGCGTTTATTTTCTGTCTTTTCTACTAAAAGGACTTCCAAACATCTAAAAGGGAAGTAGAAGAAGCTCGAGTTTACTACCAGGCACTGAATGGCACCAATCGATATATGCTCAGAATATCACTGCCGAATACGAATTGACTTAACTTCCGCGAGTGCGAATACTTCCTTTGTACTTTTAAGTTGCCACGATGATTTGAAATTTACCGAGTGAATCAGCTATACGTTTACGATGAAGCCATAGAGTTTCTCCATTGAATAACGATCATCCCTAAAAAGTACACTTTCTATCCATTCAATAAATTTCACGAGTTCATTCTAGATCGCAGTTTTCATTAAGAGGAAGTATTCTTCGAGAATCTATAACGTCCCAGGTAGCAAGTGTATGTCATTTCAACGTCAAATGACGTAATTTGACATTTAATGACGTCAGTTTGCTACTTGGGATATATATGATTATCCATTGAGCGTCTTATATTTATCGTGTTACTACTTGTATTACAAAATTAACGACATATGCTGAATGTATTTTTTCAAAAAACTAGTTCTACATTAAGTTTCACAAATCAATTTTCTATATTAATGATCACAATCTGGAATAGGCGTGTAAAATTAATTAAACACCTCTATATTAAAACTTATATAAAATATTGTGGATAATAAATCTTTTTAGATTCTATTTTTGTTATTTATCGAGGATTAAATAACCAACTATTTCCTTACAACGATGTACTATTCGTACGAAGCGCAAAGGATAAAACGGTGAATTAATGCGATTCTACATGTTGATTTCCGGTGTATGATTTCGCAGCACGTTTAATTCACGCGATTATAAACGCAGTTATCATCACCCCATATGAGAATTTCACACACCTGAGCTAACAATCGCTTCAAGAGATAAACCGCGTTTTCGATTAGGTGAATATGCATCAACATCAGCTAACAATATATTCATTTAAAACAATAGTAATAATTATTAAATAATTCGTTGATTTTATATATATAGTTATATGCAATCATTTGACGAAATTGAATCAATTAATGCAACGTAGATAATTAATAATAATTTGTAGAATGATAACAAATTCTTCTTTTTTTTCATTTATTTAACATTAATATTTAAAATGTTCGAAATAAACAAAAAAATAGTGATTTGGATAGTTTTCATTTACTTGAAAACGATTATATTAGAAAAAAATAATAGTTAAAGTTAAAAATAACAAATGTGGAGACAAAACACACAAAGTGCACTCAGAAGTTCTATTTTCCCAATTTGTTTCGTCTTCATATCGCGATAACAAAGTATTTTGGTATCATATGCAAAAAGACAGCAACGTAATCAACGAACAAGCTGATCATAACTATAAACAAATCCGAGATGACTTTCTCTCAGCATGGGTCACGGGTTCAACTATTACACCGACAAGGATCTACAAAAAACGAAGCTCGACGAATATAGATTAATCGTGTTGTTTCACCGTTTAATTAGTTTTAATCTGCTTTTAAGTTTATCTTGAATAAAAAACAGATTTTTATTTCCACAACCAGAGAAGAATTGTGATAAAACCCAGTGAGAAATCACTATAGTTAAAAAGATGTCGAATCAACATCTTTTACATCAAATTTGATGTAAAAGATGTTGATTCGACGTCTTTTTAACTATATAATTTCTCACTGGGAATAAACGCAAAGAGATAATTTGTTAGAAATTGGGGAGGAAAGGAAAATATTATAATTATATATACGTTCAAAGTCTTATACATATATATCAAAAAGATATATATAAAAATAAGATATAAATCAAATAAATGTATTAAATATCGTGACACTGCTAAAAAAATTTTTTATAAGAAAAAAATAATATCGAATAATATAATCAAATCAAAGTTATACATGTTGCAGCCAATTTCGAAGGGAACATCTCAATTATCGGCACGGGGACAGATGGAGAGGCGGCGGCCACCGTTTCTCAGAGCTTCCAGCAAAGCCAAGGAGGTAAAAAGAGATATATATATTATTGTATTATAAAAATTATTTAAATAAAATGGAAAGAGAGATTGAAAGATAAGAACTTGCGATATGTAAGTGATGCGTAAAGTTTTTTAATTAAAAAAAATTAATTTGCTATATAATATATATAATGTAAATTGTATGTGCAATTAAAATTTATTTTGTGAACTAATTATATATATTTCTTAATTACTAATTATATATATTTTTTAATTTAACAGATTCAGAAAAATTTTTTATTTTATGATATAATGTGCATAAAAAATGTGTTTTACCTATACGCGATTCATAAGTCATAAGCAGACGTGAATATGATATGTCACATGGTTGTCATGGCAACCTGGAATACATATAGTAAACAAAATTCTAACCAAAAAAAAATAAAAACGTTTAAAGTGATGGTGTATGATTTTACTGCAAAGAGACAAGAAAAATATATTAAACAATTTTTAAATATCGAGATGCTAGATAATTTTTCAAGACATTTTCTTAATAAAAAAAAATGCACATGACTGTAATGTTTATTTCTGATGATAGCAGACCATCCTTTATATTTATCAGATATTTGTACCTCTTTCTACCTTTTATCAATATATGTGTGTGTGTTGTGTATGTGATTCTTGTACATATTAATAATAATAATTTGGAATAAGTTTTATAAGTAATTTAAAGAGTACGTAATAAAAATTTACGTTTAGTAAGAAAAAAATTAAAAATGATTAATAGGTTTTGCACATTCTGTCATTCATTTACACTGATATCGTATTAAGAAAAATTGGAGAAATGTTATTGTGGTAATAAAATATAAAATATTTAACTTTCTGAAAAAAACATTGGGATATGATTATGATGATAATATAACAGTGGAATATATCAGAAAATTATGCATTTATAGACAGAACGAGGCAGTAAAACAAAGATGGATTCTGCACGCAGTGGGGGTGCTATAGAAGAACAGGGTAGTGATGAAGATCTGTCACCGGATGCTTTGGTTAGACAAAATTATGAGCTCCGTCATCGTTTGGAACAGGAGGCTGCAAGTTACAAGAGACGTTTGGACACTTATCGGCAGGCTCAGCAACATCAAGCTGCTCTTGTCTCACGTTTACAAGCTAAGGTAAATATTTCAAATTCTATTTTTGTTTTTAATTGCAAGCTGATATATAATTTATAACTTTGTTAGCAACAAGCAAATAATTGAACATATATTTTAGGTTTTGCAATATAAACAGAGATGTTCAGAACTGGAAAATCAAATGGCAGAAACAATTCCATGTGATACTAGCAAACCAGCAACTGCCACAGTATCATCTACTTCTGTATTAGAGGCTGCTCATCAGACTCTCAGGGATATACGTGAGGAGCAAATTCATGATCTGGACACTGCCTTGCAAAAACTTGGAGAAGAACGACGAAAGTATGTTTTGGAAATACTTCCATAGATTAGCATACAAAACTCCTATCTTTTTAATGAATATCTTTTAGTAAATTCAATATACATATAGATTGTATTTTATTTTACAAAGATGCTTTCTTCTGCCATCACAGATGTGAAGAACTTTTGCAACTAAACTCATCTCTGAAAGATCAACTCGAAGAATCTCATCAAACAAATGAAGCATTAACTACCGATTTGCAAAAATTAAGTAACGATTGGGATGTATTGCGCGAGGAATTGGCTATTAAGGAAGACGAATGGAAGGAAGAGGAACAGGCCTTCAATGAATATTACATCTCCGAACACAACAGATTATTGAACCTGTGGCGCGATGTCGTGTCTGTTAAGAGATTGTTTGCAGAAATGAAATCTGCTACGGAACGAGATCTATCCAAATTGAGGAACGAAATGATTTCATCGTCTAATGAAATGACATCGGCGTGCAACAGTACAAGCTTTACTATGAAACTACAAACAACTGCAGTGCACTCAACAGTGAAATCATTTTATAATTATATTAATAATTATCTATATTTCTATCTATAATTCTGTTGATACTTTTTATAGTGTATCTTATCTCTTGTCTACTCTATTTTCAGCCATCTCATAGAATTTCAGAGAATCCCAGAGACCAGCAAGAGGAAGAACAAACTGTAACTACGGTTTTGAAAAGTGAAATTACAGCACTTAAGCAACAACATGCCGCCTATCAGCATGAAATTCGCACAAAAGACGATCGAATAGATCAACTTATTCGAGAAATTCGTAATTTGGTAAATATAAATTTATCTCATATCTAATAAATAAATAAATTAATTTTGACTTAAACTTACACGTTTTTCGATGTCTATATAGGAGGAAAGATGTGGAGTTTCTGAAGCGGCAGTGAGTCAAACTGCGCGTATGCAAGAGGACATCGAAGTGCTGGAATCCGCATTGAGAGATATCGCGCATGCTGTGATTCAAGATGCCGAGAGTCGGGATGCGAGCGACGTCAAGCAGGCACTTCCACATATTCACTTGTCGTCCGGTGGACCAATCTCCCAAAGATCGCCGAAAAGAAGTGCGAGAAGCAGCGCTATACCGGCACTCGCCGAGAGTACTATAAGCGCAGTACGAGCAGCTCTGCAAAAATATCAGTTAACTATACGTGAATTACAGGTATGTTTATATAGAGAAAAAATATACATTCTACATATCCTCAATTACAAATGTTTTCTCTGTAACTTAGATAAAATTACAAACCAATAAGGAACAGCTTCTAACAATACGCAAGCAGTGCGACACCGCGGAGGCAAACGCTCAGTCGCTAAGTACCAAAATGACAGAATTTATATCTCAATTGGATACGTGTCGTTCGCAATGCACGCAGCTTAGTCAGGAAAAAGAGATGCTGCAGACAAGTCTCGATTCTGTAAAATTGGAGAAAAATGCATTAGAGAAAAATAAAATGGAGCTCAATAGTATGGTAAGGTTCAGAGTATTAATCGAATTTTTTCTACACGGTCCTTAATACAATTATAGGCATTAATTGATATTTATATTATAGCTAGACGCTCTTAAAAGTAATTATGAAAAACTTCAAAAGGCAAATAATAAGTTACAAAAGCTATGTGACAATCTGGAAGATGAAAAATTGTATTTGCAAAACGAGCTTAGCAGAGTATCGGAGGATGCTGATTTAAAGTAAATAAATTAATAATTATATATTGTTATAAATCGCGCTTTAATTTTGTTAAATTATTTATATACGAGAGTAAATATAATTTTGTACTAAATAAATTGCAGAGAATTGAGTTTACGATCAGAAGAGAGTAGATGTAGTAAAATGCGAGAAGAACTTTTGACACTACGAGAAGATTTAAATAAAGCTTATCTTGCCAAGGATATGTTGGAACAACAAAAATTGGAAACTGATGGATTAATCTCTCAAATCGAAAAAAACAAAGGTATTTTATATGTTCTTACAAGTTATATATAAATAATATATGAATAATTTAAATGTTATATGAATAATTCAGGTGATCTTGAATTGGAATTGGAACGAATATTATTAGAAAAATCAGATGTCCAGGAGATTTTGATAAAATTGGAAACAATGTGCTCTAATCATGAACATGATAAACAGAAATTACAAGAAGAATTAAGAAAGGTAATCCTAATTTAATCTTAGTAGCAATGTATATTTTATATTAATTATAATTATACTTATATATTAATTATAACTTGTTATAGATGACAGACGAGAAAAACAAACTTACGAGTCAATGTATCGATCAACAAGGGGATTTAAATTCATTAAGGAAAGAATTATTGCAAGCTGAACAAACTCGACTTGACATTGAATCTGAGAAAGTTACGTTGAATGAGAAAATTAAATTTTTGGAGATTGAAAAGGAGAAAGTGGAAATAGAATTGGGTCAAGTGAGTCGCGAACGCAGTGATTTGAGTAATCAATTGTCGGTTTTAGCGCGAAAGAAAGAAACATTAAATGAAGAGCTCATGAGACTTAGACAAAGACTAGAACAGTCCAATGAAATGAATGCACGGATAAATAGAAATTTGAAAGATCTTGTAAAAGATAATGAGGAGAAACAGGTCAGAATAATTTATTTTATATATCTTTTTGATCTATTATTATTAAAATAATCTCTTCTTGTTTTCTATAGGTGCTTCTGGAAACAAATGAGAAAGAATTTCAAAGAATGCAAGAGCAACTTGCATCAATGCGCACTGAAAAAGAAATATTAGAAGGAGTACTATTCGATACACAAACTAATTTGGAAGCTACACATGTCAAGAAGACACAGTTGGAGAAAGAGCAAAAAGAAACATTAATCAAACAGGAAAGCTTAAAAGGGCAGTTGACGCGATTAACAAAAGAATTAGAAAATAGTGAGAAACGTGCGCAAGACATGAAACAGTCACTTACACAACAGAGTGGTGATCAAATGGCAGAATTTCAACAAATTATATCGAATATGAAGAGACAATCTGAGGATAACATGAAGAAAATTAGTGATGAAAAGGTTCTTATTATTTTATAGAATTTTTCTTTAGCTGTTTAATACATTATTATGTTCAATTATTATATTGCTATATTATGTTATTATCCATGTTTTCATTTTTTGTCTATTTCTCTGCATCTTACCTTTGGATCTTAAGGAGCAAGTAAGAATAAGTTTAGAGAAACGGCTGCAACAGTCCGTATCACAATTAGAGGGAGAGAAAAATGAGGAAATCAATAATCTGCAACAGAGAATAGAAGAGTTGCAACAACATATAGAGAATTTATGCAAGCAGCACGAGGAAGCGCTTCTCGGAGCTGAAAATGATAAACAACAGGCACTTCTTATAGGTATGTATAACTAAATATTCTTAATTAAATCTTAATTCAATCTTCACAAGAGTATTATATATATTTTTTTAATACATTCGTATCTTAAAATATTTGACAACAAATTTGTTGCAGCTCATCACGATCAACAGGCTTTAATCGAAAAAATTGATGCTATTATGCGTGAATTGGAAGAAGAAAAAAATACTTTGGAACGTGTTAAAAGGGAGGCCGCAGCACGCGCTGAACAAGAACGTAATAATACGAATCAATTGCGCGACGAATTAAATCGCCTTAAAACCAAGCTGGACGAGACCAAGTTGAAGGCTAACGAAGAAAAGCTGAAACTCGATTTAAAAATAGAGGAACTCTGGAAAGAAAGAGAGTCCACGCAAAGAGAAGTTGAAGAACTGCAAGTTCAGTTACACATGACTGAGGATAAAGTAGACGGACTGCAACATCAGTTGCATGATACTATCAGAAAACTTAAAGATGGTAATCGACTCTTTCTTCCACTCAGTCTATTTTTTAATTATTTGTCATAATTACGATTTATATAATTACAGCTGACAATGCTAATGAGACATTGCGCAAAGAGTTAGTGGATACAAGGAGACAATTGGCAGACTCGACGTATGAAAAAGAGAAATATAATAACAGTAACAAAGAATTACGGGAACGTGTTAAACAAATCGAGACTGAAAGAAGAGAGCAAGGAAGAATATTGGAAGAATCGTACCAAAAAATAGCAAGTAGGTATTATATTTTTTTACACAAATATTATTAATGATTTCATTATGCTAAAACATCTGTGTTTAGCATTGGAGGATGCAAAAGCGACCATGGACGTTGAAAGAACTCGTTTGCAAGCGCAAGTGCGAGATCTGGAACGCGACGCGATGCAACTGCAGCAACAACTTCGCTTCACGCAGGACGAATTGCAGAAGTGTCACGACAACAATTCCCAGGCTCAGAACGAGGAAAAGGAACTGCAGGCTAGATTAGCTAACGAGATTGAAGAGAGGGAGCGTATACAATTGCAATTGCACCAAGTGAAGAAACAGGTATAGACATGTTTTACACGATTTTTTTTTATTCGATTCGGTTAATGTATATCGCGAGATTTTTGATCCGATAGGTTGTCGATCTGGATAACAGTTTGGAAGTTACGCGACAAGAACTGGGAAAATTACGCACGCGAGCGGACGAGGAGGATGAGAGATGGCGTGCTCGGGAGCAAGAATTGTTGGTGCGTCTTGAGGACAGTCGCTGTCGCGAGAGAAAGCTGGAAGATCAGAAGCATAATCTGGAAGTTTGCTTGGCCGATGCCACGCAGCAGTTGCAAGAATTGAAGGTATTCTCAAAGACTGAAGGATAATAAAAAGATATGACAAAATACAACTTGCGCATACGTGGATTACAAAGTGTGCTTATGTCATCAGGCGCGTCTTGGAGGATCTGAAGGAAGAGTGAGAGCTCTCGATGCTCAATTGTCGCAATTGGAAACCGCGAAAAAGGAAGTGGAGCAGAAATTGAGCAGCGTAGGTTCCACACTTCGCCGTATCGCCGGTATTCAAATGGACGGGAGCGTGAATATGCCATTTAAGTTGATGAGTCCATCGAGAAGGTGGAGTCCGGCACGTGGTAATTTATGAAAAATAAAATTTCAAGTTTATATTAATTCGTGCGAGACACTGTGTTATTTCGATAAGATGATATGACATGCAGTTAATATATTACGTGTATTTTTACATTAAGTGCAAGATCACGGTGACTCTGGTAGAGATATCATATTGGATGTCGATCCCGAAGCTATTAGAAAGGGCGTGCGATCACTTATGCAACAAGTCGCCCAAATCGAACGCGAGAGAGTATGTTGAGTTTCGACAATTATAAATCGATTTATACATTAAACTGTTGAATTGTGTCGTGATAAAATCTATGATTCAATCAATTGTAGGACGATTACAAAACGGAATTGTGTAGCTTGAAGAAACAGATGAAAGAGTCTCAAGAGAATCAAAGTAATACAGATGTAAAGGTCAATAATCTTCTGGCCAATATTCGTACACTTCAGGAAGACAGAAAATCTTTGGAGGCAAAGCTAACTCAAAAACAGTCTGCCTATCAAGCACAGGTATATCTTTTTATATATCTTACACATTCTACACCTAAAAAGACATTAATTTTTATTTATCTTCAGTTGGATGCATTGCAACAAAAAACAGAAGAATGCGAGCAGTTATGTGAAAAATTGACAATCTTAGATCTAAAAATCAGTACTGAATCAGAAGAAAAATCTCAATACGAGGTATTATTTAAAAGAAATATTCATAATTGTTATAATCTCTCTAAATGTGTATAACACTTTATACTTATATAGGATAAATTTGAGAAAATGAAACACGAATTGAATAGATTAGAAATGGAAAAGCGTAATCTTCAGAAGGAAATTCGCCACAGCGATTCTCGCGCAACAGAAATGGAATTACACAGAATGTCTCTAGATGGTGATTTCCAAAGATTACAAATGATGCTGCAAGAAAAAGAAGTGCACATTCAAGTAAGATCAAAATATTTAGGGAATCGATGAAATTTTTTTTTTATATAAAACATATATTTAGATATATAGCAAAACACGATTCATAGTAATTAAACTGCAAACTCAAAGTTGGCAATTAGGATATTTGCTGTCGTAATTGATGCTTTAATTATTCATAATATAATCTCTGTATTTCGAAAGAAACATTTTTCTTTGAATTTGGAATTTAAATATTATTCTTATGTTAATGCATTTTTCTCTTTTTCTTTCTTATTAGAAATTGCAAGATCGCTTTGACACGCAAAGCCGTACTATGGCAAATTTGGAAGAGCGTTGCGCCTCCTTAAAATCTACCATAGAGCAATTAAAACTAGCACTGGAGAAAGCATCTGCCACGGAAAGCGAACTCAAGAGTGAGATAAATCTGTTACAGCGTAATATAATAGAGATCAGTACTTCCTCTCAAAGTAACAATGAGAAACTCAAACAGGTAAATAATTCTATTCTACATTTATTAATTTAAAAATTATTTTTTCACACAAATTATTAAACATTGTTTCATTCTTCAGCTGCAGAAACAGCTCTCGAATACCGAAAATGAGCGTAGAATATTATCCGAACGCCTGGAAACGGTTCAACAGACCCTAAGCGATTTAAAACATACGAATCAATCGTTGATCGATCAAAATGCGCGACTACAGAATGAATTAGCCAATAACGAAGTGCAACGATCAGCTCTAGAATCACAATTAAGATTGTCTACCTGGCCACCCGAAGGCAGTGCCACTAAAGATGAAGAACTGTTACGTCAACTGCAAACTGCACAAAGAGATAGAAGTGAAATGAGAGGAAGAGTAGATGCTCTTAATGACAAGGTAAATGTAAATGATTTTATACGAGTGTTAAAATCTTTTGGGGAAAAGGCAGAGAGATAGAAAGAAAAATAATAAAAATCAAAAAATAATAAAAATCAAAAAATAATAAAAATCAAAAAATAATAAAAAATATATTACATATAATAAATATTATTTTAATAGGTGAAGCTGTTAGAAGCCGATAAACGTAATTTAGAACGTCAAATTGCTGCGGGCAAAACGAGCGTTCGAAGCAAGAGTTATGAACGTCCAGAGAAAGCACACATAGAACTTTTGGGCACTAGTTACAGCATCGACAACTTGGAGCATGAAAACAGAGAATTAAGATTGAAGATACGCAAATTGGAGACCCAATTAGCGGAAAAGGAAGCCGAACTTATACGAATCAAGTCAACTTACATACATTCCCCTCATTCGTTATTAGACTCAAGTCGAGATAGAAGTGGAGAATTAGAACGGATCAGAGCCGCGCAATTGCAGGCCGAGAAATTGTTAGAGGCGAGAGAACAAAGTCATCGTCAGCAAGTATCACGTTTAGAAAATCAGGTACATATTTATGACAAAATATATATCACATAATATCTATCACATAATATCTATCACATAATTGTTTGAATTCATACAAATAAAAAAATATTTTTTTATAGATACAGTTACTACGAGAACAACTCAATCAAGAAATAAAGCGCAGACAGCTGTACGTTTTGCGGAGTTCACGAGCCGGTAGAGAAATGCAACAGTTGCGACAAGCATTGGGCGATTCTTTGAGAACCGTGGCGCAAGATCCGTCATTGGATGCGGTATTATTGGAACACGAAGCGCGTAAATTAGACTCCACCTTGACGAGTACCACTAGTTTACCGCCGTCATTAGCTTTACCTGCTCCATCTTCGTCTCACAGATCCGGCACTCCGTCACAACTCAAATAAATGCAATGAGAAGTGACTGTACGTTCTCTGGAAACTGCCAGTATATCAAATAGTACTTGTATATTCATACAAGAGTATACAAGTACTACTGTATAAGTAGTACTTATATTTCTCTTGAGAATATAAAGTACAATCACACACATATAAAATCCGTGCATATAAAAATATTATTCAGTGCGCTTTAACATTACTTATCAAAGTCGTTACTTAAATGAAGGCACATAAGATCATTAATCTTTAACTTTGATAAACCATGAATTTAATAATGCTTCTTGATATTTTACATTTCAAGACAATTACAGATTTTTTAATGATATTTATTTGATATGCAATTTTTATATTGGATATATTGAATTTTTATCAAATTTTTTAATACAAATTTTATGCTTCCAAATGATTATATGAGATGCAGTTTATCAATAGTATTTCTCATACAATTTATCAATGCATGAAACGAAAATTTTTGTGATATGAGACATATATACATTTTACAAGAATATTTAACTAAATAATAATATTTGTAAATTTCTTTTGCTATGTCAGGTCTTGTCAGTCTAGTTATCTGATTCCAAAGAAATAGTTGCAAGTCAGTTTAATATTAATTAACAATTAATGCACAAAAAATTATTTCTTTTTATTATCTCATAAGATATATATTCAAAAGTATATATTAATATATAAATTATTTAATGATTCAACAAAATTTTACAGCAAAAATTTTAATACAAGTTGAGTATGTACTAGTCCATAATCCGTCCATTAATATTGTGATTAATTTATACATTTATTTATTTAAATAAACATATATATATTGCATTATTTTTAATGCAAATAATTGAAAAGATATATTATAAAAGGAAAGCTTGTGAGTCTCTTGTAATGAGAAGTGCTTATAAAGTAGATGGCAACAGTAAGAAAAAAATGCTATGTTTAGTCTCATTTTGAGACCAAAGAAAATCAGCAAACAAGAGCATTGTAGAGGTATGCTTCTGATTATGAGATAGAGATGCAAAGTCACCGAGCCATTTGCTAACGTAAAGTGTAGAGAACGGCAATGCTGTATAATACAGCAGAGGATTAAAAAAATACAGACATAGATGACAGAGAGTGGACTGTGTCTGTTCTTTATTATTAAGAATATAGACATCTAGTCCTATGCACTATATATAGCCTGATACAGGATGATTGAGAGTATTAAAGAAATATTATTTATGCTTCGTACATAGTAATGCAAAGTTTTATCAAGCAAGAAATTTTTATATAAAATAATTGATTATCAAAAAAAATGTTAAGTTAGTTTGACAATTTCTATTGAAAAAAGTGAATTTTCATAAAAATTTACATTTTTAATCAAACATTGCAAGTTCATAAATCAAGCATTGGTATTGATGTACTCAGTTTTTCATGCCAAAAGTTTTTTCAGGCCTGGATCTAGGAAAATTGTACTATATGTATTGTGTGCTATCATCAAATTCTCTGTATTTCACATTGCGTTTACATTTTTTTAGAAATATATATATATTATAGTACGTGTAAATCTTAAAAATATCATTGTTATAACATATGTTATTGAGTTATATATTTGAAATTAAATATCACTCACCACACATCAACATGTTTCAATTGTATTGTCTCTTTCTTTCTCTCTCTCTCTCTCTCTCTCTCTCTCTCTCTCTCTCTCTCTCTCTCTCTCTCTCTCTCTCCTCGCACAGCCTCACTTTATCGTTCACTTCTCTGTTATATCTTAAAAAGTTATTCTTGTTATACATAACACGATCTTCTTCATATCGAGATAATGAAATGTATATATGTTATATATATTATATCTAAAAAACAATATATTTTTGCCTTTTTGCAACTTACGAGATTGTAATCTCAATTGTAATTTGTAACGACGATCAGGACTAGGATTGCACACTTCACGACGATGCTCCGGACTTGCGTGAAGGCAGCAAACTTTCGAGACACGAGATACATCATTGGTCGAAGCAGGTCGCTCATCTTCGCGCTCATTGGCCCGCGCGCGTCACATGACCATTCAACCCTGCCGGGATTTGTCGCGCGCGCGTCACGTGACCATCCAGCTTGCCAGGATTTGGCGCGCTTATTTGAATCGATGATAGTCGCCATCTGTCGGCGGTCGAGCGCGCATGTGCGAGGCACGATTTGAATTTGAACAAAGTTCAACGAGCGTCCAAGCCAACGTGTCTGTCTCCCGCGATCGTCAATCGTCGATAACAATGGTGCGTGGCTGCGTGTTTATGGGTATACATATGTCATTGTTTGAGTGAGAGGCGAATAAGGCCTGCGTTTTTGATTAAATTAAAGAACGAGAGTATTATTCGCAATGTCGGACAGTATTAAAGTGGCCATCAAAGTCAGGCCGCTCATCAGGCGAGAGAAGGAGGAGAGTTTGCCAATTCAATGGATCGTTCAAGAAAATAATATTGTGGCCACCGACGTAGAATTAAGGAAGCGAGGCGACGGTGGATTCCAATTTGGTAAATTCAAATTTTGATATGAAAAATACATGTCCGAAATCCTTATCTTGATATAATTTCTAAATTCTCTTCGCGCTTTGACGTGTTAGGTTGGATTTTTCCTTTGTTGTTTACTTTCTGTATCAATTTTTGTCCTTTTTGCTTTTACATTCTGTCCAAATATGTATTTATTTCATTTTAGATACGGAAAGTGTAATAGACTGCAATAAAGGAAAACATCCTGTTGTAAGACACTAATTTTCTTGTTTAGATTGATCCGTTAACTTGCATTTGCAGATCACATTTTTGATACACACGCCAATAACAACAATGTGTTTGATACTATCGTAAAGCCTATTGTTGATGCTGCTGTAAATGGATTTAATGGCACAGTGTTTGCTTACGGACAGACAAGTTCTGGTAAAACGTATACTATGATGGGTACCTCGGAAGAGCCTGGCGTAATACCTCTGGCTGTAGAACATATGTTTGATGCTATAGCTAATACTTCTGGACGTGAATTTTTATTGAGGTTCATATTTGTTTGCTTTTTTCCTTCTATATTTTTCAAAGTGGGATAGCTCTTTAATTTTTACAGGTTATATTAGTAAAATAGTTTTTACTCAAATTTTTCTCTTATCCATACAACAAAATGACAGCAGGACTGAGAAACCCAGATTTTTAGCTTGCTAGAGAATTGTTTCAATATAGAGCTATTCTGCTTCTCTGATATATTTATTAAGATAAAAGACAATATTTTTAAATCTGTCTTTTTAGCTAAAAAAAGAATGTTGTTATCTGTATAAATTGTAACACTAATGAGAAGATTGTAGAACTTTTTTATTTTTAATTTATTAATTTTTTAGAGTATCCTACTTAGAGATTTATAATGAAAAAGTCAGAGATCTCTTAAGTAAAAGCTCAGATTTAGATTTAAAAATACACGAAGATGTAAATGGTCAAGTTTTTGTGAAATGCAAAGAAGAAGTCACAAATTGTCCAGAGAATGTTCTATCGTTAATGCATAAAGGTAATAAACACAGAAGAATAGGCGAAACAAACATGAATGAGCGAAGTAGCAGGAGCCATACAATATTCAGGATTGTAAGAATGCCAATTTTCTTTAACTTTGCATATTAAATTTTTTAAGATTATATACATCTATCTACATAATCTATATAATCTGTTATTAGTTTTTTAAAAATTAATATTAAAATAATATGATGTAGACAATTGAAAGTCGAGAAGCTGGTGCTGCCTCAGATGGTGCAATACAAGTATCACAATTAAATATGGTAGATCTTGCTGGTTCGGAGAAAGCACGGCAAACAGGAGCCACTGGAGAACGTTTTAAGGAAGGATGTCGTATTAATTTGTCTCTTTCTACATTGGCATTAGTAATAAAGCAGTTGAGTGAGTCACCAGACTCTCAAAAATATATAAACTTTCGAGATAGCAAATTAACGAGGTTGCTTCAAGCATCTTTGGGCGGCAATGCAATGACGGTGATAATATGTGCAGTAACACCAGCTGCTCTAGACGAAACTCAATGCACATTATCGTTAGTATTTTTAATGTTTTTATTTTTTAATTGATTTGTAATGTAAACATATGCAATAAATTCAAATATATTTAATTTTTATATATATTTTGAATAGATTTGCATCTAGAGCTAGAAATATCAAAAATAAACCTGAACTAAATGAAGTTATGTCAGATGGTGTACTTTTGAAACGATACGCAAAACAAATAGATATATTACATGCAGAATTAGAGGTAAATGTATATTATTATAGAAAAAATTGCTTTATTCTTTATTATATAGAAAGTATATAAATATACTGATACTTTTCAACAAATTTTAGATATAAATTAATATATATGAATGATAAAAGATCTATTAATTTATATATATATAACAAATTTATTTTCAGAGAGTGAAACAACAAGCTCGATCAACCGATTTAGAAGAAATGGAATCTAAAATGCAAGAAAAAGATCGTATCAATCAAAATTTGGAGGAACGTATTAGATTATTGCAAACTCGGATAGTTCATGGTGATAATCGCAACAACACTGAATCATTCAAGAATAAAGTAAAAAGGAGACAGACTTGGGGTGGTACTGCCGGATATAAATTGAATACATTTCAAACATGCAGAAATTTATCACCAATTAAAGAAATGTCACCTTTTAAGTCGCATAGAAAATCGACTGAGATTATGAATACATGTAAGTTTTATATAATCCAAACAAAATACTTTAAAATACTTAAAATATTTTTTTAAAATTGACAATTTAAATTTAAATATATATATATATATATGTGTGTGTATATATATATATATTTTTTTTTCTTTTAATTGATAATTTAAATTTAAATATATATGTGTGTATATATATAATATATATATATATATATATATAATTCTTAAAGCAGTCCAAATAGCACTTGCTGATTTTGAGCTGGAACTTATGAATAATGAAGAGGATTGTGAAGAGGAAATTATTACTAATGAAGAGGAAGAAATGGAAAGTAATGATGAAGATACGTTTCTCATATATCGAAAGCACAATCATGTGAAATTTACAGATGATGTAATTATCCACAAATTACCATCTATAAATTATAATCATGACACCTTACTTGAAAAAATTGATAAGTCTATGCAAACTGAAAGGTAATAATGATACTAAATAATTAATTTGTATTTAATATGTATTCAATTTAATTAATTTAATCATTCTTGTTATTTGTAAATAGTGATCAGTCCCCTGATACACAAGAGAAAATTTTATTGGATAGAATCCAGAATTTATCGAAAGAATTGTCACAGCTTAGAGAATTTACAACTTTGGAGAAGCAGTTATGTGTTGAAGATTATTTTGAAATTAAAGGAAAGCTCGTAAAGTTAGAAAAACAATTGGAAAATACAATATCTGAAAGGGACAGTTACGAACATATAGCATCTGATCGTCTTAAAAAATTAACTGCTACTGAATCGCGTTACGCTTTGGTAGAAGATAAATTGAATGCGCAAGCAGCAGAACTACAAAGGATACCAGATTTTGAAAAGAAGATTGCACAATTGTCCGCACAAAAAATAGAGATGCAAAACGTTTTTACAGCTGAAAAAGACGGATGCGAACATGTCGCTTCCGAATTACAAAAGAAGCTTAACGAAGCTGAACAACGCAATATTATGTTAGAAGACAAATTAGCAATACAGAATGTATCACTTGAACAATTTTTGTCGCAAAATGCAGGAAATGTGCAGCAAATAGAACTGGAAAATCAAATTACTGCTATTACATTCCAAAATAATGAATTGCAACACATGATAACGGGTCTTCAAAATAAATTAACAGAAACAGAGTTATGCAAGAACTTGATGAAAGATCAACTGGACGAGCAGCAGCAAACTTTACAAAATTTTCAAGATCAAAAGGAACGCATCGATAATTTTATGTCTAAAAATAATGAATTTGAACATACCATTTGTGAATTACAAAATAAATTGAAAGAAGTGCAAGAAGACAATATATCAATGCGAAATAAATTAAATGCGCAACAAATAGAAATTCAGAAATTTGAAAATCAAGAGAAGCAGATTGAACATCTTGTTTCTGAAAATAATGAATTTAAACATACCATTAGTGAATTGCAAGAGCAATTAATAGAAGCAGAAATAAGAAATAATACAATAGAAGATAATGACCAAAATACAGATATAGATACAGATAAATTACACTTGGAAAAACAAATTCAGGATGTTGTAAAAGAAAAAATGGAATCTGAACGAATTAATGGTGAACTAAGAGACAAATTGAAAGAAATAGAATTAATAAATAATTCAATAAAAAATCAACAAGAAATATATGTACAAAATACAAGCGATTTACAGAAACAGGTTGAAGATTTTGCAAATGAAAAAAATAAATTTGAAGGAATAATTGTTGAATTGACAGAAAATTTGAAAGAAGAGGAATCAATAAATAGTTCATTAAAACACAAATTAAATGAATATGAAACAAACATGTATGATCCTGATAGTACAGAAAAAGAACATATTATTTCTAAAATGCAAAAAAAATTGAAAGAAACAGAATTACATAATAACTCAATGAAAGAGGAATTAAACATGCAACGGGTGGAAGCACAAAAAACCATTGATGAGCAAAAGAAATTGATCGAAGATCTTATAATCAATAAAAATGAGCTACAAGATTTAATTTACGAGCTGCAACAAAAATTAAAGAGAATGGAGTTACAGAATGAATTAATAAAGAATAGAATAAATGAGCAAGAATTACAATTACAAAAGAATCATGATCTCGAAAAGGATATTGAATATCGTGCATCGGAAACAAAAAAACTCGAGTCTGTGGTACACGAGTTGCAAGAAAAATTGACCCATACTGAGTTGTGTATTTCAACGAAAGATGAATCGAATGAACAATTTTGTTTAGAAAACATCCAAGAATCAGAAGAAGTCGCAAGATTTACTGAAGAAAGAGATGAATATGAAGATATCTCTATGAAATTGCACAGAAAATCGAATGGAAAAAAATCAACGTTGGATCAGAGTAACGATAATGAAATAAATTATTTAAAAAGTCACATAAATGATTTACAGGGTATCCAAGATATGCAAAAAGAAAATACATACTTTAAAGAAGAAGCCTCAGCAAGATCGATATTGAATCCCAAATGTGACTTAATCAATGGTGATTCTTCAAAAATTATAGATTTGTCGATATCTTTAAACGATAGTACTAAATTATCTACAGATTTCTTTTCAAAAACTCCAGAAGAAAAGCAAGAAATATCAGAAATGGTGCAAGGTTTGAAAACGGATATACAAAATTTAGAGAGCACTATTTCTGTATTAACAATGGAAAACAGTGAATTGACGGATAAATTGTCAGAGGAGAAAGAATATTCTAAAAAATCGGCTGCTCATTTTCAACAAACGATTGACGAACTTTATGCGCGAAATTCAAAGATAATAGATGAAAATCTCGAATTAAAAAATAATTTAACAATTCTTAGTGAAGAGATGAAAACTTTACGTTCGAAGATACCTGAAGTGAACTCAAGTGAAGAAGAAATAATTCTCAAGTATGAAGAACAAATCAATGAATTGACAGCAAAAAATGCAGTATTATTATCTAATGTCACAGATTCCAAGAAAGACCTTGAAATATTTAAAGAAAGTAAGGCACTCTTGTACGAACACGATTGTATGCATAAGGATAAACTTTGTGATCTTACAGAGCAATATCAATATTTGAAAAATGAGCACAATCAACTTTCCATTGATTTAATGGATAAAATCGAAGAGAATGATGGATTAAAAGAAGAATGTGAAATTTTAAAAAATAAACTAGAATTATTATTGAAACATGCAGAAAACAGTAATGATGCAGAACAATTGAGAATGGAAAATACTTTGTTGAGAAGCGAACAAGTGGAGTTAAAAACTAATATACAAATTTTAACCAAAGAGAACTCACAAATATCTAATCAGTTAGTTGAGACCATAGAAGATTTGGATAATGTGCGAAAAGTAAATTCTTGCAATAATACCTTCCACTTATCGACATTATTTAATAACACTTTAACGACGAGTGATTCAGTGGACAAATCTACAAAAGATGGCAATGCCGAAGCAATAATTTCACATCTACAAGAGGAAGTTGATCATGTTACACTTCTTAATAGAAAGCTCAGCGATCTTAAATTGGGCCCTTGTACTCAATGTGCTTATCTGCAGGAAATGATTGAAAATAAAAGAGAGCTAAAACTCAGAGAGAAGACTCTCACTCACAAAATAGAGGATTTGCAAAGAAAGTTTGATTGTGTGGTTGCAAAGAGCGATCCGCTTATTCTAAAAGCTAAGGAAGATGTAAATATAAGCGTATGTAATTCATCTCTTAATGGTAGTTTTCTGGAAATTATGAATGTTAGTTGTGTCGAAGAAAGACTTCAATTCATAACTAACAAATTACAAAGTTTGAAGGAAGAACACGAAAAATTATCGGACTTGTATAAAGAAAAATGTAATGAAGTCGAAGAGTTACAAAATAGCAGTGTTATGAATTTGTCGCCGAATAAAATGCATAATGTAAATACTAGTGTTAAGAAATCTCCAAACAAAACTTTGAGACTAGATAATGTCGAAAAGACAACCAGCAATTTGCAAAATGATCTTGATAAATTAAAGGAAGTCACTGAAGGAATCAAAACAGATATGGGTAAATTTACTGAAAAGGAAAACACTCTACTGGATGAAATTAAATCTTTGAAAAATACTAATGAACAGTTATTGCAAAAGTTGTCAGAAAATGAACTATTGTATTTGGAAAAAACAGATATCCTTGAAAATGAGATAAAAGATATGACCAAAAAATTACAAGAGTTTTCTGTGAGATATAAAGAAATTGAGCATGAGAAGCTCATCGTTGAAACTGAAGTGGAATTCCTGAAAACAGACAAAGCGGCGAAAGAAGAAACAATAAACGAGTTATGTCAAAAGCTTTCAGATTTACAACACGAGCTGGATTTGACAAAAAGAGAAAAAGAACAGCTTAATCTTTTGGAGCAGGAATATGAGAAGAAACTGGAATCATTGAGATCGATGAACGAGGAGTTGACCAATTCTAAAGAAACTATTTCACAAGAATTCGCCAGTTATTCTAAGGAATCGGAAAATAGATTTACAGAGCTAAACGAAAAGGTAAACAAGTATACTGCTGAAAACGATTATTTAAAACAAGAGTTAATTAAGCTACGTGACATAGAAAATGAGTTTGAGACGATGAGAAACGAGTATCAATACAAATCTCAACAAGATAAAACGTTGGCCGATGATAACAAGAAGCTCAAGAATGTATTAAACAACACTTCCAAGAATATCATTAGTGAGATCAAGTCTCTAAAACCGAAAGTTAGTGCTGAGGAATTCCAAGATAAATCTGTGGATGAGCTGTTTCAGATATTTTTACACACAATCTTGGTGAAGGAGCAGGAGATAGTGAAGAGTATGGCAGATAACTTTAATAGGGAGAAGCAGAAACTTGAGGATGACAAACGACAGAGCGTGGATGCGGAAAAACGTACGACATTATGGGCGAAAGAATTGGAGAGCGAGATAGACAAACTTCAAGCTGATCTGTCCCAACGAGAAGCTGCGTCCAACGGATTGCAAAAGGAAGTTTGGCGTTTGGAGAAGCTTTTACAAGAAAATAATCGCGACCAAGATACGTTGAGAGAAAAGATCAGTCTGCTCGAGATGGATCTCAATAATATGCAAATCGAGTACAACAAGTGCGCCAAGTTGGATACAGTGAGTGAAGAAGCCATCAATATCGCTCAAAAACGGGAGAGACAGGCGCAGGAAGCCATCAGGAATAAGGAAGCCGAATTTCAGATGAAGATGAAATCGGAAAAAGAAGCCTATAATAAACGAATAGAAGATCTCGCGTGTACGATAGAAGCATTTAAATCGAAAAATATGGACTTGACGGGTACCATCGAAGGTCTCGAAGCTAATAAGGTGCACTTGCAGAACATTATCGATTTGAAGAACAACGAATTAATGAAACTCAATCAAATTATGGAGATGAAGAAGATAGAATTGGCGCAGCTTGTGGAAGGCTACCAAGATCTGAATTGTGAATTTGAAAAGAGAAACTTGCGTATCGAGGAAATTACAGAACTTTTGAAAACTAAATGCGACGATCTTACGGAATATAAAGCTAAACTGGATACGATTATGTCGGAGAATACATTCCTGAAGCAGCAAATCGGCGAACGGAAAACCAGTATAGAACAATATAAGCTGGACATAGAGAAATTGAAGACTGACAACAAGAAAGAGATCGACGCGATTAAAGATGAATTAAATTTCGAAGAATTGAAGAACATCGAATTGAGAAAACAAATGGACGCATTAAATAATACAAATACTGCTTTGACGGAAGACATGAATACCTTGAGGGACAATTACGCGACGTTACAACATAAATGTATTACATTAGAGAAAAGAATCAGAAATAGCACGAGTAGAATTCTAGCGGAGGAACAAATGGAAGAATTGAAGGACTTGAATAGATCTTTGCGAAATAATTTGGACGGTGCTAGTAATCGGATAACGGAGCTGCAAGATGCCAAAGCTGAATCGACGAAGCAATTGATTACTTTAAACAGTCAATATGATGCTGCGTGTAAGGAGAATGAAGAATTAAAGGAGATGTTGTCATCGTATAGGTCTAAATATGACACGCACGCATTTTGCGAAAAGTATGACGCTTTGTTGCAGGAGAAGAACAAAATTGCTCTGGAATTAGAAGCGATAAAAGTTGAATTGGATCAAAAGAGTAAAGATATCGAGAATTACGTTAGCGAGGTGAAAGGATTGAAGGAAAAAAATGCGGAACTCGACCAAGAATCGGAAGAGTTGGCCCAAGTTATTTGTCAGCACGATGCTGAGAACGCGAAAATCGAAGATCAACTCTGGGCGTGTCGCATCGAGAATGATGAGTTACGAGACAAGATCAAGGGTTTCGAGAATCAAATTCAGGATCCTCAGGACATAGAGAAAGCTAAATCTCGCAATGATGACTGTAGTTGTACCGAGTTGAAAAATAAGATACGTGAATTGCAAATGGAAATTATATCGAAAAACGGAAAAATCGCGACACTGGAGCTGCAAATACGAAATGGAAGTTTCCCCTATCAGACCAAGTGTACAGAATTGCAGGAACATCTGTCGGCGTACAAAAATAAGGTATTTAATATATTTCACTAATTATAATTTATCACTTTGATTATATTATGAATTTTAGATTTGATCGTAATTTGTTTTATGAATCTTCTATACTATTTTTTTACAGACTAGCGAACTTAGAGCAGAAATTAAGCGACTTCAGACCGCCATGATACGTACAAGCGCAAGAGAATGCCATGTATGCAAACAGAGACTTCTAAATAAAAGAGATCAGATATGCCAGACAACATCGAATAATATATTGCGATTTTGCGGTACGAGCAGTGGTATAATCGAAGTAAGTATTCTTTGAGAGCTAAAATAATCGATATTACAAATAACATGAATAGAAATAAAGACAAATTTATATACATAATTGTGCAGAATGTTTTTATTTCGTTGTTCTCAAGTTTTGTTATAAGTTGTATATTGTGTTTTACAAATAATAATATAATTTTTTTCATGCAGGATGAAATAAGAATAACGAAATTGGAAAAGGAAAAACAGTTTATGAAGGATGTGTGTCGTTCTCGATCGAAAACCATAAAAGAGCTTGAAAAACAAGTAGAGGAGTATGAAAAATTGTTGCGCTTCAAAAAGAGCTATGAAAAAAATCCTTAACTCCAACAATATGAATAAACTACACAACTCGAACAAATGCTATATATTATTGCCATATATCGTATTTGATGAAATCTCTCATGGAAATAGTATTATTAAAATCTATTAGAAATAGCATGTTATGTAGTTTATTCATATCATTTTATGCACACGTAAACAATAATTAGAATTTGAAGTTTGTAACATAAGATAGTTTTTAAAGGCGCATAGAATGTAAATATATCTTGTTAATATTCGACTATAATGATATATTTTTGTAATACGGATACGAACTTTATATTAATTATTTTATACTTTATATGACAATATAATGTTTTAACTTTATGACAATATAAATAATATTATATTTTTTACCACTTTACATTTTCGAAGATAGTATGATGTCTGTGATATAAAATAATTAGTAATTTAAGGAATTATGAAAGGATAAGAGTCATGAACTGTTATCTATATACACATATAATTTGTAATACACGTAAAATAGTAAATTTATTAGTTAATATAGTATTATTAGTTAGTATTACAATTTAAAAATATTTAATTTTATCCTAGGACTTGTCAAATTTTGCTTTCTTCGATTTATATCTCATTATGTGCTTATGTGGTCTCTTGGTACCAATTTTTGTTTGAAATAGATCTGAAATAGAATGAATGTTATATCGCAGTTGAATTGAATATTCTTAATAACTTTCTATAAAATATAAGCACATGCAATGTATATATATTTACCTTTATCAGGTTCTTCTCCTACTTCTTCACGATAATACTGTACATCATCGTCTTCTTCCAATTTATTTTCAGCAGATTCCTTTGCAATTTTTTGTAACAGAATGTCACTTTCTTTTTTCTTCTGAATACCCTTGAGCGATTTCTCTTTGTGTTCTTGCTTTTGTATTTCCTTTTTCTTTTTATTCTCTTCTTGTTTTCTCTTTCTTTTTTCCTTCAATTTCTTCTTTGCCTCCCTCTTTTTCTCTATCGCAAGTTTCTCTTCTTCCGTTTTATGTACAAATTCATGAGATAGTACTTCACCATCGAGAAGTCCATTTTCCACTTTGATTAACTATAGATTTAAAAGAAAAGTTCATGTTTAAAAACATAAGATAAACATTTACAAGATTTATTATAATATTAACTCTAATTCTTTAACCTGTAACGTCATTCTTGGTCCTAATTCGTACAATCGAATTGCGCTCTTAGAATTTGCATGATTTCCTCTTGAAGATAATTTTTGTGGTAATGTAACATGGCTAGTTTCATCATCTTCCGCTTCACTTTCAGATACAGTCGGTTTCGTTAAAAATTCCGAAATATCTTGACATTTAGATAAATTTGGCACTTTTGCTTGGACTAATTTTTTAACACCTCTTGATAATCCTGTAGGTACAACTTTGATCGCATAATGTCTAAAGTCAATCGTTTTCGATGTCGTATTATAATTTAAGCATATACAACGACGAATCGTACTCAAATTAATCTGCAAAAATATTTCATTCAATCAATTAACTGTTTTCTCGATTAGTGTTTTATAAAACTTACAGTGGTTAAATTTATGGTTGGAAACATGTTTTGAAATGTGGAGGCTATAAGTTTCAATTGCATGCCTTCGCCGCTAAAATTATTTAAGATCACCAGTGGAGCATTTTTGAAGGCTTCCTCATATACCATTTGCTTCTTTAATTTAGATATTACATCTCGTGCCAGAGAAAAGCTATGTATTTTAAAACTAAGAGTAGGTCCTCTGGGTAATCTATAACAATAATTAAGAGTTACATTATTTCTAATAATCATAGTTCTAGAGAATTAAAACAAAATTTATATATCTATATATATTTATATATCTATATAAATTTATATATATATATTTACATATGTAAATTTATATATAATAACAATTTATAAAAACTACAATACCTGCATAACTTGAGGTACATTCCTAACTCCGTCTTTGTAAACATACATATGTGACTGACATGAAGAACACTCGCAACGGAGACGAAATCTTTAATGGTATTTTTTTTTCGAATTTTCAAAGATGAAGCTGTAAAAGGTTCCATAACTCTGCGAAAATCTTTAGTAAGCTCGACAATGTGTTCTCCTGGCAAGCCACGATGAAACACAAAAGAATGAGGGGCTCGTACTAACTCTTCCTTTTCCCCCACGTTTATTTGTTTATTTCGTTTAACGCATCGACCCTATATAAAAATCATATGTTAATAAAAAAAATTATAAACTATCCTTAATACATATTAATTAATTTTCTGAATGCATGTGGACATTGTTTGATACATAACCTATATACAAATGTTTACGTTTTCTATTGAACATTATTAAATTATAAATTTATATTAATTATAATTGCTTGCAAATAATTAAAAATTACCTTTTTCTTACGACCCATTTTTTTCTTTCCTTTTTTTTTAATTAGAGAACGTTAATTCAACTTGAAGAAGATGCGTAATGTGTGCACAATGGGTCAAATTAGGTTAGATTTCTCTTAACACGTGGTTGAAAAATGCTAATAATCCAATTGAGAAAAAAACATTCTATGATGAAAATTATAATTAAAGAAGCAATAATACATTTTCTTATGTAACTAAATATAAAATGTTTTTAATCTTCACTCTGTTAAGTTTATTAAACGACCACATGTATTTTGAAATTTCGCGCCAATTTGAATTTGCGCCATTTTTTCCTATCATGCTCTTCTGTATCGTATCAGCCAATCGGAGCCGGAGCTCGGAAATTTAACTTTCGACTTACTTCAGGTCGTTTTACCTCTCATTACTTTGCATTTTTGCTGCAGCTGCTCGATTTTCTATTTCGCATATCTATTATTTTTGGAAAATGCAGAAAAAACAGGTATAAAAATTGTATTTCAAAATTTATCTTAATCCACTTATTAAATAATCCTCATGTGTATCACAATTACGTAAAATTTATTGGCTTTATTATTTCAGTCAGCGTCTCTTGCCGAAATATATTCTGATATAACCTTAACAAGATTTTTCGAGGCATATATATCGAAAAGTAATACATTTTATCATGATTGAATCTGTAAGTCTACATATATCTATATATTATAATATAAAACGCAATATAATTTCTCTGATGCGTGTACTTTAAAGTTACAAAATAAAATTTGATAAAAAATACCATTCTAAAATATTACAATAAATATATTCTAATTTTTCATATTTTATAATAAAATTTGTCATACATTTAATGTTCTGAATTAAATGAAAAAAATATCAATCATCAGAGAAATTCTATCTCATTATATTATTACTTTATTATTATTTTTATATTGATGTGGAAAAATGCATTCTTTTAATATAACATAAATATAATAAGAGTAAAGCAATGAAAAAAGATGAAATAATATATTATATATACAATAGAACATTTTTAAACCGATGTAACGATAAATTAGCAAACATCTGGAAATATATTAATATATACTTTCATATGAAAAAGAATCGTAAGCATTATAAAAATAACTACTAATTAACTTCAATTATATAGCGAGCTAATAAAAAAAAGTTAATCTTAAACTTTGAGGGCCGGGGATTAAGCGCGACCGCAACAATAAATCACGATAACACGTGACTTCCCTTCTCACTGGCATTATGAATACCATGCGAGGAAGGGGCGGGGAAGAAGAGGGAGGAGGGCTAACAGAGGGAGGGAATATGCACGCAATGTACTTCATTGTCTCGAAGCGCGGGAATCTTCAGCGCGGCTCGTTAAGCAAAGCGAACTCCTCTCACGGTGCAAAGTTCACGGTTGCTTCACGGGGATCCTTATCTATCTAACGCGTGTCTGCACGGGCCCTCGCACGATTTTTATCACGATAATATTATACCCCTTGCGACCGCGAACGAGTCATAAATCTGTATATTCGCATCCCGTACACGCATTATTCAGTATTAAATATATATAAATAGCTATTTGACTTTGAGAGTGTTTAATTGTTCCATAAAAATCCTGAAATATTACAAATATGTTCTAATTTTTTATATTTTATAATAAAATTTCTCATGCATTTAACGCTCTGAATTAAATAAAAAATATCATCATTCATCAGAGAAATTCTATCTCGTTATTATTACTTTATTATTATTTTTATATTGATGTGGAAGAATGCGATTTATTCTTTAGTGGAAAAATTAGAAATAAAGATATAAAATATATATAATGTCAGTTGCGTGTCGATGGACGAATATATAAAGATCCTCCCCCGAATATATAAAAAGGTAGGACTATTTAAAATAATGCAACTCTTAACGCGTCAAGGAACATATTCGCGTTTGTTTAATAAAATGAAAATTAATAATGATAATTAGCTCTTATTAGACGGGGAATAAATCTCACGCTTCGATATCAAGTGTTGATTGAAATTTTATAAGTGCGTTTTATTAATCGCTACCGGAATTATCATCCCTCTCCTTCCTCCGAGAAAGGCGCGCGTAACTGTTTATTCGCCCAACTGAGATGCGTTGTTTACAATTTTTCCGGAAAGATGGAACGCGAAGATACAAACACGTCTCGTTCCATTTCGTAAATAAATTCCTTTGCATTTCCTTTAAAAAAGTCTTTACCTCGCGGACAGTGTTGTACTTAGATGATTTAAAAATTATCTAGATAAAGAGATGAGATTTTAAATATATCTATATATATGCATATACATATATTTATTTATTTTTACATATATATTTTTATTATCTATATAATTTTATTTATTTTATTATTTATCTATATAATTTTATTACAAAATTTCCCTTGATAAGAATCCTTCATCAATCATATGTTCGCTGACGACAGATGGCGCCAGCGCGATCGCGCGCGATAATAATCGAACCGCACAATCGCGATTGCAAGAATCGCGCGTGCCGAAAGGAAATTACGAACGCGCACGCGGCAGAAGCCCGGAAGTGGCAGCGAGACGACAAGCGTCGACTCTCATGTGCTGGATGATGATGATCCCCTGCTCATATATGTATGTCTGTCGCAGGTTCCGTTTTTCGCGGCTGGCTGCGCCTGGTTACGCTTCCACTTGTTTCCCCGATTCTCGATTGCCGACGTTGCGAATCGACCACGAGGATGCCGACGATGGACACGAATAATAGCTGCGAGAGACGACGCGCGAATAAAACGCTCCGGCTCCTGTCGAGGTAACGTTTGCCATATGCCGGCCTGCTAGAAACCGGCTGTGATTTTTGCCGGTCAAACGCTGATGCTTGGCGCGCGTTTAATACTTGTCGCGGTACTTGGACATTTGTGCATTAAATTCAAGCGAAAATATGAGAAAAACGCGACAGCTCTTTTTTTCAAATTTATGATCAAATATCACGAGAGAATTGACTCGTGTTTATTAGATTTATAATCAGATTATACGTACAATAAAATATATTATTATATAATATATGCATAATATAGTATAGTATATATATATATATTTATATAATACATATGTTATACATATATAATATTTGGATACGCTTGTGTATAGAATTTTTAAATCATGTTATTCTATGGTAAATGCAATATATGAAAAATATATTTTTAAATAAGACATAAATAATAATATTAATCATTATAAATTAATCACTATACATGTCACATAGTCTGTCAACAGATAATTTCACGGGATATATTTTCTTTCTCATATTTTCTGACAATGAGATATAAACTAAAAAAGCGATAATGACAAATTGGATGTTGCTAAATAAGTACAAAGAACTTTAGGAAGTCATTTTTTGTTGAAAAATATAAGAAGTTCTTTATAAAATAGAAGAGCAAACATATGCTCTTCTTTATATCCCTCTCTGAGAAGTTATACTTTTCCAAAAGTGGAATTAAAATTAGGTTTTAATGAGCAAATAAGAAAAATAAAATTTGGCGGATATTTTCTACTAGTAAAAAGGATACTTATTAATATTTTTTAAATCTTTCCGTATCGTTAGGATCGTGAGAGGATGAAACTAACAACTCCTATTCAATTTTTTATTAGAACTTTTTAACCGGAATGTAATCATCTAAAAATAAGCGTTAGAAAGATTAATTTCTTTAAAATTTTTTTTATTTTTTTCATTTTTTAAATTAATAGTTTAAAAAAAAATTTAGAGAAGTATAACTCTTCGGGGAGAGATACAGAAGTATATAATTATATGTAAACTCCTTTTAATTTTCGACAAACCTAAAATTTTTCGCACTTATTTAGAGACACCCTGTATATTAAAACACAATAATATAAAATTAACATAAATTAATAAAAAAAATCTCTTTCGCCAGAATACATTAGCGTACTTGATGAACCTGATCAGCTTTAACGGAATAAATTAAAAATGTATATTAAAAGCAAAGAGTTGTCGTTCTTCGTAGAATGATTAATTGTCCGGATACAGTCGAGGAAGAACGTCGTCGTCAGCGGAGCGCGGAACGTTTCTTGAACCGCGCGACTCTCCTCCTTCGTCGCCGTCGCCGCCGCGAGGGGTCCGGGCCGTTTTTCTCCGCCGCGCTCCGTTGACGCCGCTCCATCAGAGCGGTTGCCACGCTTGAGACGCGGTGGGACGTTACCAGCGGCGAGAGACCGACGCGAGCAAAAAACGCAACCTTCGTGCTTAAAGCGAAACGAGAGGCATGCCACGGTGACGACCGCACCGTTGCACCTGCATCTCCTCGTTGCGCTCCTCTTGTTGGCACTCCTACCTTACTGATCCCTTACCGCGGGATACCGAGAATGCCCGCGAGCGCATAACGCAGCGCAGCTCCGCTTCACTCTTCTGCCTTTCGACAGATTTTTTTTCATACATTATATAGAATTATAAGTAATATGTACAGTTTTGTATTCTAAAAGTAAAATGTTTTATTTCTGATCTCTCTCGTATGTTACTGGTAAGGTACATTATTTGAATCTTGCAGATACTTTATCGTCAATCTTTTATCAACTCTAGCACTCTTCAAATAATTTTTGCGAGAGAATTCTATATATTAATAATATCGTAAGCAAGTTAACAAACTAAATAAAGATTCTTTCACTTTCATTATAACATGATATTGCCAATCTTTTATAAACTCTAGCACTCTTCAAATAATTTTTACGAGAGAATACTATATTAATAATATCGTAAGCAAGTTAACAAACTAAATAAAGATTCTTTCATTTTCATTATAACGTGATATAAAAAATATATCAAGAAAATATATATCACAAAACTTAAATAACTGCTCCAAAAACTAATGCATATAAATAAAACAAAAATAAGAAAATTCAAGTCAATAACTAAAATAAAAGTAGGAATTACCTTGACATACGAGATATAGTACAAAAAGATAACAAAAAAGAACTGAAAATAAGTCATGTGATTAAAACTAAAGCTGCCGAAAGGAATACTGTCAAATAGATAGTAAAACATCCTATATGTCACTGAAAAAAATTATTAACTTGGCTAAACCTTTCAACTAAATTATTATTTTGTTAATTGAACACATATTACTATTTAAGTCAAATATGTTACATTTAATTTAAATATTTTTATATATTCAATTAACAAAATAATATTTAGTTGAAAGGTTTAGTCAAGTTGACAAATTTTTTTTCAATGTATGTCATGTAAGGTAGAACTATAACTATATGATATTTTGTTCAAGACATGCTTTTTTCAGTGCACGTGGAGCACACAGAGCACGTAGAGGAAGTGGTGGAGCTGGTGCTCCAGCACGTACTAGAGTTGTTCGTATCGGACCGTGACGACGGACTGGAACTCGGATCGCTCAGTAACGGTTGATGCAAGTTCTTCTCTATGTCGCACCACTCGGACTCGAACAACGGCAGCGTTTTCACGTTCCTCGACGGCGGTGGTTCACTTACGTCGCTGTCGCTCTCGCTCAACGTCGACGATTTTACTCCCACCTGCGCCTGCACCTGATCCTGCGTAGGCAGATCGTAATTGATGGTCTTCACGCCGTACATGTCGCAAATTATTTTTTTGGGTCCCTTCTCGACGCGATTGGAGACGCGAGTTCTCCGTTGCTTGATCAGCTGATCCTCCAGACTGATCTTCTTCAGGCGAGGAACGCCGTAAACCACGTACGGCTCGATCGCGGAAGTAGACAGCGTGGTCGCGGAAGAGATTTCGTCGTCGTTCATCGAGAAATTGATTACCCGATTGATCTTTTCGAGGTTCACCTCACCATCTCCCACGAAAAACTCGGTTTCGAGAAAATTCGTGGCGCATTCCATTTCCGAACTGTTCCTTTCGTCTCCGATACCCTCGTCGACGTTGTTCCCATTGATGTCTTTTTCTTTGTCGTAAAGATATTCATTGACAAATGCGTCGACCGATGGTGATCTATCCGGAGATGATTTCAAATCATCCACGTCGGAGGTCAGATCCACCTGAGGTGTGTAATAATATCGCGCAACGACATCCGGAATTACTGTCGATCTATCGTCATCTGCAACCGAAGCAGCCGACTCCTTCTCGTTGTCCGATACTGACAACAATTCTATATTGTTCGCTGCCGACCCGTCATCTCTATGAAACACCTGTAGAAAAAAATTGTTTTAAATCACGCAACATTTTTTGTCATTATAATATTTCTCTTACTTTTTCAGAAAATTATGTCCATCCGATATTTTATATATATATATATATATATATATATATATATATATATATATTCTTTATTATACATCTCATAATCTTTATAAACTCTTCTAATTAATATTATTAAAATAATTATTATATACGTATTTATTTAGTGCAATTTTTTATATTAAATGCTGCGCACGATTTTAATTAAATATAATTAAATAAGAAATTTTTTGACATTTGTAATTATATATAAAATTGAGAATACGATGCATCCATTCAATAAATTGAATTGTTTTTTTAATAGGATGATTTCTCAAATAATTTAAACTATATTTTCTCTCATTCCATTGTATATATAAGTATATATATAAATATTAAAGAGACAAAATCACACCTGAGCGCGCATACTTGCTCTATGATTAATTAATTAATTTTAAGTTAAAAACAAAGACAAAGGTAGCTCAATCTTGATAAAGAAATACAAAAATGCATATTTTACATTTAATATATCAATAACTCTGAAAAATATATGAAAAAAAAACAGAGCTCTATATTGTTTATTTTTATTTTCACAGGTACCAATTCGGAGAAGCTCACCTTTCTGATGGAGATGGACGGGATGTCGATGTAGCGCGAGATGGGTCTGTACCACGTATTGCAGTTGCTGTGCATATTGTGAAAATACACGCGATCGGGATAGGTTTTAGAGTGACATTGAATCCAGCCATGATGATCGACCAAGTCACCGAATTCGTGCACGAGATACGACGTCGTGTCGTCGCGATTGTCATCGATTATCGTTCGCTTCGGCGACCAGGTGTCCACGCTTTCCTCGCTGTTGAAATCGGTCGACTCGGAATACATTACGTCGGGAGAATCGCGGAATAATCACGCGACACTGTGCGAAACGCAAATCGCAACGAAAATAAACACACACACACACGTGTCGATTCGCACCAAAACATCGATAATCGACATCTAGCGGTATCACCATGCGTTAAGACTGATTACGCGGTCACGTGATAAAGGATTCGGCAACGTAGATCCAGACAGAGGGCACCCTGGGGTGCCAATTTCTAGTGTCCCTTGAATTATCTAATACGCATTACCAATTTCACGCATTATACGTCAAACTTTAGTGCGTTGATTGGCTGCAAAGCTCGAGAAGTTTTCTGTATTGCAGCCAATCAACGCGCAGTAAAAAAGTTTGTCGCGCGTGTGAAATTGCACCCTCCGAATTTCAAATAGATCTCGTATTCGCGCGCGATGTAACAAGTATTGGTTCGTCGCGAAATTTTACTCGGGTGTCTTTCGTGAATGCAAGAGGCGACCAACGATGGAATCACGGCGATCCTTTCTTCGAAACAGGAAGAGAAGACTTCTGTGCATTCGAGGTAAGAGAAGGTTCTGTAATTTTCATATAAACAAATTGGCTAGAATTGTAAGTGAACTTGCTTTATGCGGGAGCCGCCATTTTAGGTTAGTTTTGCACTTGCATAAAAAATATCAAAATGTTTGTCGTACCAGGCTTCGTTTTCGGAGAAAAGCTTGGAAAATATTTCATGGAAAAGGAATTCATTGAAAGTTACGAAAGAGGATATTACTGATGCTTCATGCTCTTCGAAAACGGAGCCTGGTGGAATACGGAAGATATTTTACACTCTCGATTGAGAGTTTTTTTTACGAGGAAAATTGCTTCCTTTTTTCTGGTTGCCTAAATTCATTAGGCTGCTCGCGGTTTCAAACAGCCGAGATCTGAAAAGGACAAAAGAGGTCAGGAGGTCTTGACTGACCAAGACGCGGACGTCTGAGAGTTTTTTCATCCATCTTTTTCCGGAAGAAACGTCGGCGGAATGCGTAATGCAATACGGTCGGTGCATCCCGATGCACTGCATAGTTTATTATTCGTGACGTACATATGGGAGAACGCTCGGCGATCCCGCTAAAAAATCTGCTTTTCGTCTTGTTTTATATTCTTTTTTTTCAATAGCCATTTTTTCCTGAAATTCTGTATTTTCGATCGGTTTAGAATATGCAATGAATGTATGCAACAGCTGTTGTGTGGTCATTTGACACTACGTGCAGTCCTTTTTCTGCACATTCTCAAGTAAAAAAAATGTATAAAGCTCATTTTTTAAAATATTTTTAAAATGTTAAAAGAATTGATTATGTTCCATTTTATTCATTAAAAATGTATGTTTAACGTTAATGTAATATAAATATTTATTAAAACGTTTATTAAGTATTTATTTTAGTAATGTTTTATTGATAAAATATTTTATTAATAATATTTCATTAATAAAATTTTAATAAAATGTTAAGAAAATAAATATTTAATAAACATTAAATTTTGTATTACATTAACGTTATAAAAGAAATGTTTTTTTAATGAATAAAAAGGGATTTAACCAATTATTTTAACGTATTAATATCTTTAAAAATGAGTTTTAAATATTTTTTGCTACTTGGGTTTATACATTTTTTATTCGTAATAACTTTATACATATGCATTATTTATTCTTATATTTATAATTAAAAAAAATAATTTCTTGCTTAGAATTTATTTGTTCCGTAGAAATTCTGAAAGATATTCAAAATATAAAAATTTTGCAAAAGAGAATATATTAAAATATGTGCAGAGAGAATAAAAATAAGCATTCTTATTCTCTGTACAGTTTAATACATTTTTTTACAAAATTGTTACGTCATTTTAAATATAATCTTTTATAATTTTTATGTGAAAAATGAACTTTAGCAATAAATAAATAATGATTTTTAATTATATAAAATATATAATAAATAAGATATATTACTTCAAATATTTTTTCATCTGATCTTATTAACTACGATTTATTTGCATAATGAGAATTAAAAAGAGAATTAAAATATCCAATGTTGATGAAAATAAGAAAAGTCTGCGCTGCTAATTACGTATATGCTTTAGAAAAAAATCCTTGGCACCTTTGCGCAAATAATCTCGTTTAGATTATGTTAAAGGCCGAATCGTGATTTACAATCATGACGGACTGCTCTACTTTTCCGCTTCATTATTAGGCTTTTCCATACCTATGACCTCGTCTATAGAAAGTAATAATACGATGCTGAAAAATCCAATGCTGACCTTTCCTTTCTAAGACTATTACTCTTGAATAAAACGTTTACCTCACTTCTTCTTCTTTCTCTTTCTTTCTTCTTTTGATATCCTCTCTCTTTGTCTTTTGAGAATCTTTATAAATTTATAAATTTGTCTAAAAATTTGCACTCCATTTCTTGAAAATCTATTATTGTTGTGTAAAATTTTATGTTAAAAATTTTTTTATATGTTAAGAGAATGGATATATTAGAATATTTAATAAAAAAACTTTAAAATATTTTTAATTACATTTAATATTGAAAATTAAGAATCTTTCTCTTTTCGAGCTATATGCAAATACGTTGCATCTTTATTTAAATCCTTTTGTTGAAAGAAAATGCGAGAAAGGGAACATGGATCTGTGCAAGATTTAAGAAAGAGCTCACGTGTAATATACTGTAAAAAATTGGTAAATTACTCCACAAAAATTTGTTCCCTATTTCATGAAAATCCATGATTACTGTGTATAATTTTGTTTAAAGATTTTTTTATTTGTGTAGAGAATGGATATATTAAAATATATTAGAATATTTAATATAAAAACTTTAAAAAACTTTTAATCACATTTTATATTGAAAATTAAGAATCTTCCTATTTTTCGAGCTATATATATGCAAACGCGTTGCTCTTTATTCCGATCCTTTTGTTGAAAGAAAATGCGAGAAAGAGAAGGATGAATTTGTGCAAGTTTTGAGGAAGAGCTCGCGTGCGGTATGCTGTAAAAAACGACACAAAAAAACAATCAATAGACGGTTAGGTCTACCACGAGCATCTCGTAACTCGAGAATTTCTCGGACCTTTGATCGTAGCGCGAGGGATGTAGTTCTTTATTCGTGGATCCGTTTGTAATCGTGCGCAAATACAGTGCGCGCGGATATGAGGTTTCCTCATTCTTCTCTCCTGCTCGAACGGTCATATCCGAGTTCCATCCGGCTTTTATGACCGCGGAGGATGGTCGGTATCTTATACGTTAGTATCTAAAAATAGCAGCTACATGCTGCAGTAATATCGCAAAAATACGCACGAGTATGTTTAAGCGTCGAGTGTGTAGCGTATTCTCGTTAAATTACTTCAATAAGGACTGCGCGTCTTGTAAAATAGACTCCACTTTCATATTCACGAGTTAAACGGGCCTTACTTATACCGGGGCTGCTTATTCTATTCTCCTTAAGAGTGATAAAGAATCGGAGAAGTACCGGATACGATAAGATATACCGTCTTAGTGATCCTCGAACCCGCGCAAAAATTCCTCTTCATGTCGAATACCTACATGCATGCGCGCGCGTTTACGCCTGAGTTGTCTCTTCGCCACGTATGCCTGCGTTCGCGGAATCCGTCGTGAGAGGAAATGTAGTAAAAGGAAATGGTAAAAAGACGCCAGTCTTCGGGGAATTTATAGTTTAAAAGAATCTGTGTGCAACAACACGCGCACGAGAAAGAGGTCCGTAAAGTTGTGTCCTCACTGGAGCAACAACGAGCAACTTTTTATTGCTAAATGTTTCCAAATATTTCGACATATATGTCAACGACCACATTTTGTCCATACCTGAAGCGACATAATTACAGAAATATTTGGGTTTTGTTTCTATTTCCAATTTAATCGCAACTGTGTCGCTGAGAATTGAAGGTACTGTTGCTCATATTTCTTTTATCTTTGCTGCTTCGAATGGAACACGCAACAACAATTTTGTTTTTGACAATAAAAATAATGAGAAACTTTAAGAAACTTTCGGCACCTTTTTTAAGCAACATGGAACATCAACAAAAAGTTGCTCGTTGTTGCTCCAGTGAGGCCGCAGCTTAAGAAACTTTCAGCAACAACTAGCAACCCTAACAGCACGTAATATAGCCGAAGAACATTCAGAAGATATTCAGAGAACATCCGAATATCCTCTGAACATCTTTCGAATATATGTGCTGTTAGGGAACTTTTTCAAGAAACATAGAACATTTTATTAATGTTCTCCGGTGAGGCCGCAGCTTAAGAAACTTTCAGCAACAGCTAGCAACTTTTGAAAGAAATATAGAACATTTGATCGTTGTTGCTCTAGTGAGGACGCAGTTTAATGACGATAACAACGACGCCGACGATGACGAAGACGAAGGGAAGAAAAGCCATGTGCGCGAAGAAGCGCAAAAGGAGGAGAAGGATGATGATGAGGACTATCGAAGTGAGGTTCGCGTTGCTTGTGACGATGGCGATGTTGATGGTAGTGATGGTGATGGTGGTGATGGTGGTGGTTTGGACCGTTAGTTGGCCCCAGCACCAGCGGGAGCGTTGTCCGGGCACTGCGCGTTACTATTCCCCATCCTCTCTCTCTTTTACCACCGCATTTCTCTTCTCTTGTACACGTTGGACGCGTTCTCTCTCTCTCTCTCTCTCTTTTTATCTCTTTCCCTGTCCCTCTCCTCTTTCTATACCTCTCGGTCAAGCCCGCATTCATTCTCTACCGCGGACTTCCTCGGGACGCGACCCTTCCGTTGCTGAATATGGCTGATACTACCTTCCTCCATCTGCAAAAAGGCGCACCAGCCACGAAGAATCTGCGTGTTTTGCACTCTTTAATCCTCGGCTGTTTGCCGTATTCCCCGTACTTGATTTTATACGAGGAATCTTGCTCGACGAAGACATCCAGACTCCTCGTCTGGTTTCTTCTGATTGATTTGGACTATATGTTTCGAGAAATGATATCGCTAATTTTCTTTTCTTCAAACTCGTCTCGATGTATCTATACAATTTGTAATCGAAATATCGCTAAAATAATTTTACATATTAAAATACTATTTAAAGATATTTTTATATAATTATAGTGCACATTTCGATATATTTTTACATTGATTTTTAATTATTTTACACTAATAAGAATAGAAAGATATGTAAGAATGAAAGCTTTTTCCGCAGAAAATGTGTTTGTGCGCCATGTTTTTATTCATATATATTTTTCGCATCATTAATTATTCATACGAGAATGCAAAATAAATTCCACGTGGTTAGATCTTTTTTTTTGCCACCACTCGCAAAATAATTTAACATTGAAGACGAATTTTTTGTTTATCATAATTTAATATGTTAACAGATATTTTCATGATTTTTTTCAAGCTTTTATAATTTTAGAATTTATATTCATAAACTTGAAAAGCATTAAACGGTTAAAACATGTAAGTCTTTTACATTACAATACAGTAATGGCTATTTATAGTAAATGAAAAAGAAGGTGATAGCGAGTGTTCACTACCTGATCATTCATATTTTTTTCAGAACAACATTTTTATAATTTTGTATGAGAGATTCTAGAGAAAAAGCTAAAACAATTTATCTTTCTTCACATACCTTATAACTTATTACGCAACAGACGTTGTTGTATTTGTACATCTACAATAGTACGCACATAATGATACCATACATACACAATGAGTGTATTATTTCATTCACACGATGCTTAATAAGATAAGATAATCTGCACGGATAGATTCGTTAGAATTTAAACGAGTCAATCTATATTTCTGCAATTAAATGAAGATATTAATATATTTCAACAATTTAATTCTCAAGTCAGTATATTGATTCATAAAACCAGCCGTGGACAGAAATCTTTATTAAATTTCACAATTATTTTCTTGTAATTATATTTCATAAACCAACTTAAATTTTGAAAAAATTGTTCTTTGATATCTTAGAGAGTTTGCGCAACATTAAGACATTTCACGAAATACTTGCGAAGAGATGAATATACATATAATTATGATGACCATCCGTTCTTTATTTTAGAGAACAATCCTTTATTTCAAATAGCTATCCTTTAGATTTCTTTATTTTTCTAAAACTCAATTTTATCCTTTATTTTTAAAATGTCCTAATGTCGTAATATTAACATGAGAATTAGTACGAAAACTGTAGAACCTCCTATCCGGAATATATTTAAGAAACCAAAAGGATTTGTTTCAATATAGTCGAATCAGTTTTAAACTCTAAGAATATATAGACTTTTGATAGTCGCAGAATTATTTTTTTTGTTCATCGATCTTCACTTTGCAAACCGATTTGGAAACATGTTGAAACACAGCTCAAAAATGTTCAGATCCTTTATTATCTCTCGGAAAAAATCTGGTCACCATATATACATATGTAATTAAAGCACACGATACTCGCACTAAACATAGTTTCACTACCAAACGATGTAATATTTATAGTTATCGATCGAATGTTCGTTTCGAGACGACTGTCGACGAAACGACATTGTTAAACGAACTGAGTTGAAGCCGCGGTTTGATCGCTGGGCCAGTGGGTCCCCTCGTCTGCTGCTTCTCTTCTCTCCGCAAGGATAACAGTTCACGGGTGTACCGTTCACGCTAACGTTATCCGCGCCGTTTTAACATCGTATCTCCAACTTCGTCATGATAATCGAAAGTAAGAAAGTGAATACCTGGATGGGTGAATGCGGTCAGACAAGCAAACAAGCACGAAAATTATTCGACTTGTCAAAGCTTGACAATTCTCTAACGCAACAGCTGATTCGATTAATCCTAGCTCGAGAAATAAGTTTTCCTCGGATTTTTTTCTATTTTATTCCAGAAATCATCATTTCGAATTCATTAAATTCGTATAAATTTTAATAAATATGTATTTATAAAAGATAAAAATTTAGGAGGATGATTCTTTTTATTATATGTGACACTTTTATGCATGACAATAATTTATTACAGTCTTATAATATTTATTATCGGGTTGCATTTAAATTTATACATTTTCTGAGTAAATTTAGAGTTATTTTCGCGCGCACGATTATATGTCTGCGACGATGGCAAATTGTTCGAGAAATACAGAACGAAGGAATTCTTACGTTACGTTAGATCGGTCGTTTCTGATAACGATCGTAGAAACGCGGAATAATTCTCCGTCGCGGCTCGTTCGTGCGTTGAACCTTCGCAATGTGACCTTGTTAAAGAAACGGTTAACGGGGACACGCTATAGATCGCAATGTCGATATAACGATTCCAATTCAAATGTACGGCGCGCCCTTGACACGTGCGTAAACAGCGAATGGCGACAACTCGATCGAGCTTCGATCGCGAAATAGATAGACGAATCATGCGATAAAACAGATTGTTTATCACCTTGACCCTTGAGGAGCCTCAGATTTTTCTGATACCACAATCCTTGACCCTTCTGAAATATCTTATCAATCATGCGATAAAACAGATTGTTTATCACCTTGACCCTTGAGGAGCCTCAGATTTTTCTGATACCACAATCCTTGATCCTTCTGAAATATCTTATCAACGTCAATTAAATTTTAAAGACGAAAAATGGTATGCAATGTTTCGTCAATGAATCATTTAACATTTATTAATTAATTTCCGGTGATCGTCATCGGTCCATCGGTTTTTTTTTCAGCTGAACTGGCTGCACAGTTCAAAGTTTATCTCTTTCCTTCCAATGTGGAGAAAAGATGAACTCTGAACTAGCGCAGCCAGTTTGGCTGAAAAGAGCAGACCTCGAAATACGCCGCTTTGACGACCTCGTGTAGCGAAAAGTCGGATCTTGCCACTTGACGGAAGGCGGCTGCCCGTTAGCCGGGTGATACACAAGCTCCGGCAAAAGCGCCGGGAGGCGCATCTTCTCGCGCCGACGAAAGTAGGATCGCGCTCGATTTTCACTCTCCGTGTTTTCGATTACATAAGTAGCCGTTGAACGCGAAGACGCGGCTTACGGTTTAATAAAACAGTTATGTTCGCTTGCATTCAGCGCCGCTGTACTTGAAACCCGTGTGCTCGTTGACTCCTTCCTTGGGCCGCGACGACTTTATCAGAGGACGGATTAATATATCGAGTTCGTATATATTCGTCTTCATCGGCGCATACTTTGCTGTGTTTCTCAGTAATTTCGCGTAAAACGCGAAATAATATGTTTAATTAGTCCTAGTCTGCGAAGGGTGATTTAAGGTGACTTGAGAAGATTTAAGAGAAAAATTATATCGATCCTACAAGCTTTAAACTCATAGAGATTAGAACTTAAGACAGCAGTTTGGAGCTTTTTATCATAAAACTTAGGGCTTAAATCACCATAAATCATTCCTTTCTAGAGTAGGACTCGCGAATCGAATCAAGCGCGAATTCAATTATATACATAATTGCTTCGAGGACAACAAGGGTGTGTTAAAAATTGCATTTATATTCGACCGACATCGGGTTTCAGTTGGATTCGACAATTTAATTTTATGGGGTGAACGCGAGATCTCACTTTTGTCGTCGCGAATAAAAATCTAATTTGTTTCTCGCGACGCTCTTTTCCCCCGAGGGCCAATCGCCCCTCGCTAAACGGCGAACACTTTCGCTCATCATGTCCTTGGGAAGGTTGAACGCACATCTGACGATCCAGGGATTACCTTACCGTATGCGTAACGCGCGGCGCGACACGATACGTTCCGTTAGAACGACCCTACTGACTCGATTCGCCGGCACCGAACCGACAAGTGCAATCAGGGCTCGAGGCGAGCAGTTGCATCGCCGCTAAAATTTATTCATCGATTATCCTTTTAGCGATTTTTAACGATACATTTATTTCCAACACATCTTAAATTCATGTATTTAAAAAAATGAAAAAATAATACAATTACGAAGCGATATATCAATTTTTTTACATTTTTTAAATATGAAGATTTAAATATATAATTTAGTAAAATTACAAATAAAAAGACTTTATCTAAGTCTGCTATCTTATTCGTACACGGAGATAATTTTTTCTTAAAATTTACCCTGAAAATATTATGGTAATCATGAGTCAATATGGTATTGAAAGAATTTTACAAGAGTTTTCTCTGATTAATATTTATGACAAAAAATATTAATATGCACATACTAAAATTAAGCGAACATATTTAGATATTGATATTTTTTATTTTGTGGTAAGTATTAAGCAGAGCAACTTATTCCAATTCCATATTGTCTCATGATTACTATATGATTTTCAAGATAAATTCTTGAAAAAAATGTTGTGTATATTTTCATGTTTTAAATATAATGTAATGTAGCAGCTTTTAATATATGTCTTTCTAAATTTTATAATTTGCTTCATCAAGAAATATCTAGAACTTGATATGATGTAAGAAAAATGAATATACATATCTAGATAAAACTATATTAGAATATGAACAGCAGATTTAAATATTCACGAAAGATTTTCCTTGTTTATTATTTATTTATTGGAAACAGACTGGATATTAATATATTTGTATCATGATGTACAAAATATTCCTTTTAAGATCTATTATTCTTCGAGAAGTTCCAGGAAAATGCGGAAACCGGTGTTGTTTCTTCTACAGGAAGAAGTAGCCTCGCCCAAGTAGACATAATGCTTGTCAATATTAAAAAAAGGGATTTCTTCTAAATAATCAGCGGCTTGTCGTGCAAAGACTTGACGTATACACATACACACATATACGAATACTTGTCCTATTCGTGACTATCCGTCTAACGGTGTCCGGATTGTAACATTCGGCGATTAGCTAACGTCTGATTGCGCAATGTATAAGTTACGCAACGCGGCAACATGATTTGTAAAAGTGTTACGGCTGTGGAATAAATGCCTCGTGTCCGTCCTCCTCCGTCGTAATTCGTTTTTCGGTCTTTATTCTTCGTCTCGTGTCGTCTCTCTCTCTCTCTGTCATCGAAGCGAGTCGACAAAGAGCGAGACGAAAAGAGACAGAATGAGACGGATTACTCTCGAACTCTCACCCACAGCCTTGACCCACTGAACCCAGGCGATTCTCGATCTCACCGAATCTTTTTCTTTCGCACAAGACAATCGTGCGGATCGCGAAACAAAATCTTTATCACGAAACTTCGGCTGGATCTTTTTGGAACTTCTTTGGAGATAAATCAGCGGTTCCAAGAGAGTAATTCGTAAATCGTTACTTATAAATACTCGTAATTTGCCGGTTCTGTCACTGAAGTTTCATTTAAACCGCCATCTTTTCATTTTATTTTTCCATTACATATACATATATAATATAATGAACGGTTTGTTGTTTGATTAATTTGCATCTCTTCGCCAGGTAGACAGACAGACGACGATAAGCTGCGAGACTCGGGTGAAAATTGTATTACCGATATTATCTAACGATGGAAAGTAGCGCAAGGCCGCTTTCTTCTTACTCAACCGACTATTACACCTGAACACTGTAACACGCCGGCAGGCTCTTTCTCTTTTCGAATCGTCGCGCTGTCCGCGGAAGCGAGAAATTAATGCGGTCGTCGAAGAATCGTTCTTCCCGAGGAGAAGAAACGCGTGGAAAAGTGGATTTTTACTCTCGAATGCCTTTTTCTAGCTACGAATCCATTTTTTTAACAGACAATCTATATGTATATACGTACCTAATATGTATGTATGCTACGTATGCGTGCATGTCTTTACGTAAGTCAATTGCTGAAACACGCTAAGAAAACAGATTGTCAATATTTCCATTTGCATTACAAATAAATCTCGTTACATCTACATTCGACATTTTTCCTCCTTTTCGTACAATACATTTAAATACACAAAACATAGTTGAGAATTGCAGGTGTTTTCTTGGCATTTGTCTTGTTATTCATTACACATTCAATTTAATAATTTTTAATATCCATATGGATGTCAAAAAATTAATAAACATATATAGGTATTGGCGTCCGAAGGGAGAGGGCAAAAGGGAGCATTTGCTATCCCTTGGAATCAGTGAAAAATTAAGTATTTGATTTTCTTTCGAATAAACACTGGAATTTATTTGCATATTTAATATGAAAAAATAAAAATTAAAAAATTAAGAAAGAAATCAAAATAAAAAACAAAAATTTTAATTGTGCCCTCACCTGGAGAGAATCCTCATGGATTCCATCCTTTATTACAATGACTATTGAAATATATTGAATCATCGGTGTACCAAGTATTGAAACATTACATCTCATAAGATATAACTAGACGTTTAAGATTACCGAAAAAATCCATCAGGAATTTAATTTTATTACATATGTTATCGTGACTAGTACGAGTAATATTACATATTAATCTCGTGAGACTCGCGGATAGAAAAAGGAAAAAAAGGCAACGTAAATGAAGATTGAAAACGCATACATCAGGATGCGTAATGCTTGTTATTACACGTGTCTCTTCCGCGGTAACGGGATAAGGAACCAAACCGACCGGCCTACTTACGCGCGGACGTTCACGTACATTGAGCCGAGTCCCACGAATCGCCTCGAGACCCAAGACTTGGCTCATGTGAGCAAGCGTGACACGCAGCACGTAATCTCGACAATTTATAGCCGAAATCACCAAACAATCACCGTCGAGGTGGTGAACTATTCGCGAGGTCAAAACTGTTCTCTCTTATCATTAATTAATATACAGAAAATGTATACACACGAGAAGTGTGTGAACATTTTAAATAATTTACTTCTTCTGTTACACGATATTACGATACTGAATAATAGTATAAAAGTTTATGTCTAAATAATACAAATTATTTGCAACTAATTATTGGACTCGTACCTATATTTGACAAGGAAATTATATTGAAAAATGTTAGCTATCAATATTTTTTATGCGCTAACAAGGTACCTGAATTTTTGTTTCAGTGAAAAAGATAGAGAAGATCGAGATATTTGCCGAAGAATCGGATAGAAGTATGGGAAATAAACTGGGAACAAGAAAATTGATTCGATCGATTTTTCTGTCCATTTTGGCATCGCTACAAGATCGACATACGTATAAAGTTATTCGACGGGAATCGCTTCTTGAGGAATCGCGCGGTGAGCATCCAGACCAGCCAACAGGTAGGTACGCGAAAGAATTTCATAATTTGCTCAACTGGCAACATAGCGGCTAACAAGAGCAAAGTTACGATGCTCGCTGGCTCGTTGAAAACCAATTTCAGCTTGTCGCGAAGCCGCAAGTTTCAAGCAAAAAAGAGCGACCATTGATTAGCTTCAATTTTATAACGCAACCGGATATAACACCGGATTCCACGAGCGATATGCATACATATATCTTTCGATTCTTTTTTTTTTGCACGCGATATGATCACAAATTCTTCATATTTTTTATTCTACAGTAATTGAGATTAAAATTTTGTTTATTTTATTCTCCTGCAAAACTTTTAGATTATCATGTCATCTTAATCTTCCGGATATCGAATGAATATTTTTTGATTTTATATATATTAAAATATTATATATATATATATATATATATGTTAAATATATGAGAATCTTAAATTCTTTAAAATTTTAAACGTGCTCAAGCTCTTGTAGTTGCCAGATAAATTTGTTATAATTTCTCTTGATCGCGTTCCATCATATCTTTCATATATATATATGACAGCGCATTCTCTGTCGCGGCCTCGCTCCTATTTCGGACGAAAGTTCGTCGACTTCGACATTGAATTTTGGTGCTCGGCAGGTTTTCGTTTCGTAACACCATCACGTGATTTCACCGCGTGATTCGTAATGTTTGGTCCTACATACATATACGCGGCCTACGTGGATCGACTAAACGTCTTGTGTACTCCCGGCCTCTCTCTCTTGCCTATCCAGGCATTCGAATCTCCCATTACGCCTTCGGTTTCTCCATACGCGGCGTAATCGAATGTACCTCAATTAATTTTTTTTTCCTTTGTAATTTACAATATTACATTGTCAGGAAAAATTTATCCAATACAAAGATTGGACGTATGAACATCTTCTAAATTTTATATTATGCTACTCAGCTATACGATGGAACAAAAGATATCCTATTAAATTATTACATTTTTTAATAAGAATTTTTCAATTTAAAGAAATAATTTGAATATGTGCATGTCCAGTTTATAGAAACATTAAGGTAAAATATTTAAAGATACGCGTCAGAGTTTTATTTGACAGAAATAATATATAATAATGCTGAAAAAAACATAAAAATTCAGATGACGAAATTATCATCTCTTTAATCCCGAATCTTGTATATTCGATGTAGAGTCACCTTGAAATAAAATTCGCGACATCATAGCATTTTCGATGGCACTTTGTATCGTACGTTTGTGTACGCGCGGTTGGCGATTGCTTCATACGAATATCTACCAACGAAAGAGATATCGCGCGGTATACGCTTCAAGACCTTCACCGTAGAGATCTTGAACCGTAGCCGGCGCGAGACCGGTACCAAGATGGCGACCATGGCCGAGGAACGAACGAGCCGAACAGCCTCGGCGGCGATTGTGTAATGGCGGCGGCTCGAGTCTCTCGCGGAGAGACCCACAAGAGAGGTGAATGTCCTGCGAGGCTCGTGCCCCTCTCTCGTCTTCTGCATAGTCTCCTCTCTCTCCCCTTCCCTCCACAACCCCCCATTCTCCCTCTTCACTCTTTTTCTTTCGCGGACTCGTCTTTATCCTCGCTACCACGGGACGACGACGAATGCTAACCGGGGCTAGCGAAGGCTACGAAGCTCGCCGAAGCGAACAAGTGCACTACCGACTGACGCGGAACCTCATTTCGGCTAGGTGTCATCGTCCTCTCGTAGGTAAACAACATTTACCGCGATTCCCTTCTCTCCTGCTCCTCCTCGGCCCCTCTGCATCTAATTCGGGTGCGCAGGAATGATATTCGTGTTCTCCAACGTAAATGACATGTTCTTCCTTCCGCGAAATGAATGCCTTTAATAGCGATATTTTATTCTCTTTTTCATATTTTTATTTTTCGCGATAATAAATTTGGTGAAAATTTGATAACGGAACGCAAAACCAGTACGTTTGATGTAGAACGATTGACGATAAAAAATCTAGACTTATATTTATTTATTCCTCTTTTTATCACAACTGCATCGGGATATTCAATTACGTCGTAATCCGTATCTTCTCATCTAGGTATGCAATCTCGCATCATTTGCATCATTGGTTCTTACGTTAAACTGTGATTATTTTCATCATCGATCGATGCACGTGAGAAGATACATTGATCTTTACGCTGTAGTAACTTATACTTGATCTCTACACGTGTCTGACCCGAGGAAAATTAATCACGCGATTTTTCCGCGATCAAATTTAGTGCACTTTTATTAAGATGCAAATCGCGACCATTCCTTCTTTAAACGTTTAATCGTCTTACAATTAGATTTGATTGATCGTAAACGTAAATGGATGTATGCATTTGCATTATTTTAATACACACGTGCAATTGTTAATTAAAAAAGTCTTTTGCAAATGGTTTAATGGTTTAATGACGTAGCGATTTAAAAAAAAAAAGACGGAGAAAAAACCGGTGTTTGTCGAGTCACGTCGTAATTGAAATTCATTCGGCGAGAAACTGCTGGAAAAATCAGCCTCGGTATAAGGATGAAAAACAGCGCGTCGCACAAAATGGCGCCGGTGCGTTTCACGGCATGGAATCTGATATTACCTCACCGTAGCCGCGGCAGTGACAGTGGCCTTCTCTCTTCCGTTCCCCTTTTTTTCCTCTCCAGTCTTTTCTTCATCCGTCTATTTCTGTTGTCAAGCCCTCCTTTTCCGTTGGACGGGTCACGTGTTGCCATGAGGAAATTGTACTAATTGTAAGCGCTAATTATACTAGCTCTACGGTAGCCATTCCGAAAAAAATCTCTGGTGAGAAATTTTCAACACGCGAAGTAGGATGTATTTTAATTGTATACTTCATTTGTAGAATCAATCATTTTTTTAAATATTTATTTACAACCACCCTCGATTCACCCTTTAAAATCATTCTGAATCTCTCATCTCGTTCTATATTCATCATTAATGAAAATATTGGAAAAGACACATGATTCTACACACACATACACAAAATAACATATTACACGGAAAAAAATTTTCTCTTAGAATTCACTCTGAAAATCATGGTAATCGTATGGGGGGACAATATGGTATTGAGAATTTTATAAGAGTTTCTTTGATTGAATATTTGCCGCAATAAAAAATATTAATATGTACGTAGTAAAATTAATCGAACGTTATTTTATATTTTATTGTAATAGATATTAATAATTTTAATTGGATCGAGAAATTCTTATAAAATTCTTCCAATATCATATATCTCAAGATTACCATATGATTTTTTAGGGTAAATTCTAAGAGAAAATTCTCTCTGAGTATTAATTACTTAGATTGTTAATTGATAAAAAAATTTAGTTTTAAAATGATTCTTTTCTCCAAATATTAGTATATGTTTATTTCAGAAAGTGATTAAAGGATTGAAGCTTTTTTTAGTGTAGCTTAATAATTTTTTGTCTTTATAACAATGACAATTCGATCTCTCTAGCGCGTCGTAGATGAGAAACGATATTTTGTATCGACGTTTTCGGTATGAAAAGAATTCGAACGCTGGTCTCGACTTGGTGACTCACAAGTGTGCCATGCGTGAACCGCAAGCTCGATGAAATAATCGCCTCATCCATATTTAAAAGCGCGTATCTCGCTATGAAAATTGTGTCATATTCTTCACGCGATTACGTTGTACATCTTGCGCGATATATGCGCGTACATACATACACATATATATTATATTGTATACATGTATATGTATATTCGCATTATCCTTATGGCCGAGAAATAAAACGTCTCGCGCAAATTTACGAGTAGAAATGTCAGACTGTGGAACGCGTGTAAAGCCACAGTCATCATTCGCGATATGTTAATCCTGTCTCGGAGAGCGACATTATGTACATTATTCATGTACATTATGTACCAGGTTGAACGATAAGGGACGAAGAGTCTCGTGCATTTCCGCGATTGACTTCCTTCCGGTTAATCGACGACGAAATCGCTCGTAGAATTTAACTCAAGTTATCGAGTTCAATAACTTTGCGAAAAAAATATATATTTATAAAATATGAAAATCTTAATATGTAATTCGATCACATAGCAATTTTTTTAATTCTTACATATTTCTACGAAAGCTTTAGTGTGGAAATCTTAATATGTAATTTAAGAAAAAACATATGATTTCATCAGCAAACAAGCACGACGTAGAAACGAGATGAACAAGTTGATGTAATTATTAGTGAAGTTTACAACAGACAGTTAAAAAAATATTCATGAGCTCATTAATACAGATTTGTGTAAAGGATACATTATTGCTTTCTTGTGGAACTTTTTAAACTACATTTGTAGTTTGTTGACATAACTCCTATATAAATGTTCTATCAATTATACTTTAAATTAGAATATACTCAAAGAATTTAATGTATCACGGGAAAAATAAATTTTAGCCGTTTCTATATTACACATGAAATTTAGTTATTATGCTTAAATTTTAGGTGTGATAGTTGATATGTTTTAATTACAGAATTCTCCGTTTAACTATAATTAAAAAATATTAGTTCATCTAAGTTTCAGATTGTAATATAGGAACAGCTAAAATTTAGCTATGGTGGCTACATTTTTTCCCAGTGTAGCCTAATTGTTTATAACTTAAAAATCATGATTTTCGTAAGAGAAAGAGAAAAATTTTAGATCATTTAAGTATGTTATAGAATGAGGAAGGAGAGAATACTAATTTACAACTATTTAAGAAAATTATTACCAGGGTTGGGTAAATTAATGATTTTTTAAAACTAAGTTAAGTTAAAGTTAGTTGCTTATAAAATTAATTTAGTGAAATTAAAAGTTGCAAAAAATGAACTCAATTAAAATTAAGTTCAGATTAAATTAACTAAAGTTAAATCAAAAGTTAATTTTTGAAAACATTATTTATATTAAATTAGAATTTCGTTTGTTAATTCTTTTAAAATTTATAATAATAAATGCCAAAGAAATTTTAATTTAGAAATATATTTGTTGGTAATTACAATTGATGACAAATGAACTATAAGTTTAAGGTAAAAAATAACTAGTTGAAGTTAAAAATTAATACAGTTTAAATTAACTAAGCTAACAATAAGTTAAAAGTCATTAATTTTTTAATTTATTTTTAACTTTTAACTAATGAACTAGTTATTATACCCAACCCTGATTATTACTAATGCAAATAGACTCGTTGCATATCCGCGTGTCACTTGCAGGCCAATTTTTACTATATAATACACTACTATATAATTTAGCGAGTCCCGTGGGACTCGCGAGGATGCGAAAAAGCTGCGGATCCTCTCGAGGGAAAGAAACGGGATCAGAAGGTCACTGCCGAGCACAAGCGCGCAAAGAGTTTCCTCTTGATGTGCTCGCCTCGTTAAGGATCGCCCGAGGGGTCGGATCCCCTTCGTTCTCTCGCACTCCTCCTCTTCCTTCTTCGGGGAGAGCCTGGTCCGTCTTTCGCGCGAATCCCGCGGGCGCGAGCGGTGCGTTCCTTCTCCTCCTCGGCATGCGGTAGGTGGGTGTGTAGGACATAGCGGACTCCTGCAGTCAAGGACACGTTCCGCTTGCCCACACAATCGCGTCTCACATTCACCGTCCTGTCCCGTCCCGTATCGTTGCGTTGCTCCGGCTCGATGCGCACGTGTATACGTATATATATCATATATATGTGTGTATAGGTGTGTGTGTGAACGTCGATTTGCTCGTACGAGAGAAATAAAGTTTATCCTTTTAGAAATATTTCAGACAATTATTCATTATCAAATCTTCACAATTAATTGTTGATCGCCAGTGATAAAATTTTCACAAATAATAAGATGCAATTTTTTCGACCAAAAACTGGCTATTCATTTATTGAAAATAAATACACACCACTTTTAAATAATTATTAAATTTAATAAACATTTTAATTATATATTGATTAAAAAATAAATATGATATATACTTATATATATATATATATATATACTATAAATAATCAATAATCAATAAATATTTTAAAAATTATTTTTATAATGATAATTAAATAAATAATATATTTAAATATATTAATAATTAATAATCTATCTCTCTATATACATATAAATATTTTATTATTTTAAAAAATAATTTTTTATTATCATTTCTTTGATTTTTTTGACGAGAAGAATAAAAGTTTGTCATTTTAACGAAATCGAGGGAAAATGAGATTAACGTTGTCATATTTTTTTTATACCAAAATCAAATTTCTTGACTCTTTTTCAAATAATTAATATTTATATTTTTATATAAATATTTCAATAATAATAAATATATTATTATATTTCTAAATATATTAATAATAAATATAATTAAATATATCATGATTATAAAAAAAATTGAATTCAGCTGGCATTGCGATTTCGAGTCGGAGCAAGTTTCCTGTTGTACCTGTTTCAAGAACGTGTCAGGGATAAATCTATTTTTCTTTCGCAAAAATGTGTCACGTGACCCGTATCCGCTCGCGTCCTTCGTGATATTATCGTAATAAGAATAGAATTACCATTCGCCTTATTACAAAGTTGCGAGGCAAATATGCCGATTGCCTTCAGGGACACCGTTTACCCTCTATCCTGTTAGCGGGGAAGGAATGCCGAGCGAGAGAAAGAGAGAAAGAGACGCGCTCTCGTTGGCGAAGGATTTCTCACGACATCGCTTCGCCGCCTTCTCGAAGATCCCGATCATTCTCGGATCCATTAAAACGAGTCGGCGGCGAGCGCGACAAAAGGAGACTAGCCGTCATCCGTTGCGCGAAATACCATGCAATTTCGTGGTGAATCACGTTTCGCCGATCCTTTTTTTTCCCTCTCTGCTCTCGCGTCCTTAGGCGAACATTACCGCTCGGCGGACGTCAAGAAGGCTTCTGTTTTCTCGCATAATCTTCATATTAAGGTGTGGAAGCGCGAAAGCGAGGAGAAAGAGAATTTTTGATATTTTTTTATCGATCTGTACGCGGAGAGAATTTTCTCTTAGAATTTACCCTGAAAATCATGATGATAATGGGACATATGGTATTGGACGAATTTTATAAGAGCTTCTATGATTAATATTTCTCACAAAAACATTAATATCTACTACAATGAAATATAAAATATGTCCGACTAATTTTATTATGTACATATTAATATTTTTTATTGCGGTAAATATTAATTAGAGAAACTTTTATAAAATTCTTCCAATAGCACATTGTCCTACTATCATCATGATTTTCAGAGTAAATTCTAAAAGAAAATTCTCTCTGTGTACTATTTTTCGAACGCAGGAATATTAAACACGACGATCTTGCCTCATAATTCGATAAAATCATGATGATAATAGGACATATGGTATTGGACGAATTTTATAAGAGCTTCTCTGATTAATATTTCTCACAAAAACATTAATATCTACTACAATAAAATATAAAATATGTCCGACTAATTTTATTATGTACATATTAATATTTTTTATTGCGGTAAATATTAATTAGAGAAACTTTTATAAAATTCTTCCAATAGCACATTGTCCTACTATCATCATGATTTTCAGAGTAAATTCTAAAAGAAAATTCTCTCTGTGTACTATTTTTCGAACGCAGGAATATTAAACACGACGATCTTGCCTCATAATTCGATAAAATCATGATGATAATAGGACATATGGTATTGGACGAATTTTATAAGAGCTTCTCTGATTAATATTTCTCACAAAAACATTAATATCTGCTACAATGAAATATAAAATATGTCCGACTAATTTTATTATGTACATATTAATATTTTTTATTGCGGTAAATATTAATTAGAGAAACTTTTATAAAATTCTTCCAATAGCACATTGTCCAGGAATATTACACGACGATCTTGCCTCATAATTCGATAAAATCATGATGATAATAGGACATATGGTATTGAACGAATTTTATAAGAGCTTCTCTGATTAATATTTCTCACAAAAACATTAATATCTGCTACAATGAAATATAAAATATGTCCGACTAATTTTACTATGTACATATTAATATTTTTTATTGCGGTAAATATTAATTAGAGAAACTTTTATAAAATTCTTCCAATAGCACATTGTCCTACTATCATCATGATTTTCAGAGTAAATTCTAAAAGAAAATTCTCTCTGTGTACTATTTCTCGAACGCAGGAATATTAAACACGACGATCTTGCCTCATAATTCGATAAAATCACGATGATAATAGGACATATGGTATTGAACGAATTTTATAAGAGCTTCTCTGATTAATATTTCTCACAAAAACATTAATATCTACTACAATGAAATATAAAATATGTCCGACTAATTTTACTATGTACATATTAATATTTTTTATTGCAGTAAATATTAATTAGAGAAACTTTTATAAAATTCTTCCAATAGCACATTGTCCTACTATCATCATGATTTTAGGATAAATTCTAAAAGAAAATTCTCTCTGTGTACTATTTCTCGAACGCAGGAATATTAAACACGACGATCTTGCCTCATAATTCGATAAAATCATGATGATAATAGGACATATGGTATTGAACGAATTTTATAAGAGCTTCTCTGATTAATATTTCTCACAAAAACATTAATATCTACTACAATGAAATATAAAATATGTCCGACTAATTTTACTATGTACATATTAATATTTTTTATTGCAGTAAATATTAATTAGAGAAACTTTTATAAAATTCTTCCAATAGCACATTGTCCTACTATCATCATGATTTTCAGGGTAAATTTTAAAAGAAAATTCTCTCTGTGTACTATTTCTCGAACGCAGGAATATTAAACACGACGATCTTGCCTCATAATTCGATATATAATTGCGGTGAGAAATCTAAGAGTCTTCCAAAACAGCTCGTTATAAAGCATCGCAAAACTTCTATGATGATTCAGTTCAAATTGTATTATACATGTATATATATATATATATATATAGATCGTTAATTGGCTAATTGGTACGAGCACGAGCTCGGCGAGATAAATCGTTGCGAGATAAATATACATGAAAAATTAATCAAACGTTGTTAGGATTTTTATCTTTATACTATACGTATATCTTTCCGTGTAAGACGCTCGATATATGTGAATACTTCGATATATAAGTTTATTATTATAATCATCATATGTCAATTTTAAATATTTTTCATATCGGAAATCAGACGCGATGACTGTATACGTTTATTGATTTAAATGCATCTTGAAAACAGGACTATTACAAAGTCCTGCCGATCAAATGATATTGAAATTTTACGTTCGAGTTCATTCTTTTTAATTATTATCGAATGGCAACAAAAATAACTTAATGATCAGCTTAACGCTGGACATCATGCAAGAAACTGTCTGCAATACATCATTATAAATATGCGTATGAATATAAATTAAACGAGACACGATAACGTTGATGGCACACAGAAAGAAATTTCTCTTAGAATTTACCCTGAAAATCATCGTAGGACAATAGGAAGAACTTTATAAAATTTTTTCTAATTAATATTCACCATAATAAAAAATATTAATATCTACCACACACACAATAAGATATCAAATATATTCAATTAATTTTACTATGTACACAGTAAAATTTATTATGCACCTATTAATATTTTTTATGTTTTTTATATTAATATTTTTATATGTGATAAATCTTAATCAAACTCATAAAATTCTTTCAATACCGTATTGTCTCATAATTACCATGATTTTCAGGATAAATTCTAAGAGAAAATTCTCTCTGTGCGCAGCGTTCGAAATTTGAAGATAAGAGCGTCGCTAATTTTTATCAATCAAACAAACTTTCTTCACAACATTGCGTTATTTTATTTGTATATTATTTTAATTGCTATACGTATACCCAAAATATGGCAATTTGCGATGGAGATTTAACGGGAAAGAAATCGACGAGCAAAAAAAGGATCCCTTTGTAAGTAGAAAAAAGATACAGACTGCTGGAGATACGTCGATTATTTGATCGATAGTAACAATAATGCGAATTTAACTGCACCACCGTAACCAAAGTATCCGAATAGCATATTATCGACGTAACATCGTACAAGTAAGTAATAAGTCGGCGGGAAATAGGCAGAAATAATCGTGGATTATAAAGTGGAGAATGGCGTCACGCACAAGAGAATACATGGGGTTTGTAAAGAAGGAACGGCCAAGAAGAGAGAAAGAGATGAAAGCAGTGAGGAGGAGATGGAGAAGAAGACGAGAAGCGATCGGCAGAGAGGAATAGGATTCGAAGGAGCGAAGAAAGAGAGAAGGGGCAGAGGAAGTGAAGCGAATTAGCGAAGGTATACGACCGAAAAGGAGGCCACGATCGTTCGAGTAAACAAGTGTCTTGTCCGCGGACTCGAGAGAGACCAGTTCCACCTTCCTCCCTCTTCTCTCTTGTGTTCTTGCCTTGCGAATCCTGTCGCCGCGCCGTGGCCTTTAACGCGCGTAATCGCTTTCAGAAGTACCCGCGTTATCATTCCGGATGATGCGTGTGAAGCTATAGCATATTATTTCATGAGGATCGTAAATGATTCAGTTCTGGCTTTATTTTCAATAATTCCTGACTTTGGAGTTTCAACAAATCATTCTGGCGACCAAAGAAAATACCTAATAAGGGCAAATTGATAAACCACCTTCGGCATCTTCTTTATCAGTAATTATCAGGATTAAACAAATTTGTACTTTTACATGAGTTTAAAAAGAGTTTTGTCTTCTAAAAGCAAAAAATATTAATTAAAGAAGACAACCGAATACCTATAAAAAATATTAAAATATTAATTATTATTTCTAAATTAATTATTATAAAAATATTAATTATTATAAAAATATTAATTAAAGACAACCGGATAGATATTGAGATGAGATGCTCGAGTCGATTTTCGAGAATTATAATTATTCGAAATCTTTTCTAACGAATCCTCCGTCGAGTTTTAATTAATTATTAATATTAAGTCATGTTTAAATATTGCGCGCGCCATTAGAATGAAGTTGCCGCTGCTTGTAGAGTAGCGAACAACTTCGGTCATTACCGAAACGCCGCGAGTACCAGGCAGTTCGAGCTGCGTTCCACTGTGATTAATTAGTAAGCATAATCATTTCTAACCTTTGTATTGTAATATTTATCAATCGCACATCGTAATGTCAACGTTCATATATAATCATAATTATTCATATAACATATTTCGCGAGAAATTCGATGCAAAATTTCTTGCCAACGATCAACATAACCCTACCTAATTTGATCTGTTTTCGCGCGCGCGAATGGTTGCATCTATTATTTCTATTATGTATGTTATAATAAGATTGTTCTAATATATGTATGCATTTTATTTGTTACAGGTTGCATTTCGATACGCAGTGCGATTCACGCGTCGTGTCGGGAGTGCCGTGTAAAGTTTCGCGCGTCGGGAGTGCCGTGTAAAGTGTCGGGCGATCGTAATTATTCGTGTTTTCGCGAGGGAGTGCTATATATGTGAAGGATCAAGAGAGGAGGAGGCCCGGGTGGCATCGGGCGACAGCGGGGCAACTATGAGGTAATGCATATAAATACAATTTATAACATATTTAATTTATTAATTTACTACTGACAAAATTACTTTATCTCCGCGGAATTACATTACACTATTTTTATGCATATAAAATATTTTAAAATCATGTCTTAAAAATAGTTATAATTAAAATTTATATACATATATATACATTTTTTACAAAAATATAATTATATAGCTTATTTATACAGACTTATTTATTAATAAATATTTAACAAATAATATGAAATAATAATATTAATAAATAAATAACTAATACATAATATTAATAAAATAATATATGTATGCATACACATGTAAATACATAATTTGAATAATTTTTTTTTTCCAGATCAATGTGCTGCGTACTACAACTCTATATACTATTGCACGTATCGGTGAGTGAGAGAAATTGTTCATAACATTTACTATAGCAGTAATGGGGGTACGTGAAGCGTTTCATTTCGTGCAGGGAAAGTCATAAATAATTAAGAGTTCTGGTTTTTATTTTCAATAGTTCTAATTCATTTCTTGATAGTTTAAACAAACAACTATTTAAACTCAACTATTTATAATCCTTCACGAAATGATATGCTAGCGTCATACATATCTTCGAATGCTGTCAGTTGTGAAGTTGAAATTCTCAAGGCGTGAAACGGATGTGTCAAGAGTGGCAGCAAGCTACTTATTGTCAAAAGAGAACAACTCTCGCAACTCCGGATACGAAATATAACGAAATCTCAACCGATGCTCGCAACCGTGAAAAGATTGGCGGCAACAAAGACTGCCATTGTGTTTGAACGCGGAAAATTGTTTTCTCGTCCGTTTTGTCATATAAATTATATTTTGTTTCTCTTCCTTCTTTTTTTAAAAAACGTATACATATACTCGCTTGCCTATTAAATATTAAATCGAATGGAAAAAAAAAGATTCGCGCCTTTGTTGAAGAAATAAAATTCTTTTTGATTGAGATTCGAATTTTATATAATATTGTATAATGACTCATCACATCGCTTTCCTAGAGTAGTATAACGGCCGCGGATGCAAGAATCGCTCTTGTGATTCATCTAACATCTGTTATGAATTCAAGAGCTTAAATCACAACATCGAGTGGTTATTTATATAACATTGCATCATATAAAGCAATAGTAAAAAAAATATCAATTACCTTTTGCCTGTAATTTATGTTATTTATAAAGCTATTCACATATGGCATCTCGTTAATATTATATTTATCAATACAAGAAGCGCGCAAACTTGCTCAACGCGCAGATGATGTTTCTCTCTCTTCAAAACTCCGAGATTGTTATATGAGAAAATCTATTTAACGAATATAATCTCGATTCATCTCTTAATCCGTTACACGTTACAGTCTCAAGATTTCGTTCTGCCAAGGTCAAGAGAACCGCAGAATTGAATCATTATACGGTTAATGAAAGTCTTCGTGCACGCAGTATATAGAACCTTCGGCGCGAAAAGCAGACGAAAGAAAAACAAGTTCTAGTCAAGTTGCCGTTTTATGCATCTCTGGATCATTCAACGCGATATCTATCTCTATCTCCCTCTCTTCCAAGATCAAGGCCTCGCGATATTAGCATGATTGCCGCATGAGAAAATAATCTGGATTAGCGTCGAGCATGCGTGTAATGCTGCACACGCGCGGCGAAACGGAAAACGGTGCGCGTGACGTTTGCATACGTGTATTCCGCACGCGTGTATATGGTATATACGTGCATCTATACACACCAGTCCAGAATGCCGATACCAGTCGACCAGATCGAACGGCCGGTCGATCGAGCCCGGTCATGTGAGTCAGTAAGACATTTGCTCCGCATGCCACACCCGGTATTGCATTGTGTGCATTCCGTGTCGCGCTAAAGCGACACGTTCCAGGATTTATGCCGATTTTGTACTTATTAGGGGCGCCTCGCATGAACTACAATGAATAAGAATGATTGATTCATTTTGACAGATCGCGGTTTGATGATATCAAAATTTCAGGATTTATTTCATTCTTCGAATAAGTCTTCGTCGTGTGATTAAATATATGTAAGGATGAATAACTAAAAGGAATTTTTTCTATCATCTAGATTAATTTTAAGATTCTAATCTTTTCTTCAGCAGTAGTATTTAAAACCTGCCGATAAATTCAAAATAAGAATATAACACGGAGAGAATTTACCATGGAAATCATGGTAATCGTGGGACAATGATATTGGAAGAATTTTATAAGAGTTAGCTTGATGAAATTTAAATTTCAGGATTTACTTAATTCTTCAAATAAGTACGTTACGTGATTAAAGATTTGTAAGGATAAATAACTAAAAGAAATTTTTTCTGTTGTCGATTTTATAAGATTCTAATCTTTTTTTCTTCAGTAGAAATAGTATTTGAGACCTGTCGAGAAATTCAAAATAAGAACATAACACGGAGAATTTTCTCTTAGAATTTATTATCCTGAAAAGTATATACGAGTATAGTAATCGTGGTATTAGAAGAATTTTATAAGAGTTTCTCTGATTAAAATATTTATCACAATAAAAAATATTAATATGTATACATAGTAAAATTAATTGAACATATTTTTATATCTTATGATGGCAGATATTAATAATTTTAATCGGAGAAACTCTTATAAAATTCTTGCAATACTATGTTGTCTTACGATTATCATGATTTTTAGAGTAAATTCTATAAGAAAATTCTCTCTGTACCGATATATAGATGATGTAAAATATGTTTCTCTATATAACAAGCTAACGAGATTTTGTTAGATAATTTTAAATGTATTTAAAAGAAGTCGAATGTCACGATGAATATGTCGACATTGAATACTGGATATACTAGATGTCAATTTCATGCCTTGTATATTATTATGCATACGAAATATTCTAAAGAAATATTCTAGGAGAGCCTTGGACTACTTGAGCTAGTAGATATAGTAGATATATAGTTTTATATATCATATCGTACTTCACATAAAGCTAAATAATAAAATACGAGTTTATCGCGAATGACAAGTTATCATTATACGTATTATCATAAATCGCAGGATCTTTTTCTGTTATGACAGGATTCTGTACGTATATAAGAAACAACAACGAGAAAAACAAATCGATTTTAATTCTGCAATTTCTCACTTATTACGAGATTGATAGAAAAAAAACACTGTTTTTTAGAATTATCCTGTTTACTCGAGATTCGCATTTTTTAAAAACTCGTCTTTCTCGCAAAAATCTTAGAAGACGTATCTATCTATCTGATACTCGAATCGGCGCAATCGTTCTCGATTCGTATAAATTCTAACGATATCTCTGTTCGATCGCGCGACTCTGCTTCTAATCGCGCGTGTGTGTGCAGTTTCACGCACATGCATACACATACAAAGACACACAGACACACGAACACACAGATGGAGAACGGTCAAGGCCACTGTATCGCCGACACTCGCTGGAGAACCGCGAGAAAGCAGTTCTTCGACATTTTCCGATCGATTTACAGACTCCGATCTTTTATCGTGTTTACTGTCGAAGGACTGATGAATAAAGGGACGGACTACACGTGGCAGATTTGTTAAACTATTCGCCGATGAATAGAGCTATATTCCCATCTATGGTTGACGTTAATCGCGATTAATGTCAGCAAAATGAAAAATACCACATTCACAACACCTTTATCCCATTTCTTCGAATTATAATTGAATATATGCGATTAAGCGACATTTGCTGCGATTTCTCGCGAGTGAGAAGTATCTTTTTCATCTCTTTCTCTCGCGCGCGCAATCTTGCAAAATCGTCGCGATGAGAGTCGGGTCACGCCAAATTACGGTAAATCCGGCGCATTCAGCGCCGACGTGACTCCGTCATTGCTATTGTCGTTTTAATTACTATCGTCGGATGGCTTTCGGGCTAACAAAGCCAAGTCATCATCGTGCGCATCGTGCGATGAAAGGCGGAATTAAAGCCTTAGTCGTCGGGAGGCCGCTTCCTCCGCGCGTGAACCACGTGAGAAAATGCGTGCGGATGAAATAGCAAAGAGAGAGAGAGAGAGAGAGATCGACGCTGTCGTGACTAAGCCGATTCTATCCTGGCTCGCCGAGTTACGCCAGCAGAGCAACTGCCGATGGCAGAACTAGAATTACGTTCTAAGCAGCGATGAACTTGGCCCAAGAAACGGGAATGAAATTACTGCTATTGCGCTATCCCGCGTTTTTTGCCGCACGACGCACTGTGTGCTCTCGCCGGCTCTTTTATAACGTTTTGTATATACCTTACAATAGACCATTAACAATCGAAAACTTTATATTTAACAATGACGTGATATTTATATTTATCTTTGCATAATTTAGAATTTATTTTTCACGCAGTTTATATTTTGTCACACGTTTCGTAGAATAGATTGCTTTATTATTATATAATCATAAGAATGAATAATCATTTTCATATCAATCAGACAATTATCGATTACATTACACATTACGTTTTGTAAGAATAAAATACAAAAATTAATATTATTATTTATAATTTATTAATGTATGTAGTATTTTACATATACACAAAAAAAATTAGTCGCACGATAACTTAGCTGTCCCTATATTACAATCTGAAATTTAGTTATCATGCCTAAATTTTAACTATGATAACTAATATTTTTAGCTATTTCACGGAGAATTCTATAACTACAAATATTAGCTATCATAGTTAAAATTTAGACATGATAATTAAATTTCATGTGTAATATACACGGAGAGAATTTTCTCTTAGAATTTACCCTGAAAATCATAGTAATCAAGGGACAATATGATAGAATTTTATAAGATATTTTCTCTGGTTAATATTTACCTCAACAAAAAATATTAATATGTATATTAATAGTAAAATTATTCAAATATAGTTTATATCTATTGTGATAAATATTAAACATAAAAACTCTTATAAAATTCTAAAAGAAAATTCTCTGTGTATATACTAATAAATATGATTAAATTAATTCATAAATACGATACAATGAATCTCCTAATATAATAAATATATAATTATGTGAAATAAATGTACAAATTTAATCAAACTCTTTTTTCCTTTTTTTTATTAAATTTAATTTTTCTTAATTTGCAATTTTCTTAATTTGAGCTAAAAATTCAATCAAATATTACTTGACAGTTTCTGCAATTTTTTTCCTATTGTGTTGTCTGAAAGAAACATTTTTGACTTGTTATGCCAGGAGCTTGCAACAGCAGCTAGGAAAAAATATTTATGGCGAAGTACAGCTACTTTAAAAAAGGAAACTTTCTCCATATATCGATAAATAAGAGTCGCAGTACCGTTAATTGCGCATTCAATATTTTCCGTAAAAAATTGCATTTTGGTAACACTTAAAAATATATCGATAAATAAGAGTCGCAGTACCGTTAATTGCGCATTCAATATTTTCCGTAAAAAATTGCATTTTGGTAACACTTAAAAAAAATGTAGAGCCACTTTCTTACAATCAGTGAGATATGTGTAACGCTTTCAATATTCAATGAATTTATTTTGTCACGCTAATCTGTGATTTACTTATGGCCATATTGTCTCTAACAAACAGAGAGAGGCCTTTAAAAAAGAGCCTATAAATATACGAATACTATAGAATACAGTTAGTTTTTTGAACCAATATATAAAATTAACTACCTCTATGTGACTTTTTTACCGTTTTTTTTTTCGGTTGTTCTCAGATCTTTAACGAGGATATAATAGAGAACATCAAAATACACACGACTTAGTAAAAATATGATCTGAAGAGAGATTATAAATTTACATAAATAATATATATTTTATATACTTATTACATATATGTACGTATTTAACATATACAACGTTGATTTATTACAGTATTGATTATACACAATTATAATATTAATTGTATATAATTAAATACGTTATCAATAATTGTCTGATCTATTAAGTGATTATGATTTTTTGTGAAAACTATACACGAATAGTTGTTTTTTTCCAATATTTTTGAATTTTGACAAAAAATTTTACTTAACAAATATATATTACGCGAAAGCTAAATAAGGATGAAAAGATAGAACAGATTTATTGCTCTAAAAAGATGTCCGAAACTATTAAAAAAGGTTCAGGGCCAGTCGTAAAAAACATGCTTGCTCCAAATGTGACATTTTTTTACGGTTCGAGGACTCAGGAAATAGCTCGTACATATTAAAAGGATATTGAAATTTGAAATATAGGATCCGAACAACGGCTGATTACGCGGATCAACGAAATGAAGAATTATTAACAAGGACTTCAATATTCGAAAGCAGCGGGGCAAAAGAAAGCATTTGCTCCCTTCTAGGAATCAGTAAAAAAATTAAGCATATACTCTCCTTGTGAAACTTTATTTAATATCCCTAATAGCATAGCACAATATATCCGAAAGATATTCAGCGGATATATAGAGGACATTCCAACATCCTCAGGATGTTCTCTGAATGTCTTCGGGATACGTCTGCTGTTAGGGTTAAAATATGAAAACAAAATAATAAAATATTAAAATAAAAAGACAAAAAATTGAGAGAAAAAAATTACGGAGGAATAATATAATAGGAAAGAAAGAAAATGTACAATAATTATGCCCCTGGAGAAAATTCCTGCGGACCATGTTCGAAAGTTAAAAAAAAAAAAAAAAAAATTGAAAATTCGACGGGAGTGTCTTAACAAGCAATCCTTCTCGCGTCCGATCTTTTCCCCTGGAAGACGACGGCTAATAACTTTCTTCGAAAGCTATCGACTCGGCGAAGAAAAGCCGTCGCTGCTGGAGGGACCTGGCGAGCCGCGTTCGCGCGCGCGAGGCCAAGCGAGGCGAAGCGAAGCGGCGCTGGATACAAGAGCGTTCTTAGGTCATTGACTGCCGGTGGCCGCTGATCTGCGAGTATCCAAGGACAGCCGCTCCGACGCTCACGACGTCTCTTTCTCTCTCTTTCTTTTTCCTCCCCCTCCCTCCCTCTCCTTTTCACCTCCTCTGTCCTCGCCTCCTTCTCCTGTTCCACCTCTGCGCGTCTCATTCCTGGCTCTCCCTCTGCTTACTTTTAAAATCCGCCGTCTCGGCTATCTGTCTTAACAGCGAATCGAAAAGGGGTATCTTTTATTCACCTACGTAGTATCGGCCAATATATCGTCAATACTTGATTCGTTTCATTATCCGACGTTTAGTCGGAACGTATAGTAGTATGCCTGCTCGACGAATCGCTCTCCTCGCTCATTATATTTGCAAATTCTAGGGGAGAAGTAACTCTAATGCGGGTGTTTTTTTTTTTTTTTTTTTTCCTCGATTCTATCTTCAGACAACGTTGACACGCATGGCGCCGCTCGCGCGCTGAATTCCGTAGCCTTGAATTATCAAAGCGAGGAAATATTCCTTATGTTTTTTTTTTCTTTCGAAACAATCAAATCTGTAAAAAATACTGTAAATTTGTGTGAATTCTACATCGAATTTCTCGTGGGATAATAAAAAACAAAATTATGTCTCTTACGTTTTCGAGTCACATTGGACGCAAGGATAGATTGCGGATGAATCGCAAATAAATTGCGCGTAAATGTATATACGCATGTAAATGTATACTATTGTACATTCTACTCCGTAATGTATCCAGGTCATGGGAAAAGGACCGGGCTGCGAAAGGTTTGTAGGATTTCGCGGTTGTCTTCTTTCGTGCGGCACGCATTTCCGTTTCGCGAATTATCGACGCGCGGTCTAATCATTCCGAATAAAAATGTGGATCACTGGAATGGCACTTTGTATATTAAGTCTGAACAAATCCCAGATGTGCTCGCGCGATCGTTATATTTTCTATAGAATGATCAAAATATATGTCATTTTACAATTTTATCACTGGGTATCTTCAATTAATTTTTTCTGTCATTTGACAATATTCCGGAAAAATCTCACTCTTTTTGAAGCTTACTATCTTCATAATTGTATTATTACACTAAAAAAATTTATTGAATTTGAATAAGTATTTATTTTAATGCCGCCAAATAAATCATTTATTTGAAACTAATATTGATTTGATGTGAAAAAAATATGTATTTCATATAAGAAAATTCTTTTCAAAACATAAATATTTTATTAAACAGTAGTCTAAATATTCATTAATTCTAAATATTAATTTAGTAATTTTTTCCAGTGTATTACATTAATCGTTTTTATACATATATCAGTTTATCGATAATATTTATTTAAAACGAGCACATTAACGTTTTTAGATAATATTGGGGATAATCCTTTTCACGATAATAAATTTTGGTTTATAATACAACCTCTCGAGTGGGATAAAATAGATATGCCGCAAATTCACACCAATATTTCATCTTTTATTCCGCGAAAGGGAGATTTCGGCCACCGTATGAGGTTCTTTTCACTCGGAAACCGGATGAAGAAAGGGGTCTCGCCAGGATAGGGGTATCTTCGGCGCTGAAAAACCATTGGATCGGTTCGTGAATATTGAATGGGTTCATTTTCTGTTGTGAACCGTTGATCTAAGTTTTCTATAGATATGGAGGGTCGCGATTCGTATAAGCAGAGAAACTAGATCGATCTCGTGAGAACGGAATATCCGTAACAACGGCGAAGAATATATGGAAATCTGGCAAATAGGTCATGGGGGATAATCTTTTTATTTTGACATCGTGTCTTTCGAAAAGTATCAAAGTATTTTTTCGCGTCGATTAACCACTATGCACGAATTAATGAAAAATCTACAAATATTGTATGATAATAGGTATATTATCTCTCCTTCAACTTCGTTTTATTTAAATATAGAAAATATTGATTCCTCTTATTAAATAAATATATCGTATGAGTGATAATTATAAAAATCAAGAAATCATCACGTGTAAAAACATTCCACTATTCTATTAAATAATTTTGTCATCTGTTAAAAGAAAAAGGATCCCAAGATTGCAATTCGATAAATATTTTTTTCACGCGTGTGAAATAAAATTTAAAAAAATTTTTAAATAATTTCTAAATTTATTTAAAGGTCTGTCATTATATATACGTTACACGATCATTATACATTTCATGAAAAATATGCAATGTGTCATCTTATCTCGATATCTCATCTTGTATGAATCTCATCAATTTCCGTTTTCCTCTTTTTGGAGAGGACCGGCGCGACGACTAAAAATTTTCCTTATTATTATAAGGAAGTAAAGCCGATGAGGTGAGTCGGTGATTCTCGAAAATTGCGTCACGGCTGGCATCGGTGTACAGGCAAGGTGCCTTCCAGGAATTTGTAACGGGATTTAATTTCGTCATTCGGAATTCCGTGGCCGTTCGCGGACGCGCAGCGCGTATATTTTTAGAAATGCGAGCGCGATCTCGCTGTATGCGAATATTATATGTATATACATACGTATATATTCTATCGTTTCACGGATACCCGCGAATGTCGCTTCTAATTTGCAGTAGCGCTCTTTCGAATCAACCGCAACATTCCACGATGCCTATTAGAAACGAGGAGTCAACTACACATTGACACTCGCGTATCTGTTTATGTATTATACACATTTTTAATGGATTAAAATTTACATATTTATAATCTACTGGACATTTGATTTAGTTACATTATATTTTATTTATTTATTTATACACAAATGCATTACATAAAAAAAATGTTATACATCTACACATTTCTCTCACATATTTATAATTTATATAATGAAATGTACAAAGTGTTTCATTACATATACGGTAATTAGTGACACACATTTTTAATGGATTAAAATTTACATATTTATAATCTACTGGACATTTGATTTAGTTACATTATATTTTATTTATTTATTTATACACAAATGCATTACATAAAAAAATGTTATACATTTACACATTTTTCTCACATATTTATAATTTATATAATGAAATGTACAAAATGTTTCATTACATATACGGTAATTAGTGACGGATCTCGTCGCTTAAAATGCGAAAGAAGGAAATATGAAGAATAAAAAGGCGAAAAGCACGCTTCCTTTTTCCCAAGTGTGTTCCGGATCTGTCGAAAGTTTTCCCACAAGCTGTATCGACGGGATATGAAAAAGAAATATCGAATATACGGTAAGGTGCTACTGAACCCACTACAGGATACGCGAGGATGTATCGACCCACCTGTCCGTTTCTCCCACGCTCCTGAGAGTCTGAGAGATGACGGACCGATGGGTGGATGGAGGGCCTCTAATACGAGCATGTAAGAATCCATGGAGGGATGGAGCGAAAAATGGATCCACCGTCCTCGACCCCCGGGTCTTCTTCCACCTGCGAGAGCTTTCCTTTCTCTTTCATCGGTTTAGGACAAAGAAAAAATAGCGTTCCGTAGAAAGAAAACCATTTCAGCGCTCTCGCGCGACCGGAATTGATTGAATTTCAATCGGCTTCCTCTTTTCTCTCTGCTGGATCTTTGTCGCGCAAACATTTGCCGAAGTACAGGAAGTATTTGTTTATTAGAATCTTTTCAACAGGATATTGTGTTACTTGGAATGACTTGTTGCTACTGCTCTGTCGAGTGATAGAAAAATGAAATTTATTTCTTATAACATTTATATATAAATAATTTAATATCGAAAAATCTGTCATATTCTTCGCGGTGGAAATTTGATGAAAATAATTTTAATTTCTGGATAAAATTTAATGTGTGAAAAATCAGTAAAAAATTTAGTTAATTAATCTCTTTTGAAGACAACTATTTACAACTCCTTTAGAAATTAAAGGTTTGAATTTTGTAAGTGAAATTATACCGCTGTTCCAAATAGTATAATAGAAATATGTTTATGATTTTTTTAAAGGCTATTTCAAAACATTGAGAAGAATATAAGGAAAACTCGGAAAAGAGTTTACTGAAATATGAGAAACTCGTGTGTCATAAAGACTCATAACTCATAATTTCTTCAATAGATATAAAGAAATGCTCTCGTATGAAAATTTGAAAATGACGTTTTTGTATTAGGGTAATCAAAATTTTAATGGCTGTAGCGAACTAACTTGTTAACCCTTGCTCTAGCCCCTAACGGTATTGATCCCTTTTTTAATATTGCTTTCAAAATGTTTGAAATATTTGTCATACATGACCTTCAAACTAACCTCTTTTTTTATGAAAGCTACAGTTTCGTTTCAAAGAAAATTGCTATATAATAGGCAGAACGACATTATATTTCCTTAAATATGGATCACGAACGATATTTTAAGCAAAAAATGTTGGAGTATATATTTTTAAAATGACATTTTTACTTTCATTTGACAGTTTCTTTCTATCTTTTCATCTCCTTTTAAACCGCTATTACCTGTTTTGCAAATATTTTACAATATTTCATAATAACTTCTATTTTTGTTTTTTATATTACATTTACCGATCGCTTCTTACCGAAAATATAAAATATATAAATATATAATATATAAATTACAAAGTATATATATTATAAAAGTAATACAATATTAGAAAACTATAAAAAAATATATATCCTTATTTTTTATATTTCTCATATATAAATTTTCTATATACTTTGACAAATCTGTGAACGTTGGAAAATAGGCAGATTATTTCATTTTTGCGCATTTATTCCAATTTTTTGTTAGCAAGGGAATGAAGACTTTCGTAATAAGATTAAATATAAAATGTAATCAATTTTTAAAGAACGAGAATAAATATTTGTCGAGCCATTAAATCATTGATTCATAATAACACTTTTATTGTCATACTTTAAATACATTCTTATTGAAAACAATTTTCAAAGTATATACTATATTTGAAATATATAAAAATAGCATAATATTTAAAAATATCGTACGCAAGCAAAAAAGGAAAAACCTTTCCTAATAAAATAATATTTGTCATTTTTTTTCAAACTGAATAATTTTTTTCCTTTTATTATTTATTAGGGCGATATTAGTCGAGTTTTGTGTATTATGTTTGTAAAGTTAAACCTTTCAAATTTCAAAGAGAAAGAAAGGAAGAAAGTTTATTACAATTTTTTTGGACCTCCGTCGTCCGTTAAGTTTTTTTACGTTTTTAATAAAAATAAAAAAGAGGTCTGAAAATGATTGAAAGGACAGCATGCAAAGAATTCCATCTACTCTTCTTTTCGGCTGGTACCTAAACTGTGACATATTTTATAGAGCTGCCGGGCTTCAAAGGCTTCCGCGAAACTCAAAATTTGACAGACTAGCTAAGTCGACAGCACTTCCGCATTTATAGAGCAACATTTTCTTATGCAAATTAAATGACAGTGCTTGATGTTAAGTATGACTTTGATTTAATTTAATAGCTCGCCCAGAGTTCTAGCCTCCTCATATTGTCAAGAATTATTTGATAAGTGATGATGGAAAATAATGAATAATGATCGGAGAAAGGTTTATTTCAATAGGCTTAACCGAAGTGTATTGGCATGCATTATGTCAATTTACTGAATTGATGAATCATATTTTTTTACATGTCTTTCAAGAATTTGTAAATATCTGTCACATTGATAATATATATTTTATATAATTTATTTATCAATATTTAAAGAATAAATAAAAATTTAGATGTATTTAATAATTCTTTGAAATAATAATTATTTTTATACTGTATGTTATTATAAATCATTATAAATTTTATTTTATAAGTATTCTTTTACAATTTAAATCTCTTTTTGTTTTGCAGATGAACGTCATATTTTGTAACTCTGCCAGTTGCATCGTATCGGATGAGTCCTAAATTATTTTAATTTTAAAGTTGTAAATTTTGCGAATATTATATATCAGATAGATAATGAAAGAGATAATAATTAAAAAATATATCGATATATATATATATATATATATATATATATATATATATAAACGTACTTTAAAACATGCACAGCTAACAAATTTTTGCTTATTTGAATATAAAATATAATTCTTTAACAAATATTTTTATATGACATGTGTGCAAAGGCGAATTTTAAACACATCTAAATTCCAATTATTATTAATTTTCTTTTCTTTTACATATTTTAAGAAATACAATGATATAATCGTTATTTTTGGTACACTATAATTGTTTATACAAATGTCGAAAGTTTATATTTTCATCTATTTTTTATTTTCTCGCACATTTAGTTCAAGTTTCTTTTTTTCATAATTTTATTATTGAATGTACAACTACACGGAAAGAATTTTTTCTTAGAATTTACCCTGAAAATCATGGTAATCGTGGAACAATATGGTATTGGAAGAATTTTATAAGAGTTTCTGTTTAATGCACTACAATAAAAAATATTAATATGTACATAATAAAATTAATCGAACATATTTATATTTTGTGGTAGATGTTGTTTATTGTGATAAATATTAATCAAAGAAACTCTTGTAAAATTCTTCCAATACCACATTGTCTCGCGATTACTCAGTCGCGATTTTTTTCATGCACGAATTTTGAGAATTCTCTTTTAGAATTTATTCTGAAAACCATGGTATTGGTGAGACAATATTTTATTAGAAAAATTTTATAAGAGTTTCTCTGATTAATATTTACCACAATGAGAAATACTAATAATGTACATAGTAAATTTTTTATGTACATAGTAAAATTAATCGAACATATTTTATCTTATTGTGGTAGATATTAATATTTTTTATTGCAATAAATATTAATGAGAGAAACTCTTAATAAAAATTCTTCCAATACCATATATTATCCCTCGATTACCAATAAGATTTTCAGGATATAAATTCTAAGAAAAAAAAAATCTCCGTGTAACGTTAGGTGGAATTTTTTTAAATGATCGTATAAAGAACGAATTTTCCAATATTTATCGCGATATACATATATGTATATACGAGGCGATCGCGGGACTGGTTATCAAGAAGTACCGCATGTTCGGCCGCGTAGAATGTATCCTTGAACATTCTCCCGCTCGTTCGTCGTCCTGCTGGCTGCGGTTCACTGACACTCGCCACGGCACGGCAGAACGTCAAGTCCAGCATACACTGTCAAGGTCCGCCGGTTCTCTCCTCAATGGCGTCTCGGTGCTGTCACGCAATTTACCTACGGTAATCGACACGCCTCGCCGCGAAGGACGCCGTTTCCATATCCTTACGCGTACAACGCGACTTTCCTCTGCCCTTCCTCTGCTTCCTCCTGGTCTCTCATTTATTCACGCGCGTTTATCATTTTCGAGAATGAGCTCGTTAATTTTTCGATTCGTCATTAACTCGCGAGTTCCTTGGCTAATTTCTTTCGCCTTCGTTGTTTCGCCTGTAATTTTAAACGAGCGAAGTAATACCGTGGTATTATATGTACAGATCAGAGGACTTTTGCTCTTTATTATTCGCGATTGTGTATATATACGTACGTACATATGTCGCTGTCAATCGAGAAACTGCCTCCGGAAGATGAGTCGCAAACCGGAAATCAAGATCTCGAGAGATCTATACCTTCGCTTAATTCCCTCGACAGTCATGAAGAGAGACTCGAGAGACTCTTACAACTGGTCCCTTGGAGATGGGAAAAAAAACGATTGAATAAATCACGATTGCTACTTCTCTATTCCTCGATAGCCATATGGCGCGTCTTGTATGGTGCAAAAAAAATTGAAAGAAAACTCGGGCACGTGAAAGATCGATTATCCTGAAATTAATTTCGTGACAGGCCTCGTACCTTCAATACGACGATCTCCCCCTTCCCAATATCTATTGAAATCCATTCTCTGTTGACTATAACAATTTTTTTTAATCAAACTTTCTATATCGTAATCTCATGTAATCTGCTATATAATATTCGCAAAGTGTACTACGTATTTATATTTTACACAATTCATATATTACATAAAAATGTTATTTATAAGTTGAAAATATTTTAAACACGTTTCGTACTATATGAAAATATGCAATACATTTAATTGCTTTAATATAGAATTTGATAAACATCTAAATAAAGAATTGGAGCGCGTATTTCGTAAATACATATATATAATACATGCGACATACTTAGCGACTATCTTCGCGAAACGAGATACATATTTACTCTAAAAGAGACGGCTTAAAGAACCGAAACCGCGGCCGATGACTCGCGGATTCGTCATTCGGGATATGATGATGGTCCCGTTTCGGCGTTTCGCTTGCGTTTCGCCGCTTGCGCTTTCGTCGGTGCATCGAAAGAGGCCCCCATCCGGACAATGCTGCGCTGCGCTTTTAAAAGCGCGCGTCCCACACCCGGTCGTCGTTATATTGTCCTGCACTTATACGATCGGTACCGCAAGTACCAGAGACACGGCTTACTTGGTTCACTTTTGCTGGTTAACGGTAAGCCCGTCAGGAGTCAGTGAGTCAACGAGTCGACGGGGGCGCGCGAGTGCGCTCAACAGAGAGAGATCCCCACGCACTTCTTCTCGACTCCGATCTCGCGAAGAGAATCCCATCTCGCCGCAAAGGCACGCATACGGGGTGTTTCGACTTCTAATATATTCTCTCGAAACCGGATCATTCCTTCTTCACGGTGTCTGGTTCTTGAAATCTTTCAAGCCCTTGAAATGTTCTGGAAGTTTGTTTGTTCTTTAAAGATTCTATAGAAATGTGTATACTTCAATTTTTCGTAGATCCTTGATTTTTTTCGTTGATTCTAATCATCCGACTAAAAGTCAGTTGAGACTATTCTAGTAATAATATTTATCTTTGTAAATAATACAATATATTTTTTAATATGCAATTATATATGGACTTGATAAAGAAAACAAAGTTTTTAGTTTCTTGTATATTTTTATTGTACTATTGGAAAATCGTGCAAATTCCTTGAAATGTCCTGAAAATGTCCTTAAATTTTATTTTCAAATTTTACTAGACACCCTGTTCTTAGATCCTCTTTCATGAACATCCGCGGAGGAGGGCTTGAATCGGTAAAAAAATCAAGCATTTACTCTCCTTTTGAATTAAACACTGGAATTCTTTTGCTTATTTAATATAAAAAATGTGAAAAAATAACAAGACAAAAAAATTAAGAAAAAATTTAATTATGCCCTCTTCCAGAAAAAATTCTGTGGAAGAAGGAGAAACACTGATGTAAGCTTTAAATTATAACTTATAACATTTTATTGTTTTATTAAATTATAACGTTGCGTATTGGAGAGTTGGCGTGAATTTTTGGGAAAAATATAATTTTTTATGCCTTTATTTTTGAAACTTTTTTGCCTGAATTTTCTGAGCATTTTCGGTGAAAAATTAATTTCTAATTGGTCGAGGAAGTTGTAACTTTTAAAGGAACATCTGATGATTTTGAGATACCATGTACACGCGCGTTCCCTCTCGCGTGTGCATATACGATGATGCAATTCTTACGTGTCCGCCATTATTCTTTCGAGTTCTCCAACTCGCTCTTGATGCCATCATTTTTTCTTTCACTTATATGCGCTTGAAAAAATTCAGTCTTATCCATTAGCTATTTATATGTTTCTGAATATTAATCTTTTATAAATGAATCCCTGTATTATTTTTATAAAATATTTGCAATAACAATTTAAATGTTAATTAAATAATTTATAATTGAGGCTTCTCGTAGATAATTTGTGACATTTTTTAAACAATTTAATGCTTAATGTTTGTCGTGGAAGTGCTTAAGAGTTCGAACGTTGCATGAATCGTCATGTGTTTGAATCGGACGTAATCGTGCTTGCTTACGATTGATGTTGTAATTAAATTACGCGAATTGCGAATTAAAAATTAAAGTGAAATGCAGCGCGCGCTCTAAAATCGTTCTCCATTTCAATGGAAGATTTTCCTCCTGGTTATTCACTTTTCACCTCGGTCAACGGATGCATACGTCCTGCATTGATACGATCACCATCGTCGCCGCAAAAGTCGAGTACTTTCGATCTCGCGTGCCGATTCCATAATGATCGCATTGTCTCGATCGCGATGAATTGCGACGACACCAACTCGTTGCGGAGAATCGAGAGAAGGAGCGAGAAATAGGGACATCACGTGGATAAATGGGAATTTATTCCGTCCTCTGAGAGAATTGTTTTATAAATAATGCCTAACATTAAATATTATTTGTATTACAAGAAGTAAATAAAATGAGATAAATATGAATACTCGTTAGAGAAGAAATTTCTCACGCGCTGTAAAAAAATCGGCTTGATTCGGTTAATGTCATAATTGAAAGGAATGAAAAGGAGTATCGTTTTCAAGACGACGTGTTAAAAGGAAACTTGAGAAGAGAGCCGAGAAATTCCCGAGGACACGAGAGAGCGACCTAATTCCCGAAGAACGGGCATCCCGTTCCCACTCGTTCCTGCGAGCCTCGCCCTCTTATGATGCCACGCGATGACGCAACCGAGGTGTTCTGCTTCTCGATGGAGAAACCCGACTTGCTCATCTTGGTCATCTTGGTCATCATCATCTTCGTCTTCATTCTCGGCGGTTTTCGGTCGAGAAGAGCGAGGCCATTATATTAAGCGAGTCGTTCTCTTCCTCTCTTCGGCCTATCATCGCGAAAACGCTAGAAGTACGAAGTATTCATTCGGCAATAATTCGACTAAGAGCTGGCCCCGGTTCTTCTACAGGTGTGCCCGGCCCGTGCGTGCATGTGTGTAGGCGTGCACACATACGCACGAGCCGTAGAAGAAGGCGCGCAGGCCTTGCGAGGCTGAGAGTGGGTTCATCGGACGCCGGCGGCCGCGGATTTACCGTTACGTCTTCTTGGCGAAACCCGGGGAGACCCGTCCACATACACACAACACCAGCGCGGCCATAGGCCCCTCTCTTTCTTTCTTTCTTTCTTTCGCCTCTCGTCTCTATTCTTCTTTTTCTCTTTCCGTCTCTCAGCATCGCGACCTGCACATATATATATGTACACATATATATATATATGCATATATATATGTATATGTATGCATGTACGAACACATGATCCGGTCTCACCTCTTCTTCTCTGTCCCACTGAATTCCAGCCCTGCGGCGGATTCGCCAGAGTATAGGAGAAGCGGAAGAGGGACTTTATAGAATGACATTCGAAGAAAGTTCAAAGTTTGTTGGTTTTCAGAGTCGTTGAACTCACTCGCCCGTTTTTCTGAAATGATAATTCAGTCATTCCGCCAACCGGATTATTACGTCGCGCTACTGTGAAAATTGCGAAGATGGATATAACGGGGCGTGGCTCGTATTTTCGTTGGAATTTTTAGAATGGAAAAGAAATTCAATTCGCGATATATTTTTGTGAACACAATTTTTCGGCAACTTGTTCAACAATTATTTATCATCTATTATTTTTATATACGTTACTGGCTGTCAATTTTTACAATAAACGTAAGAAATTCAATTCCAAGATCTGTTTTGAATAAAATAAAGAATGCAGACTTTAAATAGATTATAAGATATTGATAGCTTTTAAGTATTATTAAAAAAAATTGACGTTTAAACATTAAGTTCTTAATCGAATTGTAAATCGATCGTGATGACGATTTTATCATTCAAATGAGGTATTGATTTTCTTTGCTTTATGTGTCGATGCATAAGCGCATGTGTCATTTGGAATTCTCAGAATCGAGAATGATTCGAAATCTAATTTCATTAACATGTAGCTATTCAAGAATAAAGGAGTAAAATTTATTCTCTCTCTCTCTTTCTAATCTATTTTAAAACTTGCAAATTAGAGATTTATATAAATCGAGACAATAAATTTTTATATCACATATAAATATGTAGATGAATTTTTTTTTAACGACGAAACAGAGTTTGGAATTTTAACGCTACGGCAGCAACCACAGTTATACAAAATTCTTCCGGTTTAAAAATGACTTCTTGCGGTCGAATTGAATTATAATATATATAGAAAAGGCAGTCTCGACTTTGCTTAAAAATCGAAACAAACCGGTTAATTGTGAAATCGCAGATGTGATGTCACACGTATATCTGCGTCAATCGATCGTTACTTTGTATACATACGCACACGCGGAAGATTCGTTCTCAGAATGATGATGATCACACACAGATTCGCATTAAATACATTGTATAGGAAGGGGCCGGATTCCGCTAAGCACGTGATTATCAATAACAATAAATGTGACAGAAAGGAATGTGGTAGATTCTGCTAAGCACGTGGCAAGTGACCATCAAGTATAAATGCGAATCTGCATACGTTAAATATTGCATAGATGCATACGAGTGTGGATATTATTACGATACATTCGAGTTATTTACATATAAAATTGCTTTAAAAAACACGTAATTTAAGTATAGAATATGTCACAATTTTTTCAATAAAATGTATAGTTTGTTTTATTACGAATTGAAACCTAATCAAAAGAGAAAGAGAGAGAGAGAGAAAGGAGGAATAAGCCTACGAGGCTTACGTTTCAAGCGAATTTTTTCTCATATCGCGGAACAAATTTATGCATATTCATATATCTCTCGAATTCTCACGACATATTATTCGCGGAGATATCGGGAGAATCGCGAGGAACGCCCATAAATTTGAATTAATCGACCGCTTATTTTTTCATCCGTCATACGGAACCAGCTATGAGATTGATGGACAGTATAAACTCTTACAAAACAATCTATAAACCTAGCGGCCTATGTACGCTGCAAATTACGCTCGAATGCAAATTATCCTGTCTCGTAGAGCGCTCATTCGATACACACGAGAAGCCGAAGCGGTTCTTTCGTTACGCGTTTTTGCTCCTCACCATCGGCACAGCACCATCATTGACCCTGGCATTGTCTTGACTAAGCATTCGCGTGTATTTTAAATGTATCTATAAGTACCGAGCGAAATCTAATTTAAAGATAGAGATCATAAGATATTTACATTAAGATATCGGTATTTTTATTATTAAAATTATCATTGAAATGCTTTATTTTTGTCCGCTCTTCCGCTACAATTTTCTTCACAGAGAATAATCCGATAATTCTTAAATTATATATAATTTATTCTAATATTAAAATTAATCGAAATATTCGTCAAGTTCTCCAGATAAAGTTGCGGGACCTCTACGTAATCTAAATTTTTCATTACGAATTTCGATTCGAGTCAGGGAATCGCGGTAATTATTTCAACAGGTGGGCGAGTCCCGTCGAACGCATTTTTCCCACCGCGAAGGCAAAGGCCACCTGCGCGAGCGCGAGAGCGCGCCTTCTACTTTACTTTCTTCGCGGTGTTCCGTTAAATACCCCACGCCGAACGCGATTGCGAATCCAGGTGCGGAGGTCAACTTACGTCAGGTTAGGGTTCCGAAGCTCTTCGCTCCGACGAGCTTCTCCCCTCCCTCCTTTTCCAGCGTCCTCAGAACGTCACGCGTTCGCCCGTTCCGTCACTTCCGCTACACGCAAACCGCCGACCCTGAAGAATACCCACACACCGTGCTTTATAATTATCAGATTTTGGAAGTACGGTTTTGTCGTTCGTCACTTCGCCTCGCTTCAATACGTTTGAGAGTGAAACTGGGGATATCGGGTCTTCTTTTTTTTTTTCAAGAAGAAGACCTCATCTTTCATTTTTAAGTATCGCATATCTTTCGATAAATGGCCTACATTAAGAAATGCTTAAAGAAGTTTGCGATGTTCGAGATTTACGCAGAAAATGTAAATAATACTGTTTAAGCCGCTTAAATTTTTTAATATAATATTATTTGACAGAAATCAGCTGATAACTGTCAAAATTATTAACCGAGTCTGAAGCATTATAATTTATTAATTAGGACATATTATTATTAACACATTATTTTAAAATTTAATTGGCAAAGTGTACATTTATAATACTTTAATAGCGATTGATATTTTTTGACAGAAATCAGCTGATTTCTGTCAAAAAATATTAATTAAAGGTAAAGTATGATAATACGACATATTTACGACATATTGTTATTTTAATATTTTTAACACATCAATTTTTGCTTTAAATTATGCATGCCATTACATATATTTTTTTAAAGTTTCACGGAACACTTTACCATTTACCAATTGATAGTTCCGGACTAGTTTCGCGAGAACCCGCATACTTTTACATCAATATCAATGTCGCGATATTCACACCCATACATTAAATTCCCTTCTTGAAGTTTCTGCTTGTATAAACTGCGTTCTTTAGTCGCAGTCTATCGGAGCGAACTTTGCGCCGAGCAATTTTCCGCGACAAATGCGAAACAGCATCTGGAAGCCGCGGAAGCAAAACGTTCCGGCGATAAAACCGGCTGTAAAATAAAATTGCTGCTGTGAATTTCGCGAGATATCGCCGCGAATGATCGAGAAACCGTAGAAGAAGAGGATGAAAGAAGGACCATTTGCGGAATTTGCACGGATAGAGGAAAGTGTGTAACGGTGCAAAGAAAGGAGATAAGGGAAAGAGATAAATAAAAAAAAAAAAACAAAAATGACAGACATTTTCGCGCACGTTGCCGGGCAAAGCTGGGTAAAAACCAAACACACAGACCCACCATGCTGGTACCCGCTGCGACTTCCTATTCCTCTTGTCTCGACTCGACATGGTGGCCGGAGCCAACCGATAACCGTCGTCGAGCATGATCGGAGTAAAGGGGTCGACCAACTCCATTTCCCTCATTGCAGCTTTTCGAATCGAGAGAGTGTTACAAATTCCCCAAGTAGATACAATATTAGTTTTCTCTCTTTGCACATTTTCTTCTAAAATACGTATTACTTATATATTTCATACAAATTGTCCTGGCCAAAGCTCACCAATTTTTTTAAAGAGCTAGTGCTGGAGCATTTAAGTATTGAAGAAAGCACAATAAGTCTTTCAGGCTGAAGTGCATGAACTCTAAACTACTATTAAATATTATTATACATTTTATATAATTTTGTTCATTACATAATCTCCGTTTTTTTGAAATATAAATTTGAACAAAAAAATAGAAATATTTCGCTCAACCTCTAATGAGTCTCTTATTCAAGTCCGAGAGGAAGGAGGACTGGTTTGAAATATAATTTGACCGAGAGCAAGAGTCGGGACGCGCGTGGAAACGTCTCTTGCGCCGGAGAATGAAACAATGAATCGCGAAATCGCGCGGACGGTCGCAAGGTTAATTTCGCCGTCGACGTGGAAATCGCCTCGGAGATAGAGAAGGTGAAGCACGGTCATGGGAAGAGAGAGAGACGAGAGCGAGGGCCGCCGCGCCGCGACTTCCTCCGTGCGTGCAAGAAGCGAGTCAAGTTCGCCGGCGGGCACACTCGCACATACTCTACACGTATGTACGCGCGCATACATATATGCATGTATATGCACATGTAGTCGTGCTGTAGACGGGGACCAGGTAACAGCGTTCCCGTGTTACCGGTCCACGCGCGGCCGCCACGGTAATTTATTTAATGTAAGCGGCACACATACGTGCACACATACCGTCGCGCACTCGCGCAGGATGTTCCGAGGCAGAAGTTCCTCGAGAGACGATGAGCGGCACAGTTATCGCATAATGGGTCTGCGTGCGTTTTACCTACACTTTTCTAACGAGGAAAGGAAGGATGCAAATTTCGCATAGAAAGCGTAGCTAGAAACACGAAATTCAATAGATTATACCATGAATTTTCGACTTTTATTGGATAATTAAGGCTCCTGGATCCTTGCCGCGGCCATATTGGATTGTGCACACGCTGAAAATTCTTAGATGCCATTTTTCAATGAAAAGATAATTTGATGAAATACTTTTCAGATGACTTTAGCACACTTAAAATATCTCAAAATCTATCCTTTTCCCTTTATAATTAATCCACAACTATAAAATGACTGTAATATAAGGCCCAGTCCATCTGCTCATGTTTTCTCGCCTCTAACGTCACAATTGTAACATGATCGACAAACGGAGCCAGGAGTCTTAAAGTTGGAGAATATAATGAAGGGAATCTTTGCGATTGAAAAATACTAATATATATTCGTTCAAGATAGAACCATTTCCGGCTAGAAATTCTTTGGAAAAGGGAATGCGATTTGGAGGATGGCGCGTTATCTCGCGCGCGGGAGAGAACGTCGTAACCTCAAGAACCTCGCGAAGAAGGCGAGGCCGATGAATGTGCACGACGATGAACGGGAAGGAAGGTGAGACGCGTATATACACACGCTTCTGACCTCAAGAAACCGAGAGGCGAGTGTAGAGGAGAAGCGGGAGGAGAGAGAGAGAGAGAGAGAGAGAGGACTCGAGAGAGAACTCGCCTTCTTACGAGGGAAGGAGGTGGTGAAGTGAGGGCCCCGACAACGGTCTGGCGCGGATCCAGCATACGTGCACGAACTCGAGGACTCTCGTGTGTGGTTTCTCCTCTTCGTCTTTTTTCTTCCCGCCGCGGGAATCGCAGGGCCGACTCTGTCGTTGGGGGCCTCTCTTTCGACCGAGAAGCGATCCATGATAATTATCAAGAAAAAAAAGCGCAGGAAATTGAAAAAAAATTCAGACTAGATGAATGAATCACGTATAAAAAATTACTGAACGGTAATCGTATAAAAAATAAATCTGAATATTATTTAGATTAAGTATGTCTAATGTGCGTATTCGTCAATTATGAAGGTTGAACCCATCTACTAATTAAAGAAATATATTGAATTATTAATCGCGTTTATTTTTTTTTTAATTTGCTGTTACACTTGCTGCGTGTTACACTTTTTTTAATTTTTATTTTCATTATTTTCTAGATGAAACTTTAATATTCGGGAGGGAAGTACTTGCCTTTTTAATTATTTCAGAGTAATTTGAATGCCCACAACATATAATTATAGCTGATATAATTAAACACAACAACACTTTGACAACAAATGGGGTGGATTTAATTCAATATATGGAGGGCCCAAAGAATCTCGATATCCTCTCTGTACATACATACACGAGGCTAAATTTCTCAGGCTCTCTTCTCGGATATTTTCCAATACGAGGTTATCAAATCTCGCGTGCGAAGGATGCCGGGAAGAGTTTAAACGACAATATGTGATTATGTGTCCAATTGCCTTCCCAAGATGTAATCATCAAACGTTGATGTCGATGTATGCGTGCATGCATGAATGTATGTAACATTTTTATATATCCGGCTCCAAACTAGAGGTGTTATCGTATATACGAGCACGACGCATATAATGACCGGCTCATGAATATTCACGTCCAATAATCGATCCTGCTTCGCAGGAAATCCGCTTTATTATCGTAAAAACCGAAACTGGATCCGACACGCGTTCGCGCTTCGATCGATCGCGAGAATCAAATCGGACCCTCTCCTGCCTGACGTGGAACAACGTAATGCACTCAATGTAGTGGAGCATGTTACGCATAATTAGCATCAGGATTGTGACGCTTCCTGTTTTCTGCCTGGAGTCTCTGTCAACAGATAACCTAGTGTTACGTTGTAATTATGTTATATCGTTCCTATTTTTTATTTTGCAACAATCCCTTTAGCGCAGTATTTTTTTTATTTATTATTCCTCATTTTTTTGGAACATGATGATCTCTCTCTTCCTTTGGACAAAAAATCGGCAACTCTTCGATTAAAATGTAAAACTATGTCCTCAAGCAACTTTTTGCTAAATGTTTTAAAGTAGTTTGACATATGTCAACTTTAATGACAACTTTGAGAGAAACAATAGGAAACTTTTGCAATAAATTAGCAACTTTTTAAAAAAACATGGAACATCAACAAAAAATTGCTCGTTGTTGCTTCAGTGAGAATACAACTTAATGTCAGCGTAAAAAAGGCGCGATTGAATACGGAGGGAGTGGAAAATAAAGAGGGGAGAAGGCAGAGGAGAGGGTATTGGTCGAGTATATGTGTACGATAGACTCTGGCGAAGAATTGTGCTTCGGAAAATTGCGTCGTTACAAGGAGAACTGCGCGAGTACGAACGCAATAAGAGTCTCTCTTCCCTCACGCTCCGGAAGAAACCCTTAATTGGTCAAGCAGCCACGCCAGCGCGGGAAGTATACGGGATCTCGAGACGTGACTCGTGCGACGAATGCACGCATATATATACTCGCGAGCATGTCGAGCCGAGTTGTTGAATATGCACGCACGCATATGCACGCGCCAAAACGCATTCAATCATATAATTCAGAAGCGTAAAAATTTTCAAAGCGTAAAGAGCTCGAATGCAGGTTATTTTTTTTACAATTATACGAGATTATTTCTACACGGATAAATCTTTCTCTTAGAATTTATCATGAACATCATCATGAGATAATATAGTATTAGAAGAATTTTATAAGAGCTTCTCTGATTAATATTTACCACAATAAAAAATATTAATATGTACACCAATATTAATATGTTCGATTAATTAAATTAATCGAACATGTTTTATATCCTATTATGGTATAGATATTATATTTTTTATTGTAGTAAATATTAATCGAAGCTCTTATAAAATTGTTCCAATACTATATTGTCTTATCTTTACCATGATTTTTTATGGTAAACTCTAAGAGAAAATTCTTTCTGTGTAATAAACAATAAATTGCTATATTAATTTTGATTTATCAATTTTCGCTAATTATACATTGATTCTTGGATTTGTTCACGAGTAAAACAAATGAATGGCTCAATTACGGCGAAACAATTCCCTCAACTACGAGGTAATGATAATGATATAGATATACGCCTTCTCAATTTACGTAAAGTACAATCGATTATTATTATTATTATTATTGAACGCACGCGAGGAGAGGAAAGGATAATGATTTTTTTCCGCGCTTTGTGCGCGCGTGTGGCTCACGATGAAGCGCGAAGCGCTCGTACGCGATTACAACAACTGTTATCTCATTAAGATTTATAAATCGCGAGTTAATAGTAACGTCGAGGAAACATATTGCGCGCGCGCACGTTGCGATACGGTGAGTTCAATGCGGCGTGTTACAATCTTACAATAGCGCGCGTCATATGCGCGCATATCTGTGATTATTCCCGCCGACGATATTGTATGTAACGAATGCCGTAACACACACGTCGGCCTGAGTGATTCGAAGTAAAGCTGAGCGCACCTGTTGTTGCGCGCCGTAGACGTCTTCTTTCCGTCTAGCGCGTCCGACGTTTTCAACGCGCGAGTTACGTTAACGGTATACCGACTTGTGCGCGACGATATTACTTGGAAATCGTTCCTCCTATCTTTCTCTCCCCCGTCGAAGCGACCGTAATTGTCTCCCAATTATTCGCATAAGAGCGAGCGCGGAATTTCGATTTTCTTGCTCGCCGTGTAAAACAATGTAATGAGAAGATACGCATATTCTCACAGTATTTATTTCCTCACGATTCTAATTAGTTTTCTTACTATGAGATTGCGATAGATTTTGAATATTTATGTTAATTCTCTATTTGGCGAAGAATGGAGCAACAAAATTGATGATACGATTAGAGGTGGTTGTAAGAGATGAATTAAGATTTTTTTTTTTTTTTTCAATTTGTATAGCTTGATAACAAGATTGTTTAATTAAAATTTACATAAACGTAAAAAAAGAACGACGATTATTTAGTGAAAAGATATTTCGATGAAACTATTTCAAATGGATTTAGCACACTTTTAAAGTACCTCGAAAACTATTCTTTTCCTCTGACAGTCAATCAACAACCGTAAAATCAGACTTTTTCATGTGGAATGGACCTCATATTACGGTTATTTTACAGCTATTGATTGATTATAAAGGGAAAGGGATAGCTTTCGAGGTATTTTAAGTGTGCTAAAGTCATTTGAAGTGCTGTTTCATCGAAATATCTTTTTATTTCGAAATGGTATATATTTAATTGCAAATTCGGTTGGATGCATTTAGTGCGGACTGAGGGCATATAAAGGTTTATCACACGCAAGTTTACAATAACGCGAGTAATTAAAAAAGGAAAATAATTAATAGTAAGAGCTATTATTATTGTTGTTCAATATGAATAACGATAATAATAGCTCTTACTATTAATTATTTTCCTTTTTCGATTATTTGTGTCATTGTAAACTTGTGTGTGATAAACCCTTATATGCATTCAGCGTGCACAAAAGTGCATCCAACCGAATTCCCTACAAGAATTTTTATCGTACGTTTTCTCACCTCTGACGTCACATGATTCTTCAACTTGATCGACGAGGAGCCTTAATTGCAATTTGTCGAAGAAAATCCGACATGCATCCGATCCGAGATGCACGCATGCAACCGTACGGGGCATCGCGGTCGGAAACGTTCGATGCCCCTTTCACCTTCGTGAGAGAAGCATCGTCTGGGGACCTTTCCTCCGCATCTTCCTTCCGACTGTGGTCCCCTACCGAGATGGAAGTGGCGCGGGAAAAAAATCATCCGCAAGAGATTACGTAAGACGTATGGCTAGTCGAAGACGAGAAAGGTGTACTAGCTCGGGAGGGAACCTAACCGGCAACGAGCAACGACCGGAACTAGTCGAGGAACGGTGGCACTGAACTTGAAGGAGAGATGGAAGAGGTAGACGAAGACGAAGACGAAGACGCCGTCGTCGACGAGAAACGCGGCGTCGAAGCGCGTCGCAAGGGAAGAGATTGCCTTCCGAGACTAATGATAGTCTGGATTTTAGCGTGGTTCTCGTAGCATCAGCTGCAATACGTGTAATGACGATAATGATAATAATGATTGTAATAACGATGGCCAGCCTCGTGCGCGGGACTCGGTCGAGTTCGCCCGAGAGTCTTCTTTTTTTCCTTCTCTTTCCTTTTTCGCTAGGACGAGGATCTAACATTATTATATATAATCCCGTAGCTTAACTACCTGACGTAACTCGACGTGAGATTGACCGCCGCAACGAAATTACATCCCGTCCGAGCTTGGATTTTACGTTCGATGTGATAATTAAAAGCGCGCAGATATTCTGCGATGTCGAAGAAGAAACGCAAATTCCGATAGTACCCAAGTCGAGTCTTCCGATCGCGCCGTTATCAAAACATTTAATCCCTCTTTTACAAACGAGAAGGAATCTTTTCATTATTAATATTATAAATATGATGTTTTTTAAATCGGCCAACAGAGCCAAAGCACGAAAAATTAATTATTCATTATTTTTGGTGTGCAACGTTTTGTACAAAATCGGCTCAATTTCAACCTCAGTTTCTTCCGGGTTCTCGATCTCACGCTGCGGTGCTATGAGACGAAGAAAAGATTCTACGTCATTAATTTTCTTCTGCCTCTAGACTTTCATGACAACAATAGGATCGATGTCATTTTAAAGCCTCGAGGTAAATCGAGACGAAAATTTACGCAGGTAGGTACAGTTCAGATTTCTTATGATTTTTCCTCTTAAGGAAGTTTTAGAGCGCGTAGAAGTTTCTGTCAGTTTACATTTTCTAATAAAAGAAAAAAATAAAGATATAACTAGAACATTTTCTTACACAAAAAAAATGCTATTAACATGTATTTGGTGCTACAAAAATAAATAAAGCACATACATTACATATGATTCAGTTTTGAACAAATGTTTCACGTGTTATGGAAATTGCGCGCAAAATAAAATACAGCTTCCTGAAGAAGGATCGGAGGAACGATATAGTTTTACAATCGTGTCTTCTCCCTCTTTCTTTGTCACGCACACTCTCTCTCTCTGGAGATACTTAACAGTTGCTCCATACTCGTTTGGTAACATAGCCCGTCTTGCACAACGGGCTGCAATAATTTCCCCTACCAGGCCGCGGACGTTTACGCGACTGCAGCAGAAGCGAGCACGCGTGCTGCGGCGCGTTGCATAAGTGCTCTTCTCTCCTCGATCGCGACCTTGACTTTGACTTTGACTCTTGATTACGATCGCGACCAAGTAGCGGCGGTCGCCACCGACGTACGACATACGAGCGGCGGTTTCGCAAGCCGAGCGCGTGTATGGGCGGATAAACCTCACCTCTCGTCGAGATATACCTGCGTTCTTGCGCCGACTTGCAACTGCGACTCTGCTGCCTCGCGTGTTAGACGCAACCAGTTATAATTGCAATTTTAATCGCGTACAATTCAGACCTGAGAGAACGCCATTCAATTTTGATAATTAAAAAAAATGGAAAAGAAGAGAATATGAGTAATTATATTATGTTTATATTCATTTTTAATTCCGTCTGTAATTTTCAGGCTTTCTTTGCGAGTATAAGAATTTGTTTAAATAATAGAGATAGATGAATGTGGCTTATATGGTTGAATAATTTTTTGGTTATAGGTATATCTGACAATATTATTTGTTACATAATATTGCATTATGATAAGATATATTGTTTCTAAATTATGTAACTTTTTCGCAGCGCGGATTTTTTATACTTGACGGAATACAAATAATTTTTAGAGTAAATTGCACAATATGCGTATAAAGGCAAAAGGACCGCCTTTCATTATAAAAAATAAGCTTAAAGTAGGCCTTTTATAAAGATAAGCAAAAAATAGACAAATGAAAGGAAATTTGCAAAAAAGAACTGATGCGGTGTATAATATGGTCAGTTTTACAAATTGCAGATACTAAACATATTTGTAATAGTGTGTTTTTTTAAATAGGAAAAAGAGAAATTAGTTTCAGTTTTTTTTTTGGTTAAATCACTTTGGTCAAAGAATATATGGTATCTATAAAATGCCGTTTAAAACTATATAGATGCAGGAAACATTGTGTTTTATATATATATATTATTAAATGAAATAAATTTTAAAACAATTAGAAACTTTCATTTTTCAATCCTTTTTATAGCTGCGATAATCGTCAAGTGAGATTTGTCCACGAGATAATAATTTTATATACACAACTTGCCATTAACAATTGGACATATGTATATATATATAATTTTATGCGCAATTAAAGGCTTAATTGAGAATATATATATATATATATATATTTGTATATAATAATTCAACCCTATAAGACATAATTATATTATGCAATAATTATAAGATAAACTCTTTTAGAAAACGATAGGACGTACAATAACATGTATTAAGTAAGATGTAAATCTTAATTGAGAAAGTAAAATACGTGTGATAAAAAAAAACAACTTGACATTGCTCGTTAGTGCAATCTTATTCATCCAATCGCGATTGAACCGATTTAAAAAAAAGAATAGAATATTAATAATTGTTAATTCATGCAACGGAAAATGTGTAGATGAACGCGCATTCTATACGTAATACAATCTTATCGCAGCATCGTTTCTATAATATAATGATGTATATGTACATACATACGTCGAGAGAAATGCAAATCGATCGTTTGAGAATATGCGTCGAGTGGTATGAGGTACTTAAGAGATATCCATAAAGGCAATCTTACGTAAACTTATTACATAATTTATTCTACATGTGCTGCGGTGTTTCTGATCATACCGTTTATAGTTGCACGAGTTCTTTATTCAATGTCAAGGATACTGACTATTACGGAAAAAAAATCTGATGATTATTCGCGATTTCATCTATTAAACGGATTTAATTTAAATATTATTAAAAAGAATGATATTCTAACAGAAATAGACACATTGAAAATGCTAACGATGAGTATTAAAAGGAATTTTTTGTAATGAAATGTTAGAATAAGGATTATATTTATATTATATGGCTCGTCAAGTTTTCTCGTTGGAGTTTTTACAACTTGGTAGTGCAGATACTGCAGGTTTAATCGATCGCGCCGCGAAGGAAATGTTTTATGCATGACCGGCAGACAGAAATCTCTGAAAGATAAATAAAGCACCGATCTCTCTTCTTTCGGACATCTCACTTTGCTCTACCTGCCCTTTATGCACCTTCTTCCTCGGCCGAGAGATAAACCATCGAAGTTGAACGCAGTGATTTATGCGCAGTGTCATTATAAGCGAGATGTGTATTACTCAGCACAATGTTTAATCGCTAATTATAGTTGATTTAATCGCTACATTTAATAATTCCTTAAGGAAAAATATTAATAAAATTTTTTCTATATATTAATATACAAATGATGCTTAGAATATTTATATGATTATGATATAATATAGACACATAACTATGTCGCGTGTTACATTTAATTATAAAATCGTATTCTTTCGTTCATATATATATCGATCGAACTCATGTTTTATATGCATGTATCTTTTTGTGAGAGATGACGAAGAGGAATGCGTTTAAATCACGTTTCGATCGCGCGTTTCTAGATTTAATCTAGGAATATCTCTCCCCCATGAAGAAGGTCGTAAACGTCCTCGCCCACGAAATTTTTTTTTTAAACCTTTAAGATTGGAAGATAACTCGCGCTGGACCCGTGGACATAATTCATTGTCGCTGTTTGTTCTAAATTAAAATTGTTTAAATAAAATGTTTGGTTTCTCTTGTAGATGCTCGATGTTTACATCCGAAAATTATATACATTTTCTTTGCTAGCTTCTTTGTGTGTGTTAGTTTTGTTAGCAATAAAATACATTGCATATTTCAATTCTTTTCCTCTTCCAATATCTATTTTATTCTTGAATAATAATATAAAGATAAGAAAAAAAAAAAAAAAAAATAACTCAATTCACGAATTTTTGCGAGAGAATGTAAACTGCGGGAGAGAGAAAAATTGATTACCCGGAAACGCCTCCAACAGTAAAACGTGAATTCGATCAAGAGGTGTTACCCAGGGACGGAACAACTATATATTTCCCTAGAAGAAGAAAAGAAAAGAAAAAAAAGAAAGAAAGAGGAACAATGCAGTCCCCTAACGAGAAAGAAAACGGAGGACACACACTTAACATTCTCCGTTACGCGCATGCGCAAGAAGCGGTTTTCATCTCAGAGGATTACAGGCTGAATAGTCCCGCTGGCTGGCTTACGTTCTTATGGTGGGATGAGGAGGAGGGCCAGTTGACACAGTAGTGGGAGACGAAGAAATCAACGGGGTCCGCGCGCGTTGCCCGATGGGTAGGCAGGTAGGATGGCGAGGGATGGAGATGGAAGAGGGGCTGGGATGTTGTAGAAGGGAGGAAAAGGCCGAGAGTACGGGGCCGGGGGCCCCAGCACTACTGAGCAAAACACTCAGAGATTCAGTAGCTTACGAGAAGCCTCACGGTTGAGTTTGCGGTTGTTTCGCGCCGTCTGTTTGAAACAGAGCTGTTGAGAAGATAACTGTAAATTCACCGTGTGCAGGAAGTGACAGGCGTGTGTATGGACCTAAGTACCCTATACCGGTTGCAAATTCAGTTCGCGAGTGACACTTTGGTTTTTCGAACGTCAATTTGACTGGGCCCTGTTTGGGCTTTCGTATCGCTGAACAATCAACCTGTCATTTGATTTGTGAAAACGACACAATCATCTATTTGCGTTTAATACGTGTGGATCTCTATTCACGTTCAACCTGGAAGTCTCTCGTGTAGATCCTCGATGATTGTCCGACGTGGAGTAAGGACAAGGTAAATGATGAGTTTACAATTGCGGGACCACAGTTGGATTTAACACAATTTTTCCTTCGAATTTTCTGTTGGCCGACGTTTTTCAAGTACTCTTATAAGTATGATACTCTTGTGATCGTTACAAGCGTGTTTCGGTTTTACGTTGTTTTTTTTTTTTTTTTTTTTTTTTTTGGTTGCAACTTATTGTGTCGCGAGCAACTTGACTGTACTCGTAGCGGCGAAGCTCGCTTACCCCACTTCGATGTAGTGGTAGTGTAAGTGATAAACGTCGTGCATCGCTCCTACCATCAGGTCACGATGCCAAAGATCTTTTTGATCAAGAATCGATTGCACCAGCAGCAATTGCGGCTGCTGGAATCGCAACATCCCAGCAAAAGTCCACCACTTGGCAGCGGCAAGGACAGCCCGCTTGGTAGCTCGGAGCCTCTAAGTCTCATAGTCAACAAGGATCAATGTAATGACATTTTCTTTAATTAAAACGGATCGAAATTGGTGTAATTTTCACGGTTTCTGCGTATTTTTTAGCAACAGAATTGATATTGGAAACTGCATCGATTCATGTAACATTTATTTACTCTTGAAAGAAAAATGAAAGAAAAAGAAATTCATCAAAATTACACCGGTTTTAATCCTTTAGTTTAAAGTTTTTCACATTTTTATTATTGACTAATTCTTTCGTCAATTTCAAGTGTACATTTTTTCTTCACACATTTAGTGAAAATATTTGCAGTTCTTTAACATTGCAGATTCAAAAGTTAAAAGTTTGCACGTGTCAATAATCGATTCTAAATTTGTCGACAAACTTTTATATGAAAGTGTAAGCTTGCATCGATAGGATGAAACTTCTTCATATTGACAACTTTGCATTATACTTAAAAGTAAAATTAAAATTAAAAATGTAACAGAGAGATCGTAATAAAGGTCTGGCAAATTAAATTATTATTAAAGTTCTAGGATACCACGAAAATTATAAAACAGAGACGGACATTATTAGAGTAGAATAATAGGAAAGAAAATATTGAGAATATCGCTAATTATGAGGGGAGGACTGTATAGAAAGAAAATTGTTGAAATACTGTTGTTAGCGAATCGTTATAACATCGCATAACGTCGTCGATATATAATTGCTACATTTCGTTCTTATATTACAAATATATCTGTGATAAAGAGACAAATAATCATAATACGAGGAGTACGTATTAAATCGCGGTGAAGAGACTCGCGTATATCTAGATGACGTATCTCAAGTGCGCGTCATTATTGGAGAGGGATTAATTAGATGCATGAGACAAATTATCTTCATCTTTTCGGTGTTGTGTACACCGGCAATTTGGTTCGCCGATTATTATTAGCATTAAGAATTCGTACGCGGAGCCGGTTGCGTGTAAAATGAAGATACGGATCTTGACACAAGTTTAATCCGCAATGTAGCCCCATCAATAAGACTCGAAGATCAGGGTGGTGCAAATGCAACTTGCGGCTTCCCTCTCGACGGATGCTCTCGTTACGGTTCGGCCGTAACCTGCCGAGCGGGAAAAAAAGGAGAGATAAGGGAGTGAAAGGGAGGAACGCGCAGAAAGAAGCACCCTAAAATGTTACACTTGTGCCGCAGGTGCAATCGTCTTTCGGCGTACAGGTGCGATTGCAATTTGTATAGCCGGTTCCGGGGAACGTTATCGCGCAGTTGCGCGCTTTTTTTTTTTTTTTTTTTTTTTTGCTCCAGCGAATCATTAACGCGTCCATTATGCTAATTATTCGCACGTGCCTATTTTGGACTCGCGATGTTCAATCTTTCGACGGCTACCACCATACAATGACCTTAAATCGCATAATCTTGCGTTATGTTATATGATGATACTCTCCTTTCGGTCGGTCACCGCGTAATCTTCTTCCTGCACCGTAATACTCTTCCAATGATTCATTTGCCGGGCGTTCGTATAGCTTGACGTAATCAGCAAATGATTATACGTAGTTACAACATCGAGGAAAAAAAAAAAGAGATCCTCGCCGCTGATCTGTCGCTCTCGACGTCGAGTAACGACTGACCTTTGACAATCGGCGTACTTGTCCGGTACATATATATATATATATATATATATATATCTGTGGATATGCCACGTGTACGGTTAATTATATGAATCGTTGCTTTGCACGCGTGCGATTGCATAATGACGTTCGCGTCGCAGGAACGGTTTCGCGTCCGAAGCAACGGTCATCCTTGCATCGTCGGCCGCACCGATGAGGAACGGTATAGTGAGTGAGTGAACGCTCGTAAACACAATTGAAATTTGTATTCGCCGCAAATATGCGCGCGACGCTCATCGGATTTAATTTACTGTACTACTGTCAATGGTACACGGAGAGAATTTTCTCTTAGAATTTACCCTTATGGTATTGGAAGAATTTTATAAGCATTTCTCTCTGATTAATATTTATCACAATAAAAAATATTAATATAATATTAATATTATATATTTAATATTAAATATATTTTATATTTTATTATAGTAGATATTACTATTTTTATTGTGGTAAATATTAATCATAGAAGTGCTTATATAAAATTCTTCCATATTGTCCATGATTACCATGATTTTCAGGGTGAATTCTAAGAGAAAATTCTCTCTGTGACAGTAAGGCGTAAGGATGATTTTGGAGTATAAGACATTATATATTTTCGGAGGATGTGTTGCATTGAAATATCTCCAAGAACGTATAGAAAAACTGTTATCGTAAATCGGTACGAGTACTTTAGTAATTATCTCCTTCTCATTTACAGTTGCCGTAAAGATAAGTCGAAATGACACGATGGTTGCGTGCGCGATGGAGCGTCTCGCTGCTCAACAGAGTTTCGTTACATAATTCACGGCTGATTTTTCGTTCGAGCTATTATAGTCCTCGGGCGGTTGTCTAGTCGAGGTCGACTTCAGGGTGTAAAGTATTTACAACGGTATATTGAGTAGGAGGTGAGGGGTGAAGTTCCTAAAAACTGGTTTAGGAAAGAGTGATCGAGAAGAGCGACTTCCTCTTGCTCTTTTTTCTCCTTTCTTTTCTGTTTCACGCACTTATTCTCCCCTCGCGTCTTCTCGCTTTCAGATCCTCCTTGACGAGTCTTCGATTCTCATTTTGCGTCAGGTTGCTACGCTCACGAGAGCACGAATAATGCGCGAATCGCGGTGTCGATGGCCTTTTACTCCGGCGAACACTATCTGCTGCTGTCGCAGGTGCGTCGAATTAGTTTCCTCTCTTGACCGGTGCGCGCGGTTTTATCACTAATTATATATGTTGTTTAAATATTTATATATATATAACGCGGAAACGATTATTTTGCATCGTTCTCAACTTAATATCCGTTCCGGCCGTCCTCCCGGCTGTTTTTTTATTTTATCGATATTCCTTGACGCGTTTGACGCAGCCGCTCAATTAACGAACCAGTACCCAATTAAGTAATTTATCGGCTCCCCGAATTTAACGACTTGCGTATAAAATCGATCCATTAAACTGCAAATCACTTCTTATCTCCGCGTATATATATATATATATAATATATCGTGCGAGGCGGCTGTTGAGAGAATCGCAACGATAAATATTGTTATCCCTGACACGAGGGAAATTCATATACACGCGTCGTAATTTGTTGCCGACCGGAAAATTGCAACGTATTACGTAAAAGTTTCCTCGTGATTGTGTGTATATACAGATATTCCTATATATATATATTTATATTTTCCGCGTTGGCGATCAAACGGAATCCATCGGATTGATTCATGCACACGTGTTATAATAAAATAATGCACTGAAAAAAAGTTTATTCGAATAAGTATTTATTTCAGTATACTGCCAAATCATTGATTTGAAACTAATAATATTGATTTGATGTGAAACATATTTATTTGATATATATAAGAAAATTCTTTTCAAGACAAATATTTATTTGTTTCGCATAAATGATTTATTAGGCGGTATTGAAATAAATATTCATTAATTTAATAATTTTCTTTAGTGTACGAACACAAGCCAGTATACACTTTTCGATGCACACTTGCACTCCGCGGGGACTTCGATGCTCGGCTAAGCGATATGCATTGTTGCGTTTTAATGTCTGGTTGCAATGGGACAGAATTTTTTGAATAGACAGAATAGAATTCGAGATAAAAAATTGCAAAACATAAAAGATCTTACTTCCTCTGTTAAAAAAGCTGAAATGTGAATTTTATCTGGACATTTCTAGTTAATATTCAACAGAATTTTAAAGATATTCAATAATATATTTATTGAAATTGATGTTTCAATTAATAATATATTATCGTTTTTGAAACAATTGTTTTATTTTTCTGAAAATATAAATGATGTCATTTGCTGCACTATTTTAGTTCTCGAGTGAAAACATAACTACGGAGAAATTCAAATATAATATAAAGTTGAAAATAGATATTGCAAAAAAACTCGTCTTATTTCTCTCTCTCTCTTTAAAATCACACATTTTTATGTCAGTTGTAAGACTGACTTATACGACATAACTGTTTTATAAGCGCGCAATCTTAAATGTATTTTTTTTACGGATTCATGGCCGTAGTCTTAAAATGGCAGCGATAGGTGACTTTTATCGCGAATGCTAATGAGATGGATTATATTTGACGCGTCTCTGTTGGGCAACTGGATTTGTTCTCCCGTCGCGTCCGTTAGATCAGGAACCTTTGGTTTCGCATAAAAGTTGCGCAACAAACCTGCTGTCAGTGATCTCTCGTGGTCTCCGCGACGGCCAAGGTCTCCGATTGTGCCAGCATTAGAATCTCTACAGCTGTAGTACGTAGCAACGAGTGGTGTAGGATAGCAGAAGCACAATCGTAGTCATTGACTAGAAGTTCAACAAGAAGTACAGAATTTGTCGCAATTCTCCTACGATTTTATCAATTGAAATTTTAAACCATCTTCTTTAAATATTTATAATATAAAATCTAAAATGTCACGAAAAAAAATGAGCCATCATAGCTCAATTTTAGCTGTCTCTATATTACGATCTGAAATTTAATTCTTTTAGGCATGATAATCAATTTCTCTCTCCACACATTACTCCTTTTCCATCTAAAAAGAATATGAATAAAATATTTTAATACAGTTAAAAATAATAGTGTTTAATGATATATGTAATAAATATGTAATTTGATTCCTTTATATATAAAACTCGTACTTGCATTTATAAAAGGAAAGGAATGATAATATTTATCACAGATCATAAAATTTCTTAACTTTAAATATTATTGGTACACATAATATTGTGCGCATACATCTGGATATTATAAGAATATTAAGTGGATGTAATATTATGTTTCTTCTATTTTTAAATTATTATTATCGTTATCGCGCAAGACAAGACTCGCGGCAATTCAGACAAACTGGGTGCTTTCGAGATGTTTTTTTCCATCTTGATCGTATTAACAATTATGTGTTACTTAGTAAAAACAAATTTATAATTATTAATAATAACTGGATATACTTACGATTTACATATATATATATATTTTTATTTTCCAACAACGCGCTGACCCTCGCGCTATCTTTAGCGCGCATGTAATTTTTTCTTAAATTCTTTGTCCGCACGATGCATAATCCTCACTAACTGCGGCACTAGAATTCTAATGCGTTTCTCGATCGCAGCGTTATTCTGGATCAAGCCTGAACAGCGCGATATATTTCGTTTTATATGCGGTGCGATGCACGCTCATTCTACTTAGCCGCACCAAAGAAGGATCGTGTATATATGTATGTGTATATGAAATGCGTGTTAAATTAGACGCGATGAAGAGAGCAAAATTGGTACAATTTTATTATTTTAAAATATTAGGATTTTTATTTCTAAATATTATTCAAACGATTAAGTCGAGAAACGACAAACATAATTTATCATTTTTTTATCACGCACAGAGAGAATTTTCTCTTAGAATTTACCTTGAAATTTATATAGTAATCGTGGGACAATGTGGTATTGAAAGAATTTTATAAGAGTTTCTCTGATTAAATATATTTACCACAATAAAAATAATATCTATATCTTAATAAGACATAAAATATGTTCGATTAATTTCACTATGTAAATATTAATATTTTTTATTGTGGTAAATATTAATCAGAGAAACTCTTATAAAATTTGTTTAATTGTCTCACGTTTACCATGATTTTAGAATAAATTCTAAGAGAAAATTCTCTCTCCGCGTGAATATATACATGTACATAAATGTTACTCGCGTTAAAACGGCAAACTAAAAAGTTAAATCTCTTATATCAGGATTATATACAAGACAGCCTGGCATTTTTGTAAAAAATGAATAAAGCACTATGATACAACATTGCGAGCTATGAAAAAGAATATAAAAAAGTTTACTTGAAAGAGACGCCGTTAACGCATCGTACCCGCGTATGTCTCTTCCCGCGCGAGTGTATAGATAAATACTGTTACATTCCCAGTGCGTATATGTGTGTGTGTACATAAATATGTACGTATATACGAGCTTTAACTGTCGTTGACACGTAGGTAATCGCGCTCAGTGACGCGCACCTGTTGCAAAGGCTAGTACACCAGGATGTGCAGTCATTGCGACGAATTACAATGCGTCGCCCGTAAGCCTCGCGATGCGTGCATGCATGTCTAATCGTTATACACATAGCGTTTGCGTGTATGTATGTGTGCACATAGGGGTACGGGTCTTCGTGGTACCGTGACGCTCGTTGAAAAAGGAGGCATGAACTTAAATATCCGACCAATTTCCCATGTCTTGACCACAATTACTAAATGTTAGACAGTTCTTTTCGGAATCGCAGTTGATTAATTTTTATTTCTATTTTTATTCTTTTGCAATAGGAAAAAAATCGTAAATTATTCGTGCAATATTCCGTCCCTGAGGTTTGAAGGTCTGTGAAGATGACATCCTGAAATGTGATTTTTTTTACAAAATTGATATGGCATTTGATTGTCCACATTTGTTCGTAGATAATTGTTTTTATCCACCATGCAAAAAATTGAAAATAAAAAATAAATTAAATTTTATTATAAGTATCCCTAGATGCACCTCCCATTTATAATTTTTAAATAATTGCACTTAGGGATATTTATGGTCAAATGTGGACAAATGACGGGAAATCGAAATACATACATAATATTTTCAAAGACGCATCTAAGGGTTTTCTTGATATTCCTTTATTTTTTTCTTCAAAGTATCAATTTGATAAAAATTCGCATTTTGGGGTACCAACTTCACAAACCTGAGGCAAATCTTACGGAACATTCGACAGATATTCTACATCGAGGTTCTGTTCGTTCGAAACAACGACACTGGACTTCTCCTCGTGAGGAACAGGTTCTCGTCGTCGAAAGTGCCACGAGCAGGTACATTCATGCATATACGTTCGTCATTGTCGTCATTGTGGTCTCTTATGTACGTACACGGCCACACATGTACATATACGTATGTATTCTGGCTGCGTACGCACACGAACGACGCGGCGACGACTAATGGCGCAAGAGGGCCATGACCGAAATTCCGAGCAAGGGGGCCAAGTTCAGAAGAAAAGAAAGAACGTTCGGCACGATCAATCTTGCTCTACACTATATACCGTAGACGCTTATATTCGAATCGCTACGTACAGATTTTATTTCGCGACAATGAGTTCTCGCGAGCGTAATGATTGTGTGATAATGACGCTGTATTTCACATCGAGTTATGCAAATTATTCTACATTCTACATGTTGCGTCGCATTGTCAATTTATTTTTAAGCGCGAGATTCATGTTCGGCCACTTTTCCTTTAGTAACGGAAAAAGTTGTATTTATTCATAGCAATACTTTTCCTTGATTTTGTTATTCAAAGCGTGCTCATTTCCTTACTTGGTGTGTTTCATGAATATCATTTTTGAATAATGATTAATCGAATGACACCGCTCAATCGCGACGACGTCACGGTCCATCTATATCTGTCTCGTTGAAAAAAATCTTGATTATTTATAGTGCCATGAAATGAGATTCCCGAAATTTTTTATCTCTGTCATTCTTTTATTATTATTTTAATTAAAGAGAAAAATGAAATTATTCTAATAACGCGCGCATGTTTCCTAAACTAAACAATTATTTTAAAACGCACCAATTGCACAAATATTATTGATCGATTTAATCGGTTCCTTTTTGTTCCATAAATTCTGTTATGTCTGATATCGCTCATTATACATACAATTAACATATGTGCATTTGATTATAGCTTGTTTACATCGTTCTGCAAACAAAAATATTTAGTTCACTCAAATGAGATTCACATTCATCTATAATTTCTTAGACTCATTATGCTCATTATGTAAAAACTCGTTATACAATCGTCATCAAACCAGACGAATAGTCGTATACATTTGACATCGCGAGATAATGATGACGTGTGTACAGTAAAGGTGTCTCACGTTATTTATTGCCACGTTCGTTGCTTCTGCAACATTTTAATTATTAATGAGAGATTCGTAAAACAATTCAATCAATCTATTGTGCGGGAACATATACATTTGCAAGGAGAAACAATTACTGATTTTAGACTTTTATTTTTATCAACGTTGCTAAGAATTGTTCATTGCACATTGAATGATTGCCAATATCTTGAATATACAAATATAGTACTTGAAGCGAGACATTTTAAAATTATTTATATGATATTAAAGTATAATCTTGTCATCAAAATTAATCACAACTAAATATTAATATTAACGCATGATTATTCTTAAATTAAAATAATGTTTTAATTTAATTTTAATATATTTGATTTAAGTGTAATGTATTAATTATAATATATTCTTAATTTTTTTATAATTATAAATTTTCACGAAAAAGGAATTATATATTCCAAAAAAGCGGTACACTTAAAATTTGGGAAAAAATTAGCAAATTTCAAAAGACGATAACTTCGTAAATAATGAAGATAAAAAAGTTTCTAAAAAATGAAAATAAAGCTTGGAAGCTCTGCTTTAAGAATTTATTCATTTCAATGTAGCGAGATAAATTTATTAAAAATGGCGGATAACAAAACGAAAACATGTAAAATTGAAAAGTAATGGTCCGAGTTTGCCAAGGCACATGTTATGAGTCAAATGTCGCAACTCAATGGGATAAAAAGCATATTATAGTACAGAGTCTCCTCTTTAAAATGCTTTTTTATTCATCTCGTTACAATGATTTTTTGCCGAGATATTTGTATTTAAATAAAAAGGCAGCCTTTTACTTTAAACGCGAATAACTCTGCGAAAAATAATCGTATCGAGATGAATAAAAAAGCATTTTAAAGAGGAGACTCTGTACTATCATGTACTTTTTATCCCATTAAGTTGCAACAATTGATTCACGTCGTATGCCTTGGTTAACTCGGACCATTACTTTTTAATTTTGCATGTTTTCGTTTTATCATCTGCCATTTTTAATAAATTTATTTCGCCACATTGAAATAAATAGATTTCTAAAGTAGAGATTTCAAGCTTTATTTTTGTTTTTTAAAAACCTTTCTATCTTTATTATTTACGAAGTTATTGTCATTTAGAATTTGGTGATTTTTTCCAAATTTTATAAGTGTACCACTTTTTTGGAGTAAGTGTATCAAAAATATCGCGGTTCTCGATACTTTATTTTGATGTCGCGTGTCGCCAATATTTAAAACAAAGTTTTCCATACTTTAAAATGTTTCCTAATCAGATGATCGTATATCTCGATATCGTGTAATCTTCACCATTAGAAGGACAGACTGGACTGGTCACGTCGGAGTCCCATACCGGTCTTCCCCCACTGCATCGATCCTCCCCCACTTTTCTCATTCCCCTCGTTTCTGCTTATCCGGTGTAAAAAGTAAATTATTTTTTCGACTTTTCACCGAGTGCCAAGGTCAAGCGAGGTTCCATCGGTTAACGCCTCGATCTTCCGCTCGGCTGTAGAAAGGGTTCCCTCAAGCGTAGCAAGATGTATATAATATTAAGTGTGCAATTCGTGGTGTTTTTAGGAAGAACTCGTATATACGCAATGCATTTTGATCACTTGATACGGAAGCGTGATCAAATTCTCATGTATGATTATTGATGATGATAAAAACGAGACGCGTGTAATTTGGGAATGATAAAGCGAGCCGACAATCTACTCTAAAATTAAGTCTGCGAATCGCGCCAAAGGGTACTTCCGATCTTACAGATAGCATATAATATCGAGTCACGCAAGTTGATATCTTACGTAGATGAGAAATATCGAGTCGAGACAAAAAGAAAAGACTCCAATCTACTTCTAGAAAAAATACACTTTATTCTCCAATACAACAAAAAATATATATCCGCTATATTGTTTTAGATTTGCGCTATTTTAAATTGCATTGTAATTATTTAATTTAATTTACATTTTAAATATACATTAAATTTTTTATTAGACTCTAGAGATATGATCAATATATTCTTTACTTATAGTATTAAAGTAACTATCCAATTTGCTAGATTTTTTTCAGAGTTTACACTCTAATCAATTATACATCATTAGCATTATACATCATAGAATTCGATCTTTGCTCCAGAAATTAACAAACGTGACAAATTTTGTAAACATCCGATTTTCTTATCATTTCTGCAAAAGGGATCGCGCAAAATATGCAGATGTAGAAAATGGGCAATTTGCCGAATTTGTCGATTTAAAAAATAGAAGCGCGGAAATGTATGCTTCGATGAACGACAAAACATTGGAGGAGAGTACTGTCAATTACGTAAAGCGACCGAGTGTATATGTCGCGCGTTTATATACCGGTGTCACCTTGCTGTCCGTGCGCGACGACCCACGCACGGTACCGCTACGCAAACGTATACGTATACGCAGATACCGCGTCGCATTTTCTCGCGATTACCGAGATTACGTCGCGATTTTTTTCGTGCACGGAAAAAATTTTCTCTTAGAATTTATCCTATAAATTATGGAAAACCTGGGATAATACGGTATTGGAAAAATTCGATGAGTTTCTCTCTGATTAATATTTACACAATAAGAAATATTAATATGTACATAGTAAAATTAATCGAACATATAATTTCTATCTTAGTGTGATAGATTATTAATATTTTTTATTGTGATAAATATTAATCAGAGAAACTCTTATAAAATTCTTGCAATATTGTATCGCGATTACTATGATTTTCAAGATAAATTCTAAGAGAAAATTCTGTTTGTGTGGCATCCTCGTCTTCGCATTTTTCTTTCCACGCTCGATAATTTACACTATCACTATGAAATGGTAATAATATCAATTAACAATGTTTACGAAAAGAGAAAAGTTTTGTAATTATAAAAGAAGCTAAAGAATTTTTTTGAAAGAATTTTAAAGGATGCAAAAGAGTGTTTTTATTCGTTATATTATAGCGTAATCTTTAAGATACAAGAATTTATTGAAAAAAATAATAATAAATCGAGATGTGAGCACTCTTACGTCATTAAACATCGATTATATCGGAGCGTGATGTTCAAAAATAAACGCTTATAATATATTTACATTATTTGTACTATAAAAGGATGTAATGATACTTAAATACTCAATTATCAGATTTTCACGAAAAAAAAAGAAATTTATATGAGAGAAAAATATGTGTTTTTCGCTGTATAGATTCTGTACATTTATATGGTAGCGCAATACTCTGGCGCACGCTTGAAAAATAAAATAAACCGAGATGTGAGCGCTCATGTTAATAAACATCATCATCGAGCCGCGATATATTCGAGAAAAAACTCGTTGCACGATGTAAAGACGCTTAAGATTGTGGCCAGACGAGATCCTGTTGCGAGTCGTCTTGCAGGGGCGCGATCGCGCATCGTCGGCTTTATGCCTTCGTTCGCGGATCACAATATCCGCTCGATCGCGAATGAAACGCCGCGGTTTAGCCGACCTACTTACGACCGACCGCTCCCTGCTCTCTCGGGTCCTTTTTTCAGATTTTTCCTTTCCTTTCGGCTACAACAACACTGCGATTAACAGCACAACGCGCGCACCTTCGCCAGAGATTTATCCTGCTTATCTGCATACAAATCAGAGACAATGTATTGAATGATGAAGTAATCGACGCGTTATATATATATATATATATATACATATACGTATATATCTGTAGAAAATAACTTTGTGCGCGAGATATTTATGGGTTGCCGTAAACGTCATAAGGCGTGTTTTATCGTCGTTCTTGAGAAACCGCTGGTAACCGTTGCTGATATAGCTCGACAGCTGAAGACTTTCAGGTCCGCATCCAGTATTCGTCGCTAAATGTAGCATCGAGTGCGATTCTGAAATCGCGATAACGGTCAGTCGAGGATAATTTTCACATTTATGAGCGGAGAAGAGATAAGGTGCAATTATATAGGATTAATTAAAGGCGGAATGTTTATATCCCTAACTACCAACGAATTTGAAGACTGGACTTTTGAACACGTCGTAGCGATGCGTAGCGATGCGCATTCGGTCGAAAATGCGGAAGTCACGCGGATATATAGATTTGACTAGCAATATAATGGTCAACGACTTCGCGAGGCTCCGCTTCGTGTTCAGGAAGTGTATCTCGTTCCAGCGCTCACGCACTCACCTGGGTTTCGCGTTGTGGGAATTGTAAGGTTCGGTCGAGTTGAACGTCGATCTTTTCTTTCCTCGGCCACTTTTGTTCCGCGCGAACGTTCGCGCATTCATTTAAATGCCTTTTCGCACAGTTTCGCACTTGGGATCTTTGTAATAAGAGAATCGAGTCGATTTCCTCGGAATTTTAACAATAAAATACATATAGATAATAACGGGACCTCATTTGGTTAAAGTAATAAATTTTGACAATCTTTCGAGAATGATAAGGAAGAAGAAATAGATTTATCATTATTGTAAAATTGATTCAAATTGCAAGAAAATTACGCTTCGATTTACCGAGGGATTTTCCGACCCTCTCGATCGATCTTTTCTCCTCTCGTCTTCAGGCTCGCGGAGCAAGCCCGTTCCTCTCGATCCAACTCGATGTACCGGTTCTCATTTCATTTTCTCTCTCTCTCTCTCTCTTTCTCTCTGTTCGAGAGGGAAGCGAAAGGAAAAAAAAATGAGAAAGAGAGATAGACCGGACGAATGGGGAACGAGGCCGAGATGGAGAACGAGCGAGAGATGGAGAAGACTCCTCCGCGAGTGGGAGAGAGTCGAAGATAGGCAAAGGCGTACATCGGTACCCCGGTCACGACGATCGCGCCGCAGGTATATTTATAGCTTGGCCGAACCTGTTAGGGGGTTTTGGTTAGAGGAACTCACGCGAACACGCATGCACGCACGCGGTTCTGTCCTCGCGGTCCTCTCCTCGCGCGAAGGTTACCCGATCAACGGAACGGAATCGCCATTTTGGAGTTTCGCCGCTACCGTAGCTGTTACCTTCAGGGTTTGCAAGCCGCGTGTGACGCAAGCGATTGCGTAAAGATATCGTTAGGCACCTCGTCTAACTCGTAATTTCGAGGTCGAAATTCAGTCGCCGAGATTGAGATTTCCAGTTCAGGGACGAGAACCTCTCTTTCGATCTAAACATTCAAACCCCTCTCGTCGAAAGAGTAAAGGAAAATGCCATGGGATTAAGCTATGTTCTTACTGAAGCAACAACTATCAACTTTTTTCAGAAACATGGAACATCGACAAAAAGTTGCTCGTTGTTGCTCCAGTGAGGACATAGTTTTATTTCTCATTGTTAGAACTTGCGCAAATTTTGATCAACTTATTCGAGGATGCTTTAGATTCTCATTTCATCTATAATTTCTCACCTTCTCTCTAATCACACACATTAAGATGTTTTCTTTAATACATTTATGCGCTGCTTTTCTCGAATGCAATTATCAGGAATATTAATCATTAATAACATTTCAGTAGTTCAGATACTTATTAACAAAGGAAAGAAAATATTCCGATATCTTTGAAGACATCTAAATGTCTTTTGATGTATATTCTTTCTAATGCACATGACCTCAGTAAGACTCGTTTCGCGTCCTCGTAGTTGGTTTCCTGATTGTTACTCCAACAACATGATTGCATGACATACAGTGTCCTCGTGCTCCATCAGCGAGCTCACTCGATGTCAAAGTCAAGAAACTCGTACACTTTGCATCCTCAGCGATCCTCAGAGATCGCCCTATTAAAATCGTAAAAATAATAAAACCGTTGATGCGGTTTCCTGCAACGAAGAATAACTAATTTGAAAAGCGGATTCATCATACATACATATATCCGACGATAAATCTTAAGACACTTTTTATTTTAATTATTACAAAATATGCCAAGATAATTTCGTCAACGTAACGTTGCTTGCGCAAACGTATAGAAATTATTTCTCAATTCTGATGTCATAACTGGAGATGACTGTTCGTTAGTATATCTTTCTCTCGCCATTTACTCCGAGAAAAAATATCAATGTTGAGAGACGAAACTGTAGTCTCGGTTGTGTCGTATGTTAATTAAAAACGGTTACTACAGCGGCGATTATGTATAGAATACGCGGTACTGAAAATTGCTGGAGGAGAGAAGCGGGAGATCACGCGTACGTGCGAAGGACGCGCTGAAGAAGGAGCAGCTATTGGCATACGGTACCAGCGAATCCTTCAAGGTTGCTCGTAAATTCAGCCACGAAACGGGCCAGGTAACCGCCATCGGTTATGACCGTCAGCCTCTCCGCGTCGAATTGAGATTCTGCTCTTGCCGTTCAATTTTTCCCACACATACCCGAATGTAAAAATCTGTGACAGCCTGCAAAACGGCGAACCTTGGAAAGTTTGCTCAATTTCTGCGCGTCTTCGCGCGCGCAATTGCGTTAATGATGTACCAACGATACACAAAGGTCGCCTCGCCGCATTCTTCATTTATTGCGCACCGTGCATCGTCAAATTAGCAAGAATTAGCGTAACAGAGTCACGCTATTCTTTTATATTCTACATTAATATTCTCCGAGTGTTTTCTTCCCCAGAATTTGTTTTTTTGTAAATAATGGATAATTTATTTATATTAAAATGTTAATTATCGTTAATTTATCAAACATGCTAACATTTAATTTAATCAAAGAATGCAAGCTTACATATAAATTATATATGAGTTTTCCGACAAGTATATATTTCTACAAAAGTTTATGGATAAGGAAAAGTAGGAAAGTCTTAAAAGAAAAAGTTTGTAAAATATTTCAAGGAGAATTGACGTTCCTCTGATTCCAGATCGCGACAAAACCGACGATGACCGTGCAACGACCCCGGAGTCCTTACGGAGTAACAGTCCAGCGCTGTCGCCGCCGCCTACGCAGCAACCGGCGAGCAACGCGAGCAACCCGGCACCCAGACGATTCATCTCCAGCATCCTCGGCGGCGACGTGCCGTACGGCAGCAGGCGTCACGTGCTCACCCGGGCGGAACGGAAGGAGTACAGCAGCCCGCCGATAGCCTCGGACGATCCACCCCAGTTCCTGTCCAAGTCGGAAAGAATCGCTCTGCCGAGGCCGCAGACTCCGCCGAAGGCGCCCCGAATCGAGCCACCTACCAGAGTTTCAGTTATCCAGAGGGTGCCGTCACAAGGTCAATCCGCTTCTAGAAAAGAAGGGAATAAGATCGAGATCGAGAGAGTCGATCCAGTGCAAGCTCCCGAACCAGAGCAGGTAAATTACGTATTGCGTCGAGTCACCTTCACTGAATGAATGAACCTTGCAGTGGAAGAGCACTTTTGGGAAAGCAAGTTTCCAAAGTAACCATGTATTTACACGTTTTCGTTCCTGCTTTACTTAACTTTAACTAATAAAGATACGATCGCGCAATGTCAGTGTTTACGAATGGTTACATATCTCTTAAATAAATTAATATAAAATGTAAAATATACATAAATGTATATGTGTACGATCAAAGCTTAAGACATTTGAATATGTTAACACAAAAAGATTCTGCTATTAGACTAATGCAGTCACGCTTTGTTAACTTTGACTCGCAATCTTCGCAGCCTCTCATGCATTATGTATAATGACCAAGTAGATAAAGAAGAGCGGAGAAAATATTGCACTGCATTATACATACCTAATTTGTTAGCATTATTTAATCTGCAATCCGTTGAACAATTTTTTACATGCTAACATTTTTATATTAAAGTACAAAATTAATTATATAAAAATACACGCTCATAATACATAATAATTTACACATGTGCGCATGTAACATAAAAATATTTAACAATTTGTGTGTATATTTATATACATATAAATATGTATGCGTGTGTCTCTATTAGAAACGTATTTAATTTTGCAGACCGGAAACTAAATTGAGAGGGGTGTCATTCATTTGGACACAGTTATTTGAACACAAGACTCTGATTGATCAATCGTGCTTTGCCCTAAGCACAGTCGAGTTGGGTTTAATCGCACTGTGTTCAAATGAACCTCTTCCGATTGAGAATAATTATGAAATTATATGTATATCTGGATACGCTTTAGCTGGAAAAGTAAGCTTATCCAATAAATACTAAAACATACTAACTCTTAATCTTAACTTGAAGATGCCGCTAATTTCAATACAGTTCCACTATCCCAGTCCAAAGCGATTATGGTTCACAGGATCCGATGCACCTGGGAAACAACGACAAATCTTACTAACGCTTATAATTAGTACAAAAGAACTAATAAGTGAATATTTTTGAGAATGTTGTGCTGAGACAATGATGGCAAGGACGAGAGAAAAGATCATAGAAGTAAACTTTAATGCCAAAATGAGAAAAAGAGAGCAAGATGAAAAAAAGGAAGAAAAATGATAAATAAAAAAACAAGCATAAGAAAGGAAGAAAGAAGATTGGATTCCAAAAGGATGAAAAAAAAACGGAAGAATATGTGAGATGGATGGGAAAAAATTGCAATTTATTAACCACTTTAATTGCATGTGTTATGCGCTTAATAACATTAATACTAACAAGTTATATCTATTGCATTAACCATCCGCTCATGTTATACTCTTTTAGCATGAAATTGTCTATTCCAATCTGTATAATAGTGATTAATATTTTTCTTATGTTAATATTGTAGTACTATTTTCGCTGGTTTAGTGTTATTCGTAGTTTATATGTTCTTTTTAATACAAGTAATTTCTTCCAAATATTTTATACTTTACATCTTTTTAAGAGATAAAGAAGTAGAAGAGAATAAAACGAAAGAGTCCAAAAAAAGAGGAAAGAAAAACTCTTTAATTTCTCTTTTTTTAATAAGTTCAAAATAATTTATGCAAGATCGAAAATTACATAGAAATATCGATGATTATTTCAGGAACAACCTATCGACTACGCCGTGCCGAAACGGAAAGAGGAAGACGAGGAAAAATGTCGCGATGGCGCGATGGCATCCCGCAATTCCGGCATCTCCATTGCGAGATCTCTGCTAGCCGTTAAACTGTCCGGCTCTCAGGCGGCGGTGCAGGCAGCCGCAGGCCATGGTAGATCATCGAACTCGGGCAACAGCGGCTCCTCCGGCGGTGGCAACGGTGGTTCCAGCACTTCCTCGCAGTCCAACAGCGGCATTGGCGGATGCGGAAGCGGAGCGATGATCGGCGGCGGAGGCGGAGGTGGCGGCGGGGGTGGCGGTGCCGTGGGTGGCGGCGCAGGAGCGGGTGGCATGCCTCCTGGGGGTAACGGAGGTCGCGGTAATTACGGGCCGAGCTCGCCGCCGACGGGATCCCTGCCGCCGTTCTACGAGTCCCTCAAGGGTGGCAATAATCTCGCCAACTTTGCCAATCAGTACAACAGCGCCCAAGGTGCTCTATTTTCCTCTCTTTCTCTCTCTATTATATATGTATATGGTATCCTAGGATTGCCGCATCTATTCGTGGGAGATTCCTGAGATTTGGAAATAATTTTTGAGGAATCTCTCATTAGGTAGTCCTGGTACGATGACCCTGTTCTGGACAAGCCATTTTATATAATATATGTAGAGATTATACATGCAGATTATATATTTACATATAATACGGGACACCTTGTATATACGGGTTTGATATACATATACAATTGTCGCAAAATTCGTGTCGTGCTTTATTTATGTTTTGATTATTTGTATTCAGTCATCGGTCTTTTATCGACAATATTTATTTTTTGTCTATCTTTTAGTATAATTAACCAACTTTAATGTTTCAATACAGTGTTGAGTTTACATTTTTTCCATCTTTAAATCTTATTTATACTGTGATATTGTAGTCGATCGTCTCATTTGTATTTTGAACGTATAGTGTGCGATATATTTTTATTTTCTTATGGCTTATCCTGTACTAATAAAGTTTTCTCGGAGTGAGAGACCTCCATTAGATTATAGACGTATTGCATTTCGACTTATCTTGTACATTTTATTTTTTTCTTTTAACCTTTTTATTTAGTTTCTATTCTATTTTATTAATATTTATTTTTATATTTACAAGTATATTGTATATCGTTTATTTTAAAAATCAAATTATTATAACATCCTTGGAAACCTGATCAAAGACTATTTCGACCAATATCACATTATGGAAAGAAGTTTTTATTTCGGTAAAATTAAGATAAAATATATAATTTCATACAACTGATTTTTTAAAATAAGATAAAATAAGATTTTGTAAAACAATCTCTGCCACAATTAAATAACAGTTTTGCTGACTCAGTCGTGTTATTATTTCAGGAAATGCATATCTAACACCATTAACGGCAGTTGGGATCGAATGTGATACCGGCCAACAGGACAATTCTCAGCACGCACAGTACAACGCGCAGGAAGGCAAACAATATTCTCTCCTTCAAAATGTCTGCGCAAATGTATGCGCGTCCTACGGCTTGACGTTCAAAGAAGAAGATGAGGAGTTGGGAGCTTACAAGATTCAACCTGATCTATTGTCTAGCCAGTATGCTTCCTATGATGTCACCGACGCGGGCATGATGGTGGACATGGTGACGGGCGCCGTGGTGGACCCGTTGCAATTCACTACCGGTACCCTGACTTTCAACTCGCCCTCCGATCACACGGCATTACTGGAGAGCCTCAGCGATGCCGCCGACCTTTTGTTGCCCAGGTTGCAGACCGAGGACGGAGGCAGCGATCTTTTAGAAGAATCGTTGCACTCGCCCGCCTCGACTGGCAGCAGCGGAATCGGTCAAGATGCCGGTCAAATGACCACTCCCGTCGAGCCCAGCGTCGATCCTTTCCCCGAGCATAGCATGGCCTTGACCAGAGGTTTTGACACCAGGTGAGCGTCTCAATTATCGTGAGAATTAACTCTCGCTTGCATTTCAACTGCAGATATGTCTGTTTTTGTTCTTGCAACGATTTAAAAATCAAATGCTATAACGAATATCTCACGAGTTCTAATAGTATATTGTAAAATAATATAACCGATCGCCTTTCTCAGACACTATACGACTCCTCAACACTTTAATGCTTCCAAGCTCTCGAGCTTAAATTATGCGACTGGAGAATCGAATTATCAGCCATTGTCGAAGGAACGCCAGGAACTCGCGTTGCACGTCAATCAAAATCAGCAGCACCAACAAGATCAGCAGCTGCAAATTCAAGTTCAATTGCAACAGCAGAAGCAAACTGCCGCGTCGCCGCACCAGCAACAGCAACATCAAGGTCTTCTAAGCCCCGGATTGAATTTTGCCAATAGTGGTGAGTCGTCGTAATTTTGCTTAACCGCTAAGAAGCATTGGAGAATACATTGATTTCAGAGATGTCTTCCCCTTGGGTTAAAAAAAAGTAAAAAAAAAGTTGTGCAGAAAAATGTTTACTAAATTTTTAGAAATATTCGTCAATGTAGGACTAATGTTATGCTAACTAACATAAAAATTGAACTTTTGAACTTAAAGTTCAATTTTTGAATTTCAAAGGTTTAGAGTTGGACTCTAGTAGCAGCGTGGGTGGAAGTCTGCCCAGTCCTGGCACTGCTAGCTGTTCTTTGGATGGGACCTCGTCGGGCACTTCACCGTCGTGCGCATTAGCGGAACACGCGCATAGTCCGGTCGTATCACCAACCACGGTCGCAGGGCAAACCGCTGGACCAGTTGGAGAACCTCCTCTTTCGCAACGGGTCGGTGTACTTCAACAAAGGGTAAGCGACTTAAATTGATCCAGGCAAAAGCATATATCTTGGCGTTAAATTATTGTTTCCGAAAGCGGGATCGAATTAATTCGATCCTCCTTCAGGCTTGCTCGCGATTCGTAAAATCGATTCTGTCATCATCGTTCCAATGCAACGTACAACTTGGTATGTACCATGATGTGAAAAGGAATAAGCTCGTTTAATTGCCACTCTTACTCATATATTATGCAATGTCAATCAATTTGAGTGCTTCATCCGATGTCATCAGTCTTTCAGTCGTTTCGAGGAATTATTTCAAATTAACGTGTCTTGAATTTACAGCTGGGTTTACCGAATGACTGTCAGCTAGAATTTGTTAACGGTGGTCATGGCATAAAGAATCCTTTAGCCGTCGAGGGTCAAAGGCAGGCTCCAACTACTCGAGATGAAGAGAGAGCGAATCGAACTCCGCCTGCCAAGGTAACACAGGTATATTTTATGAACCGTATTTCGCATGTAAAATGTATGCAATCGTCGTTATTAAAAACATGGTTGTGACGTAATGTATTGAATCGTATATACTGCTGCGCTATTATAAGAAGCCGTTACAATATTTTTCGATTTTTTGCCCGATAGGATGACGATCCCAATCGCTTCACTTGCCGTGTGTGTAGCAAAAACTTTAGTCTCCAGCGGCTTCTTAATCGTCACATGAAGTGTCACAGCGACGTAAAGCGTTATCTTTGCACATTCTGTGGAAAGGGCTTTAACGACACTTTCGACCTCAAGAGGCATACGAGAACGCATACGGGAGTACGACCTTACAAATGTTTCCTTTGCGAAAAGAGTTTCACGCAAAGGTGCTCCCTGGAAAGTCACGGCCAGAAGGTCCATGGCGTTCAGCATCAATATGCCTACAAAGAGCGACGTGCTAAGGTAAATTTTTCATTGAGAAAGCTCTTCTTTTTATCATATTTAATTCTTCTTGAGATTTTTCTCTTTCTTTAAGACTTCAAATCAATATGCCTTGTAATGTTCGTATTATTTTTTATTACGTACGATTCTTTTTATTAAATTAACTTAGTCTATGAAACTCTTTCTCCATTTTAATATGCTTTGAAACGCAAAGTTAAATATGAATTATTTGCATTTTGTTTAATAGATGTACGTTTGCGAGGAATGCGGACATACCACGCATGAGCCAGAAGTACACTATCTGCATCTGAAGGAGCAGCATCCTTATAGTCCGGCGCTACTAAAGTTCTACGACAAGCGGCACTTCAAGTTCACCAATAGTAACTTCGCCAATATGTTGCTCCAGGTGGGCACAGACGCGTAGAGACGATATTAGTTTCTTGAAACTTGTTTTAAGTAGAAGATTGCACGTTGAGATTAAATCAACGGTCTGATATAGGGAGGCTTCGATACTCAAACGAACAAAACAAAATAGCGCAATATACAAGAACACGAAATTGTTCTTGTTGATGTAACTCTTCAGGGTGGCCTGTTGCAACGGGACTCGCGGAATACGGACAGCTGCGGCCTCGCGGAGCGACGAGAGACGGTCTCGAAGAGCACCGAGGCGACACGCCAACAGACCACGACCAGCTTTTAAATCCATCACCTTGAACCTGGCGACCCGGGCGAGTGACGTCGCGCGAAAAAAGTACCTGCAGGTGGCTCCCATAGCGGTGACACTGGAACACACAACATCCAAGTCCGAAGGCGACAGGATCGCATCGCGTAGGATCCGTGTGATCGATTAGATTCCGCCGCTTCAAATTCATGGGTAGAGGAGGAAGGCGAGAAGAGGACGAGAAGAAAAAATAACACACAAAAGAGTAAGAGAGCCGCGGTAATAACAAGCGATCGCGAAATACTGTCTACATGGTACATTTCGTGTGATCGAACAATTGTTATATTATAGCTTTTCTTTTACTTCTCTTGGAACTTGTATGATTAAGTTCATACGTTATTCTTTCTTTCTCGGACAGTTCTCTAAAGAAGATGGTACCAATGAAACAGACACGGAAAATTCATATTTGAGAAGGAATAGTACGCATAGCGTTCGCCGTATTGAGCAAAAAGATCATTTTTTTTATTTATTAAAGTGATTCACATGAATGATACACATCGTTTTTAAATTATAATATCTATATATATATATAATATATATATATATATAGTGCGATTATTTTCTATGCGTCGAGCAGAGAATTTTTAAAACGGACTTGTAATTATAAATCTCGCTTCTACCCAACATTTTCGGACAATGTTCTGAATGTTTTAATTATTTTTTAGAATATCTTCTTTTTTATAGTTTGTAGTATTTTTAACTGTTTAGTTAATTCAGATTAACTATACGGTTAATTAACATTTAATTTAATAAAATCTTAGAATATAACGACTGATACTGAATTACAAAGAAAATGCATAGAACATACGTATACTCATTTACACGCGTCGAGGATGCGCACGTGCGCATGCAAAATACATACATACAATTACACACCGTTAAATGCAATTGCATATGTAGATTTTAGATGGAATATTAATAGTGGGCCGGAGGCGCGACACCGAGCAGACCCAAAGACTCGGATAGAACGTTTCAGGAATGCGGATCATCCTCGGCGCATGAGCCGAGGACAGGGAGAAGAGCGCGATACGGATGATTTTTTTTTCTCAGAGATGTACGGCGAGTTACGTTACTTTTCGACTCGATGGGTGAACATGCGCGCGAAAAATGGAATTCTTGACGTCGCGATTATTAGGAAGGAATGTAGTTTTCCGATCGCGATTTACGTCACGAATTTTCCATTATTTTTGATCGGAGCATTGGGGATATACGAGAGAATTTTCAAGTTGCTTAAACGCGTTGCAAAGCAGAACAAGACTCTCAGTCGATGGACTGACCTTGCACTTTACCATTATTGAAAAAATCGAGAATTTCAACTGTCGATGTTTAGAAGAATAATCAGAGAGAGAGTCAATTTCTTTTATTTTCATGGGACATGAGATAGTTCAAATATTTTCTCGATTCATGCTCTTAACTTGAATGGCACATGAAATGGTGTTTCGTTTTTTTTCGTTTTCTCTAACACTAACTAGACTTCGGATTATATGCAAATTACATATTTGTTACTTTTTGCACATTTTACGACAACATGTCGACGACATGTGTGATAATGTGAAAAAATTATAATAGTTTCAACTAATTAATGTTTATTAATTGAAAAAATTATAATTTATTCACATTCATGTTCTTGTAGAATACGCAAAAATAACAAATATGCAATTTGCATATAATCCGAAATCTAACGATAACAAATACGAATAGTAAGAATAGAATACTAGTTTAGAAGAAAACTACTATATTATTTGAAACACTTGAAAAGAGGAAATTGACTGTAATTAAAATTAATATTTTTATTTTGTCCTTAATATAATCGATGATTTTATTATTGAGTCGAGACGTCTTTCAACTGAAAGAAGATAAATTAAATCAGTCACTATATAATGGAAATACAATATCGCTGCTTTTTTAATTAAAAGTTTTAATTAAAAATTTTAATTTAGTTATCCTTACAGGGATTATATTTCTAAACACTGATAGTATAAATATCCGTACACACACATATATATATATTTATATATATGTACGTATGTGTATGTATAACATATAATAAAGTCCCCAACCGACGCGCACTTTGGGTAATCTGTGATATGATAAGAGTAACAGAACAATTCACTCGCTCCTTTACGCACCCGACTTAGCTTTTCCGCTCTTGCACCATGGTTCTTTGGGCTTGGGGATGGGACAGGAGAGGCACCCATACACACTGATTTCACACTTAAACACACACACACACATACACACACATGTATACACACGAAAAACACATAAAACGGGATTTCGTGCAATTTTAAGGTGGTAGGACTTGGATCGGGCATAACCGGTAATATATTTCAGCTCGATTCTTTCCATCGTAAATACACGAGTCGTAGATTCGCTCTTTGCGGTGAAAGTATAAATTTGCGAGCTTTAAATCTATAAAGCGTTCTCAATACTGTGTTGGTCGACGAGCTAATTGCGAGATTGGAAAATTAACCCTTTGAAACGCAATAGTTGTGTTACGGCACATAATTTTTCTGTTTACGCAACATTTTACACATAACGGCGTCACATCTCTGCATTACATTCATTAACATTACATCGAACTAATAACATCGAGAAAATATATTTATCTGTATTATATAGATTATACATTTTGTTTTATATATATTTATTATATCATATACATATATATATACATAAATGTATAATTATATGCAGTACTTGTTTGTTCCTCCTCGTGGCATGTAAAAGACTTGAAATGCGCTTGTCAAAGGGTTAAAAAAGACTCCTTGAAGCACGACCTTGAAACACAGTCTCCTAAACCCTCTCGGGCGAGCGCGAAGTGTAATTGTCATTCTTCAATGCTCCATATAATGGATACCAAACGTCACCTAATCTCACATATAGGAATAAGAATTGAAAAATGAAAGAACCTCACGCTGTAACATACGATGTTATATCGAGTAGAACTTATGCGATCGGTTCCGATTTTTTATCCTAAAATCATTATTATTATTGTTTTAATGTATTACATTTATGTGTTGAAGTGTGTTGATTTAAATGTTCAATTAGTGTTTCCTGAAAGCGTTCTTATCGGAGTGCGCAAACGCTAACTTGTCCATTGCAATTTTCACACTACAAATCGAGCAATCATTGTGTCACTTGAGTCGTTTTATTTTATTTTTTTATCATTTAATAACATTTTATCATTTGATAATTAGATAGGTGTCTTATCAATTTTAGATTTATCATTTCTAAAATGTCGCCGTTAAAATATCGCAAAACGCGTCCGTCCGATGGTTGAATACAACATGCCGAGAGCATTTTAATAATCTTTGTTATTGTAAATAACATACGACTAGAGAGAGACTATGCTATTTAATTCTTACATATATAATCGTATTCTTTTTTTAAGCTCGATTACTTCGGCGTAGGTGCTAATAAACGCTTCGCCGAGAGATGCTCATCTCTGCATATTTTATTGTAAATAGTTGTATGGCGGCAGAAACACTACGCACGCACACAGGCGGGCACCGATTAAATCCGCGATTGTTTTTTGCTTACAAACAATAATGTATACAATATTTGTATAGTAAACGCGCGAGGACTGCATTGTGAAAATATCTTCTTGCACTTACACCCTTGGAGAAAATACTCAAGGATAACGGTACTTGTCGCGCATTATTGATCAAGTTTATTAAGTTGCGCGTGTATTATGTCGTCTTATTATCATTATTTTATTATTATTATTATTATTAACATAATATTTTTAAACGATAACGCTATATATATACATATGTTTTCATGATTATTTAATTTACGTTCAGTATTCAGCCACAAAATAAGTTGCATGCTATTTCTTCAGCATCGATTTGAAATTTGATCACTGTCATCATAATTTACTATCGTTACTTCGGACATTGCAAAAAATGCTATATATATGACATTTCGGAGCGTTCGATTCTTTTCATCCCTAGTACTTTATAATTTGTCATTATTATATTATTATTATTATATTATATTATTATTATCATTATATTATTATTACTAAAGCTCTAAATAATAATTTTAATTATTGACTTTATTAATAATATTATAGATAATTCTCTACACACATACAGTATATAGAGTCCTATATTTATCGAATCGTCCGGTTGCAGAAGCGACTTCTTTGAGAAAAAATGAGCGATACTGGTTAAGGAATTGCTATAGCATAGCGTGAAAAATTTATCCAATCTTAAAAGATAAAAATATATATTTTTTACTACAATTAATTATATAATCACACTATATACATTTGAGTTCTTTAGAAGAAATATTTTTCTTCTAAAGTTTCTCCATTCTCATAAGTATATTTTTATTTATATTTTTTTAAACATGCATTTATATTCAAGTTTGAAATTGATTCGAGCAACAGAATAGTTTATACTACTTGAATGAAATTATCTTAAAATATAAGTGCAAAATAATTTACACACACACACGTACAACCGAATGGTATATTTTTGTCTCGTTAGATTGGGCAAATTTCACCCTGTCAGGCATATTTTTAACGTAAAATTGCGAATCGAGCGTATGATTGCATGCGTGGATATCATTGTTTATATGAGCGTATGTGTGGCTATATCATTGTTCGTATGAGCGTATACGTGTAAATTCGCGTATGATGTATAATACAGCTTTTAGCTCCACTTTTGGCGCTTAGACAAAATAGATTTATCACAACTTTGTAACGAACAAAGGGAAAGTGCATAGAAAGTGCAGCTAATAAAATAAACACATGAATGTTTATGCTGTATATGTGTCGCACGAGATTGTAAATTTTGCGTTAGAGCGCGACTGCATTATCCGGACATTGATGTCTACTTAGATCAAGTCAGATCAGCATTCTTTGTTGTATTCACCTTCATTCCTAGGATGTAGTACCATGTTTTCTTTACGCTTGTCATTACAATAGGAATTTATGGTCCTTCGTTCTAGGATTATTTTTTACAATAGTTGGATTATTATAAATTTCAAATATAATTTTCAACCTACAAAGTAGAGCATGAGCCAGAATCGAATTCAAGTCTACTGATTATCCGATATTAAGCGATCATTCCATTTATTGAGCAGCCAGCTGCTCAATAGCGATCTTTATAAATCGTAGTTAAAATGTGGTTACGCGCTCTTATATGTTTGTGAGAGAAGAGAGATAATAAAAATTAATATTATATATACCCGATAAATAAAACTATTTGATATTGCGCCTTTCATGATACGTTCAATAACTGCGTGCTTTACATTGCTTTTATATAATATCAGAATATTTTAGAATCAAGCTGATGGCATGCAATTGCAACCATAAAATATCCGGGTATGACTTTAATATCATATTTCCTTACATTTTATGTTTTTAAATTTTAGTTGAGGCAAACAATTCTCTATTTTCAATTAAGTTTAATTTTAATTAAACATTTTATAAATATTCCTGTACAATATGTATCTGACACATCTGCTATATCGTACCAATCGTCAAATTTTGTTAGTCAAGATTTTCAAAGATGTCGGATAATTCTAGAAAGTACATCAGAATTAGAATTTACGCATCATATTTTTTATTTAATATTTTTATTTTGTCAGATAAAATAGACTTTCACAAAATAATTTTTATCAGTATTTCGTTGTTCATAAAAATTTCTTAAATATTAATCTCGTTCAATGATTACAATCCATCATGCTGCTTGAAATACGGATTATCCATTTATTGCAATGCTGCAATATCAAAATGATAAAAGAGTGCTACTGCTACGGTTAAACTACTACTCCTGGATGCATCTCATCTGCAACAGAGAATGATGCCAGTGATGACTCCTCGATAGAAACCAAGGTGGAGGAATATAGGTGTGCACTAGTTGACATTTCGAGGCAGATTATGTTAATCTTGTGTGCAGCTCTGGAGGTAGGTTTTCCAGTAGGTTTTCACCGCATTTTAACGATTAAGACGATTTTGTCGACCGCTGTGCTCGACGTGCTTCGTTAATGCGGGCACTTTGTTTTATTTACTCACTGATTTCGGCGCCAAAAAATTTTAATCTGGGAAGCACTTCCGGAGCAGCTTTACGTGATCTGGACGGTTTCTCTTCGCTGAATTGTTTGACCTGAAAATAGTTTAATCCATGAAGTATGAAATTGTCATAAAAGTTATGAAATTTCCAGGGGTTAGCAAGACATCGCATTATGCTATCGTTTTATTTTTACTATACTATACCTACTTTTCTATACTACTATCATTCAATTATTCGCTTGCTAACCCTTACATCGAAAAAAATGAACGAAAACTTTCCAACGTACTAATTATTTTTCTAGCTCGATCTCGCCGTTGATACGAATCTCGACGAAGAAGTCTTATCGATAAGAAAATTCAGCTTTTACGAATCATCTTGCACGCGACACGCCAGGCTTTACGTTGCACATGAGACCTTTTTCCATAACTTGCATTCTCACAACCTAATCGCGATGTTACTTCGCTGGTATGGAGTTTCCTCTCACATTCCAATACTTTAGAACTCGAGACAAGATCAACTTTTTCCTGCATTATTCTCACCTGTTCGTCAATCGCCGCAAACTGCCACTTCCACGAGTGATTATAGAGGAAGGGACGATGATCAAACCGATTATCATCGGGACTGTATGTCTCCGCGTGGCAGGATGGAGTTAATATTGTCATCTTGTGACGATTTATAGCGTAACATCTATAAAAGTGTTTTACTTTATCGGCAATCTGAAATAGAAATTTATTAAAAGTTTGATTCCAAGATAACTTGTTATCGAAGCGCGCATGCACTCACTTCTTTCGGAGAACAACGCTTCCATATGTGTACAAGTCTGCAAAACATTGTAAAAGGCCCGGAACAATACTGTTTTCTCAGTCGTCCAAAGATTGACAGTTCCTTGTACGTCATACCCATGTCTACTTCGTCCAATTGTGCGAGTTGTCCTGCTTGCAGCGGTTCCAATTCCGCCGTGGGTGGTGCCTTCACAATACCGTCTAAAGCAGATATTCCGTATTTCTCTCTGAAATTCAAAAATAATGTTCGACTTTTACCATCTTAACTTTTTAAACTCATTAATTAATATGACTGTCATAACTAATGTCACTAATTATTTTGCATACATGCGTACCTAAAGTAATGGAGGAATTTTTTGAGATCGTCTTTCGCGATGCCACCGATAGGATTAATATCAGCGCTACTGCAATCGTACTTGGTGAGATAACCGCGTAAGGCCTCGTCCACGTTACCGCTTCCTAATACCAAGAGACCACCCGGACGGCCTCTGACCCACAACATTAATTGAGCGAATAAGTAAGCGATCACCATTCGTAATCGGGCCTGAAAGCAAAATACTAGAGATATAGAAGTGGATAATTTAACAATCGAGATATTAGTGCCCGTCAAAGATTCGAGAAGGATTACCTGCACATTTTGTAAGGCCAAGTTCTCTCTAGGCGATCCACCCTGCACTTTGAATTTCGGCGTCATTTTGGTAACCTGTTGGAAAATTCCTAAAATCGCGGATATCGCGGTATCTATGACTATACTGTGATGATAGGATCCTATCTGACTGGCCAACTCGGCCGCTCTGGCCTTGGTATCTGCCGATGAATTTTCCGTTCCCATGTAACACGTAACCAGGAGAGTGTTGCACAATTGTTTCGGATCAATTGGTACATATTCGCAATCGCCTACAATTTTTCTAATATCCGCTAAAACCTGCGTATCTAAATGCAAAAAATAATTATTTAAAATGTTCATAGGTCAAAGGGAGGCAACGCATATCTTACCTCCTTTATCGATCGACTCGACAATCATTTCGCACATCGAATATACGATGCATGCCGAGGATGATGAATCGACTCCCCCGCTCAATGGTAAGAAAAATCCCCCTTGACAAGATCGTCTAAAACACATAGTACAATATATACTATATATCGCGATAGAAGAAGCGCAAAAATAACACAATAACTTATACTATAAACAAGTTTATTCAGTATAAACGTTTCGGTTCTTTCTTTGGACCATCTTCAGTATAATAGAAACGTGTTGATACGTGTATATATATATATACACGTATCAACAAATAAATATTTTTAGAAGCATCTCATATGGAAAAAGAAGATATTAAAAGATTGCATAAAATTCAGTTCGCACCTGAGATAATCCCATAGCCAGCAAGCGGGTGCCATCGCAATCTCCTCTTCCGGAGAATGATACTTGATACTCGACTGTGAGTCATCATCACCATACACATCTTGGATTCCATCAATCGGTCGATCCGGTGGATTCGATATAAGATTCTGCGACGTGAGCTCAAAGTCGACTGCCACGCGCGGATAACTTTGCGATGCGGCTGCCGTATGTGATCGCGATCTGATGTTGTTTCGATATGTCCTGCCAGAAGATGAAATATTACGATAGTGCGCTACATATTTTTCCAAATAGCAACTCGGTATCCGAAGTTTTTTACAATTTTTTTCCTAATTATTTCAAAATGAATGTAGAAATATCCGGTATTCTACCGAGTAATCGAATACTAGGCATCGCTATCTGAAATAGTTGGTCGAGTTCAAAACCTTATATCCTCAAGATCGAATGTAGCGACGGTCACTTCGACGTCTTCAAGAGCAAATTGTCTTCCGCGATTCAATATATTGCCATTGAAGGTGATGCTGGAACCGCCATTGAAATATATTCTGCCGCCATCACATCCACGTAAATTACTGAACATGTAGCAGCCGCCAGCCTTGGAAGTAGCCGATTTAACGAGGTCTACGGTGACGTAGGCTTTACGCAGTTCGAAGTACGAACCGCTTCCTTTCGATTAAAAAAAAACAAGTCAAAATTAGATTTAATTCTTTTAATTGTATTCTATAGAAGCAATGAAAAGAATTGAATAAAAATCATCTGTTAGGGATCTTTGTGAAGATGTTGCGCAAAGTGTAAAGAGATAAGCACAATGAAAGAAATTAAAAAAGATAACGAGTCTATATATGGGTCTCCCGTACCCAGCAAATCACTGATATACAGTTAGATTCCTGACATTATTTGGAAACGATTTTTCCTCAGCGAAAATGTTGAAGGAGGTCATCATTTTTTGCAGATTCCTAATTTTTACTATCATATATCTTTATAACTAAGCTTTAAATTACAATTCTATTAAAGCAAACTTATTAGTGCCTCGACATTTTCACAGAAGAAAAATCGCCTCCAAATAACATCACACACAGTATCAAACGCGCTTTTACCATTCACAATAATTTCCACGCCGTCCAGTGACATCGGAATGTGATTGCTGGCTGGATGCCAAAGTTCCTCGCATATTTCGAAGCCGATGCACGTGTCCCTGGTCGCGATAACTGCATCCCCGAATGGTACCTTTACTTGATCAGTGATCCGCGATATCATTCGCGGCAGCCAATAATCCTCGACCGTACGTTCCTAAAAAGACATAACGAAATTATCGCGTGCATGATCGCCACTTTGATCGATTGTTCAAGAAAGTACACAATATTCCATTACCTTCCTCCAAGGAGAAAACCATCTGCTTTCTCTATAATTGCCGTCCTCGCAGAGTTGCATTTTCGGTCTAATCAGTAAAATTCGCTTATTGAAGAAAGCCACTCTGCAATTATACGTCACATTCTTGTGCATCACCGGCATGCCTACGTCTATCAATATATCCTCGCAAATACTGGACTTTAGAAGGTTTGCTAAAACCTCCCAGCTATGAAGCAACGTGTCGGATTCGTAAAAGTGATCTTCGCAGCTGTAACCGCTGTTAAATAAAAATATTTTAAAATATAATTATTAATATCAAATAACGCATAAAAATATAATTATATAAATATAAAATAAATATAACAAAAATGTAGTATGTAAGCAGAAAGATATAATGCTATAAAAATATGCTGTTTAAAAAATGGAAGCTCGAGGGCAGCAGCATTTCCTTGAAGATTTTGACAAGCGGCAAAATTAATTTTCTCAAATGTAATTACCAAATTTCGAGCTCTGGACCGCTTCTATAAGTGGCGCCAGCATCTTTTGCCTCTTGTATACTCTGCAGGATCCTCCTACTATTTCCGTCAAAGTCCATCGCCCATTGATTTAACGTGCAAACAGCGACAGTCACTGTACGTCCCATGGTGAATTTGTTTTCAATGCTATTTCTTATGTGATTTCCGAAATACTCTTGTAATCTGAAATAAATAAACAAATGTTCAAGACATTTCGTTTACGTCGAAAAACTTTTCTATATAATATTGTGAAGAACAATACAGATAATTCTGTATAGTACGCAAAATTATTCTTAGAGCGATAACAACAAAAAATTGAATTAAGAGAGGATCATATTAATATTAAAAAATAATTCAAAAGATTAATATAAATTTCAATAAATATTTAAACTATTCCAAGACTCCGTAATACAGATATTAATATCGCCGATATATGAGATAAAATATTTTAATCAAATAAATATACAAAATTGAAATACAATAGTCCGCGAGTTGGATTTGAAAATTGCATTAATGCCAATATCGTTTGATATGCAATTGAACGGTAATATTATTGTGACTAAACCGAACTGTTAAAAGTCGGCGATTGCGTGTACGCTTGATAGAAGTTCTGGCGGCAACTTGCCAACTAATCCTATCAATTGAATTCTATCGATCGCTCCATCCAGATGATAAACCGAAACGTTTTGTTCTCCTTAGTCCGGCGCATGTTGATTGATCAATAATCTGGACGGAAAACCCGGTACGGCCAGGTAGACCACCTTCTCTAATCCCTCTTGTATATAATAACCCTACAGTCTACCACGGTTTTTCTTTTCACCAAATTCGCTACCAATTATTCTATTACACAGAGAGAATTTTCCTTTATTTGCCCTGAAAATCATGGCAATTGTGGGACAATATGGTATTGGAAAAATTGTATAAGAGTTTCTCCGATTAAAATATTTATCACAATAAAAAATATTAATTCTAACAATAAGATATAAAATATGTTCGATTAATTTTACTTTGTACATAATTAATATTTTTATTGTGGGAAATCAGAAAAATTCTTGTAAAATTCCAATACCACATTGTCCCACAATTACAATGATTTTCAAGGTAAATTCTAAGAAGAAATTCTCTCCGTATAAGTTGATAATATTCACATAGAATATGTAATAAATATTAAAAAGCTAACACTTTCGATAATATATAAAATAAGCGAAAACAGAATATAAATTGATAAAAAATGAAAGTATCTGAAAGTTTTCTAGTTCAAATAACAAGTCACACTTTGCTCAATGATAAATTATTCTGAATTAATAATAAAGTAATACATTTTTTCAAGTATACAGTAATAAGAGAAATTTATATATATAATTTTCTTATTACTAATATTTGATAAAAATGCCTTCATAGTATTTTATATAAAATACGTCTATCTTGCGCAACAAGTTAGATACTAAAATAAATGACACATCGACGAGTAGTAAAAATTAACATAATTTGATTCAAATATATCGTCACGTAAATTAAATTTAACTTATTTATGAATTAGACACAAATGAAAAACCTCAGATCAACGATATTCTCGACAGCCTTCTCTTCGTATCAAGTCATTCTTAATTAATTCCCAGTAGTAATTTATTATCTTTAGACACGTTTCGAATTCTCCGCGACGGTATTTCTCGGTTGCGACGATTTTAAGCTCTCCTATACTTTGGAAACGTCGATAGGGAACGTCGAATTACCCGAACCCGAGGAAGATATTATGTCGATGAGCCGCGTCGGCGGCTTTCTGGAATGAGAGCAGTTAACGAACAATCGTTGAAGTTGTGGCTCCGCCCACGATTCGCGACGGTTGTCAGGCAATCATCTACGAGGGAACAAGCTCAATCTCTTCAGCAACGCGGGCCAGGTTTCTCTCTAGCGTTCGCCAGGTCTAAGCTACCACAAATTCCAGAATAGTTTCTAACAACTTGTATCCTCTCGTCGCTCACCTGCCTCGACATAAATTTCCTCAATTTGACACTTTCGCCTTACAATTATCTGCGTTATTTATTATTATTTTGAACACAGTGTTGGTGATTTATATAGCAGCAGAAGTTTCAAGTCAAATAAAATTCTAGTAAATTTCATAAAAAATTAATTTAATTTAAATTAAAAAATAATAGTAATAATTTAAATAAATAATAATAATAAATTAATTTAATTCAAATTAATTTAATTTAAATTTAATTTTCAAATTTACTTGCCTTGGTAAAACAAGTAATAAATCGAAAGTTATCATAATTAATTGTATAATCGTGAAAGAGGACATCGATAATTAGTCGCAACAAGAAGTGAAGAGTTTTGAGATACGAGTCATGAGAACGTAAGCGTGATTTAATAAAGATGAAGAATCCGATTGTCAAGTATCTCCTCGGAGAGGAAGTACCGACGAGGGAAGATTACACGGATTGGCACGAAAATGCTAAAGGTGGAAGAACGTCGCCGATACTCCCAGTGGACGTCGACAATCGTGACGAGCAAGACGAGGACGAGAACGACGAGAGATAACGAAAGATGATGATGATGAAGGCGGCATCGAGCAGCAGAGTGAGAGATCTTCAGGCCATGCTATTTCCGATCCAACCCATCCCTGGTGAGGTCTTCTTTTAATTTAACGAGAAGAAACAAGAGCGATATTAGTACACCGCTTGAAAATTACACGAATAGAATTTTCTCTTAAAATTTGCACTGAAAATTATTGTGAGACAATAAGGTATTGAAAGAATTTTATAAGAGTTTTTCTGATTAATGTTTACCACAATAAAAAAATATCTACATATAGTAAAATTAATCGAACATATTTTATATCTTATTGCGGTAGATCTTAATATTTTTTATTTTGGTGAAAATATTAATCACACAGAGAAACTCTTCTAATAAAATTCTTCCAATGCCATATTGTCCTACCATTATCATGATTTTCAGGATAAATTTTACGAGAAAATTCTCTTTGTGTACTAATAAGATTATTAGCATTATTGTTTACGTCTAACAAATTAATTTCTATATATTCCGTTGCATTATTTAATGTCAGGTGAAAAATTAATACATTTATAAGGTAATGAAGATGTCGGGGAGAGGTCGCGAACCTGCGGACATTGTACCCAATCACGAACAATCGATCTCATACATGCACGTTTAATACGCTCCAACAATCAGATGTAACGCTTATCATTACAATCCCTATATGTACTTCGTGCGAATAATTCAATTTGCAAATTTTAATTTGTAAATCAGTCTTTTATTTCAATTCATTTCAATACACCTTCCTCTTATTAAGGTAATTACTTCATTTGCGCATCGTTAAGATAAGTAAGTTTTGCAAATAAAATTTTCGATTTTTTTTCGAGAATAATCTCAATTCTCAAAATTCACAATCTCATTAGTCGTAAAATATACTGTAATTACCTCTGTTTATTTGCAACATCTCTCTATTAATAAATTAAACAAAGTCATAAAAAAGGAAAAATAATTTTATCAAAATAATACAAATAAAAAAATTAAGAAATAAATAAAAATAATAATATAATTTTATTTTCGCGATACACAACAAAATAATTTTTTTACGATGCAGGTGGCATGCTTTCTGATCTGGCGCCACAAGAGTTGCAAGTATCTCAGCTGGAACGTTACGATAGCTCGACTCTGAGACGGGATGCGGAATCGGCGCTGTTCGCGATACCTTTGAGTTTGTCTAGGCATCGATACTCGTCGAAGGAAACTCTCCGAGCGGTTCTCGATGCGCGCTGCATCGTCGACGGAAGCATTCAGGAAGCGGCCAGGTGGCCGACCGAGTGTCAGGTGAGAATCGATGCACTTGCACTCGCGCGCGCGATTTGCAAGACATCAGGTCTGTTCGTTCTAGCTGAACTAGCTGCATTAATTCAGGGTTTACCTTTTTTCTTCCAATGTCTGAATAAAAGAGGTCTCTTCTTTTCAGCTGAACTAGTTGCACTAATCCAAAGTTTATCTCCTTCACTCCACATTGGGAAAAGGATAAACTCAGCAGAAAAGAACAGATCTAAGAGATAAACTCTGAACTAGTGCAGCCAATTCAGCTAAAACAAGCAGATTTATTGAGAATGAATCGGAACAAAAACAGCCGATGCTGTAAGCTAATTTGTATAATATAATTATGTATATTAATTTATCGGGGCAAAATAATTCTTCAGGTAATCCCAGAACGAATTCGCCACATAGAACACAATTCTGCTACCCCGGAAGCTTTTTATGTTCCAACGGGAAAGGAGCCAAGACCGAAACCGATCAGCGACGAGCTTGGAACGGTGATATTTCGTTACTGTCCGACTAATGTTACTAATTACGTAAGTCATTAAGAGTCATGTGTATGTCAACTAATTCGGACTCGATCGATCAATACATAAATAGTCAATAAATAATCCATATATATGTACAATAGACACAAGTTTCAAGAAGTACGAATCTGTACTTTTTTATCGATTCGCGAGAATATTAAAATAAGAAATAAAATGAGGACTAAAATAAGAGTCTGAAGACGAAGGGTTCATTATTTCTATATAGTTTAGCCGATCTTGCGTGGGCGGAAGCACGGTATTACCGTTCTCCACCGAGGAATCGACCACGTGTACTACGGATACCAAGGACAACACTAACGAGAATGATATTTTTTTCGTCGCCGAGACGTCTCGTCCGAAAGAGGATAACACGGATCTGCGATTCGAGTCGCGATTCGAATCTGGAAATCTCGGCAAGGTAGTGAAAATCACTGACACGTATTATCAGCTCTACCTAAGAAGAGATCTCTACACTCAGAGACATACGCAATGGTACTATTTCAAAGTATCCAACACGAGAAGCAGAATTACGTACAGGTACAATTGAAGAATTCAGGTTCAGATTCAAAAATATATATAATCGAGATTTGTATTTCTTTTTAATATTTTTTTAAGTCAAAATTGCCGAAATATAAACGATACACTATATAATATTATATAATTTGTAATATTACATGAATTATTATTAATTATAGTTTATGTATAATCAACAAAGTTGGCCTCTGGAAAATATAATAAATGTTACAGATTCTCGATCGTGAATATGTGCAAAGAGGAGAGCCTCTACAACGAAGGTCTCAAGCCTCTTCTCTACTCTACGGAAGACGCTCGCACTCGATCCGTAGGATGGAGAAGGTGCGGCGACAACATCACGTATTACCGAAACAACGATTCATCGTGAGTGCTAGAAAATTACGATGGATTAGAACGGAAAATAATATGCACAAATAATTGCAGGAGCGACGAGGAGAGGGAGAAACACACATTAACGTTCAATATCTCCTTCCCTCACGATCGTGACATCGTTTACTTGGCACATTGCTATCCGTACACGTACACCGATCTCCAGGTACCAGAATTGCATATTTACTACCCTATAAATAACTGTTCATAAATCATAAGCGACATTCTCATTACGACACGGGCTTATTATTCCGATCGATTTCCATCTTCTTCGTACAGCGCGCAAGAATGCACAAATGTGGTGAGGATAAATCAGAATTCTCTCAGTAATTATCGCGCGGAATGTGTTTCCCACGACGTCGCTTCTTAAAAATGCGAAATTATTCACGGAATTTATCCGCATCCTGTTTCTCCGTCTCGCAATTATCATCCTAAACGATTCCCAGCAACCGATTGTACACCTTATTGCGTAGATTAAATCTCCACCTCTAATTACGCGCGTAAACATGTCGCAGGAGTATCTCGGTAAACTCGTGGCCGACCCAGCGAAAACGAGGTTCACCAAGCTGCGCTTGCTGTGCCGCAGCCTGGCCGGAAACGGCGTGTATTACTTGACGATCACCGCACCGACGCAGGACGAGGAGGTGCGTAGGAAGAGAGGTGTCGTCATCACGGCCCGGGTGCACCCTGGGGAAACACCCTCGAGTTGGACGATGAAGGGCATCATCGATTTCCTCACGGGCGACACGAACCGGGCTAGAGTAAGACGCGTTTACAATTATGCAGAGTGGAATTAAGTTTTTATTTCTTTTCTTCTCAAATTTCAGACTCAAATTAGAAATCTGAAACTTGATGGATATTTTCCTAATAAAAAGGATCTTTATTAATACTTTTTCAAAAAATAAAAATTTAATTTTTACAAAAGTATAACTCCTCGGGGAAGGATTTAGATACACCCTATATATAGATAAATATTCGAGGTAAAAGTTGCACCGATAATTAGCTGCGAGCGCTGAGAAGAATGCCTGAAGAAACTCAACAACTGGCACAAATATCGCGCGATTGTTCTAGGAACTCAGGGAGAGATTCGTCTTCAAGTTAGTACCGATGTTGAATCCGGATGGCGTAATAGTGGGCAACAATCGGTGCTCGCTATCTGGCAAAGACTTGAACCGGCAATACAGAACCGTGATGCGAGAGAGCTACCCGTCTGTTTGGCACACGAAGCTGATGATACGGAGACTCCTCGAGGAATGCGGGGTGGCGATATACTGTGACCTTCACGCTCACTCGAGAAAGCACAATATATTCGCTTACGGTTGCGAGAGCAAAAGAGCCGGATGTAACGGAAGATTGTCGGAACAAGTGTTTCCGTTGATGCTCCACAAAAATGCAGCAGACAAGGTAAGATCTAGTACAATAATATCACACATAGACATAATTTTCTCTTAGAATTTACTCTAAAAATCATGGTAATCGTAGGACAATATAGTATTGAAAGAATTTTATAAGAGTTTCTCTCTGATTAATATCTATCACAATAAGATATAAAATATGTTCGATTAATTACTATGTACATATTAATATTTTTTGTGGTAAATATTAATCAAAGAAACTCTTATAAAATTCTTCCAATACCATATTGTCTCATGATTACCATGATTTTCAGGGTAAATTTTAAGAGAAAATTCTCTCCGTGTATTTCAAAAATTTTTTTAATTAAATGACAGATACTTGGATTTAAATTTAATTTAAATTACAATTGATGAGTTGGAAAAATTATAAAGCATTTTACGACAGGAAACAATATTCGAAAATTTTTTTATACGATAATCTCCTTTAATTGGCTCTGATTATTTCATCAGTCATCTAAATTATATTTTTTCTATCACAGTTTTCTTTCGAAAATTGCAAATTCCACGTTGAGAAAGGAAAGGAAGGTACGGGAAGAGTAGTTGTATGGTCGATGGGAGTTCAGAATAGTTACACCTTGGAAGCATCTATGGGTGGCTCCAAGATTGGCTCCAGATGTGGAACTCATTTCTCTATTCAAGACTACGAACAGATCGGCAAGGCTTTCTGCGAGACCCTACTCGATTTTTCCGATCAGGATCCGATGAAGGTAACGTCGTCTATTTAATTAATATCGACCAGCTTTACTTAGAAATTATGTTATACGTTAAAATAGGATATTAAACGGAAATGTCGTCATTCGTACGACTTCAAATGCTAACTTCCAAGAAATATAGGCGTCATACCGTAACAATAAAATTTAAATCGATCAAACTTTCCTCTTTACAACGAATTTACTCAATAAAAATGATTCACGTGCTTTCTCGGAATTTATACTATACGTAAGTAATATCAAATTATTGTAGCAAATATATAGAGCGTCTTCACATTCCTCTGTGAATCTGGAGACACTTGAAAGAGTCATCCGAGAAATCTAATTTACAAAATTATGTCTAAAGATTGGACCGTGCAACGAATCCTGAATAAACGCTCGATTCGACAGGAAAAACTTCGGAATAAAATCATAGCCAGATTGACCAAGGAAGGGTCCAGCGCCGAGGAGCCTACCAACATCGATTTGACCGATTATTCAAGGTATAACTGTTTTATAAAAATAATCCGTCATTAATATCGATTCTATATCTCTCGTTTTTTGGAAAATTTTTACGGAAATTAATATCTGACGAATTTGTGACTAGTGATGAAGGAGACATCTCGCAGGAAAGCTTCTCATCAGAAGAGGAGAGAATCGAGTACACGGATGCTGCGTGGTCCAGTGAAGAGTTCCTGGCGAATAATCGTCGTCGGTATCTTTGCGCGCCTCCACCGTCGCCGACTTTTGTTCCACCGAGAAGTATCGGTCTTTACAAAAGGAGAGCGAGAAGAGATGTCGCAGGGAAAATATATCTGGATCGCAGAAGAAACCTGGTATACATCTCTCTTTAATAGCGAGTTCGGTTGAATGCACTAGTGTGCACTGAGTGCATGCATATGAAGGTTATCGCACACAATTTTACAATGACATAAGTAATTAAAAAAGTAAAAGAATTAATAGTAAGAGCTATTATTATTATTATTCATATTGAACAACAATAATAGTAGCTCTTACTATTAATTATTTTCCTTTTTTAATTACTTGTGTGTGACAAACCTTTATATGCACCCAATGCGCATTAGTGCATCCAATCGAATTCGCTAATTCTTCTATGTACAGAAATTATAAAATGAATTTTATGAAAAGATGAATTCTCATTCTTAGAAATAATAAATAATATTTGCGATGCTTTAGACGCAGCGCGCAGTGATGGATTTGCCGACCACGGATCCAGGCAGCGATTTATGCGATCTGACCGATTCGGCTGATGAAAATTTTGTCAGAAGCGAGGGAAGAGAATACGACGGTACACATTTATCAATTTAATATCTCGACATCAATTATAATTGTATTATTTCTACAATGATATGTGCATACAGAGAATTTTCTCTTAGAATTTACCCTGAAAATCATGAAGAGTTTCTCTGATTAATATTTACCACAATAAAAATATTAATATCTACCACAATAATATATAAAATATATTCGATAATTTTACTATGTATGTACATATTAATATTTTTTTATTGTGGTAAATATTAATCAGAGAAATTCTTATAAAATTCTTCATATACGATTACCATGATTTTCGGAGTAAATTCTAAGAGAAAATTCTCTCCGGATATATGTTTATGCATATTCTGATCTTGCCAGTTACATGGAGAAACACACGAGAGAATCGTGAAGAAATTGTCGAACTTTCCGAGAGAGAGACGGTCGAAAGAGATGAAAGACAACAGGAGAAAACGCTGATCCTACCGGAAATCGTTAGACCTCGCAGTGTATCTTTTGGGGAATTATTGCCGCGTAAAGATCATCGGAGAACTCGTCAACGAAGGCCGCGATGTCTTCGGTAAAGTAATTTTTTTTTAATTTCTTAATTTCTTCTTTGTTTCCCTTCCATCCCAAAGATGTTTAAAAATTATTAATAAAAATAAAAATTGAGAAAGTTATAATAATATTATATCTTTTTCATTATACCACCTTATACTATTTATAATGTTCATTATTAATAAAAATAATATATTAATAACTCGGTCATCAAATCTAATAAAATAGTAATGAAGCAGCACAATTTGTGTTCTAAAAATATTCACAAAATAATGTAATGAATTAAAATTTTCAGGACGCTTAAGACTCCATCGCCTATATCACCGAATCGAGAAGCGAGAATCAAGCTGACATCATTCAGGCAGCAGATTTGGACGGGAATACCGTCTACCGCGGAGGGCAGCGATACCGGACGTCTCGTAGATGAATACGTTAAGACGCCATTAAGTTGGGGTGTCTCCAGATACGCTCTGATGCACTATCCCACGGACGGAGAGGTCACGCTAAAGTGAGTTCATTCTCAAGTTATTCACACTATGTCCGTGGAATAAGCGTGTCGAAAAATCTACTATCGAATAACCTATACGATGTTTCATTATTTTTTTAGATCGCAGTCGAAAAAAGTGCAGTTGCTCGTTTACGACGAAGACAAGGACGACGTGAGGAAGACGCGGAAGAAGTCGCGGCGAAAGCGGCAGCAGGGGATCGCTGATCAAACCACGTCCCAGGTGAAGGTATCTACGCGATCGGACTTGGGGCGGAAGACGTCGAGGAATAAGAAGAACTCGAAGCTCGACTGGCAACGAGCGGTGAACCTGAATTCTAGGATCAAGGACGCGAGGAGCGCGAAAATCTCATCCTCTTTCCTGACGATCGAGGCGGATTCGTTGAAGCTGCTAGCGACGTCGACCGTGTCACCCCAGAGGCCACCCCACCGGAAACTCGAACCGCGCCGGAAATTCCGAGGCGCGGTGGCCTCGACTACCGCGAAGACACCGAAACCGGCGCGCACGTGTCGCCGTGACACCTTCTGCGAGAGCACGACGTCGGACGACGTTTCCTCGGACTCGGGTAAGATCACGAAGGTCACGAAAAAGAAGCAAAAGAAAAAGAAGCAGCAGCTGAGAAAGTCGGCGACGAGTAGAGGAACCGAGATCAAGCGCGCCTCCAGCGCCAAAACTACGCGCAATAATGTTTGAAATTTCTTTGATTTTTTTAAGACATTGCCTGCGTTCAGCAAATAAAGCTGCTTTACAACTGTTGGAAAATTCGTGAACTTAATCGGTGCATGCTTTTAGATTCTGCTAACAAGATCCAGAGCCATCAGATTCACTAATTTTACAACAGTTGTAAAGCTGCTTTTTGTGTTAATATATACAATATAATATATATAATAATGTTTGAAATTTCTTTGATTTTAAAGACATTGCCTGCGTTCAGCAGATAAAGCTGCTTTACAACTGTTGGAAAATTCGTAAATTTAATCGGTGCATGCTCTCAAATTCTGCTAACAATAAGATCAAGAGCTATCAGGTTCACTAATTTTATACAACAGTTGTAAAGCTGTTTGAAATTTCTTTGATTTTAAAGACATTGACTGTGTTCAGCAGATAAAACTGCTTTACAACTGTTGTAAAATTCGTAAATTTAATCGGTGCATGCTCTTAAATTCTGCTAACAATAAGATCAAGAGCTATCAGGTTCACTAATTTTATACAACAGTTGTAAAGCTGCTTGAAATTTCTTTTATTTTAAAGGCATTGGCTGTGTTCAGCAGATAAAACTGCTTTACAACTTGTAAAATTCGTGAATTTAATCAGTGCATGCTCCTAGATTCAGCTAAGATCAAAAGTACATCGATTCACGAATTTTACAACAGTTGTAAAGCTGCTTTTTCTGCTAAACGTAGCCAGTCTACGGAACGTAAATTTCTTGGATCTATATTACATGTTTTTTCATTACGTGCAAAATTTCTTCCTTCGTTTCGAAGATATCTGCATATTAACTTTCGAGCGAGCGAATATCAGCATCTAAGCGATGAATAGTTGAATAAAAAATAAAATTTACATACACACTTTTTTTGTCTTTATACAATTAATTTTAATAGATCACCGAGACTTTTCGAATGATTTTATCAAACACACGACTTTTTTAAAATCATTTTCAATTAGAAATATTATTTACTTTATTTTTTTGTATAAAACAATTTAGAAATCAAAATAAAATAGTTTATAACTATAGTCTAATGAGTATAATTAAAATTAAAAAAGGAGGAGAAAATAATTCGTCATCGAATGGAATCTTTGGAATTTAAATCTCGGAAGAAAGAACGTGTTCAATACGTGTATGTATTTGATTTTTGTTTGTCACGTATTGAGAAAGTCTTTTCCTTCGAGTTAAATTCCAAAGATTGCATTCGATGACAAATTATTTTCTTCCTCTTCTTTTTTTATTTTAATTAAATATAACTCTAATAAAAATCAAATATACATATATTTACATGTACGTATGTATGTATGTAGTTATATATTAATACGTACATAAATTCGAATTAGAATGTATTCTCTTACAGTTAAAAGTTGTTTTGTAAGAAAAAATGACGAGTATTTAAAAATGACGAAATATTGTACTGTAAAATTAATGAAACTACAGTAAGCGTTAATCGAAGAATTTTACTCTGAAACGAGAATTAAAAATAGCAAAATACACAAATAGAAACGGCAATTACAGCATTTGCATCTGACACGCCGCACAATTATCGCATCACGTGTTCGCGCGATTTGACATTACGCCGCGTCACCATAGCGACAAGCGAGCGCGAGATAAACAATTTGCGGCCATGGAATAGTAACATCACATGGCCTGATTATAATGAGACGATAGATGAACCAATGACGTCGTTATTGACGCTATATCGAGATCGGCTCGAAGGTCATTCCGATGAAACCGCGAAACGACATTCGCCGGATGTAATTACTTAAAAAGAGAGAAAGAGAGGGGTTATCACAAAACTAATTGTAAGATAAAACTAGGCTTACCTTCGATAACCTGGAAAACTGTCTGTCAGAAAATAAGCGAGACGTGGCGCATTCTCTCGTGCTCACTAATCAATCACTTCACAAGCGCGATGAAAATTAACGCAGGAGATCGTCGTAACACGTTGTAATACGTTGTAACACGCGCACCGGGTTACACGTACAGTTTGTTTCGATTTTTCTGATCTAGTTGCGCTAGTACGCAACCAAAGAAGACCAACTCGCAAATGAAAGTACGCGCCATCTCGCGGCAATTTTCTCTGACAATATTCACGGGAAGCGGGAAATTTGACTTTTTACTTTTACTAGACTGGAACTACACAGTATGTTCAATAAATAAGGGGACTTTTTATTTAAATCATGGAACACGTAACGCCATCTATTGAACGTTGATAACATTAGAAAGGTACAGGTCTCACCTTTCAAACGCAGCCAACTTCATGTAAATCGGTTGACAGGTTAAAAAGTTACGCGCTTTTTAATGACAGTATGTTTTGTGCTTGTGTCGTAAAAATACAATGGAACAAAGAGCAAATATTAAATTTTGTTTTGAAAAACATTTAGTGAGACGTACGAATTGATGCAAAAAGTGTATGGTGATGATTGTTTAGCTCGTTCAAAAGTTCATAAGTGGTTTAAACGATTTAAAAATGGTCGTGAAGATTTGAATGATGATGAAAGACCTGGTCGTCCAGAAGGAAGTAATCGTGCTGAATTGGTGGAAAAAGTCCGCGAAATCATTGCTGTTGACGGAAATTTCACTGTTAGAATGTTGGCTGAAGAATTAAATTCATCTACTGGTACTATTTGGACAATTTTAACTGACGATTTGGGTAAAAGAAAGGTCTGTGCACGCTTTGTTCCACATCAATTAAATAAAGACCAAAAAATCGCTCGTGTAGAGCATTGTAAAGACATCATTTCAACAGCTAAAAACGATCTATCACCATGCGACTATTTTCTGTTCCCTAAACTGAAAACGGCCATGAAAGGAGCGTTTTACGATGATATTCCAGCCATTCAAGCAGCCGTGACACAGGTGTTAAAGAACATTCCTTTAGATGACATGAAAGAGTCTATGCATAAATTGGTTGATCGTTCTAAACGTTGTATTGAGTTAAATGGAGACTATTTCGAATAAAAAATAACTTTCAAACATAGTACGATACGTGTTTTATTCTATATCTTAAAAGTCCCCTTATTTATTGAACATACTGTGTAGACGCGCGACACGTACGTATTTGATCTATAATTTACAATAATTTTTTTTCAAATCTACTTTCATAAAAAATAAAATTAAATATAATTGTATTATTGTCTTTTCTCGCAACGATTTCCTCGTGTTTTATATACTTATATTATGTACTACAAATAACTGCCATCGTGGAGATCATGTATTGTAACAATTTGAATGTAAGAGTTATTGCTATGAATAATTGTAAGAAATAATTTTATGAAGTTTGCGGTGACTCATCTTTCGCCTCGAGCTCTGTGTAGATGTGATAATCACGAGTAGCTTTTTGCTTTGTAAAAAATATAAGATAGAAAATGTGCGATGGAAAAAGAATGTGATGTTTGATTTATTATTTGTTTTCGAAAGAAAAGCCACAAGAATGTCTTTATTTATTCAGTTTTATGAAAGAACGAGTTGCCCGCGTGCACTTTGTGTGCAGTTTATATTTCAAAATTCAAACCAGTTAATTGGCTCGTTTAATTTTTCATAAAATTCACTCTTAGTAGCAATGAATAATTTAATTTGATATTATTTTATTTTGTTATCTTCAAAAAGAAAAACATTTAACACATCAAACTTATGTCACTATTATATAATTTGCAAACTAGCCAAATATATAATTGTTTAATAATTAAGCAGAAATCATATATATTTTGACACTTTAATGTCAAAAATAAATGTTAAGAATTAAAATAGTGATGTGAATCATTTTTATTTATCCGAAGAAATGAATGAATTTAATATCGATTGATTTTTTATAGCACAACACACTCCAACATGCAGAATCGGATCTAGATATCTTGACACCCGAAGCAATATTAGTAATTGGCATCCCTTTTTTTACACATGTATGCATACACACACACACACACACACACACGCTAAAATAACATATGCTTGCTACTTGAATTAAATTTTCGCATTTAAAAAAAAAAAAAAATTTTTTTTATGTCTCGCCCAAGGTACCTCATTCGTCACACCTTAGATCCGGCTCTGCCAACGTGCATCAGATTATTTGTTTTTTTATCTTTACACAAATACTCCACTATTGTTTATTTTGCATATCTTCACTCTAAAATTGTCCATAAATAGTTTTTAAAGTGTCTTAAATTTTTTTAAGCAATCATGTATATGCGAGAGAATACGCATTAATAATTAAAATCTCATTTTAATTTTTAATGACTCCTGCTACATATATGTATACGGTATCTACACATATAATGACGTAAAAAAACAAAATTAACAAAATTATTGAACAATAAAAATAAAAAAAACAATTATACGATCAAATTTAATACAGCAATCGAAATGCATACACGTGCGCACATAATTACATTACCTTGAATATGCAAACTCATTATTTTATATTTAACTTATTTTATACTTAGTACTATTTATAGTTATAGATACTTAATATTATATCGCAACTGTAAAACTATATATAACTATATATAACTATGTATAATGGCGATATTTTTGCATTACGATTTTTTTATTTTAATCAATTTTCCTCTATACAATTGAAAACATATTGAAATAGTTTGTTTGATATTTTATTAATAGTGCGATCGCTTTTGTATTTAATACCTTTCCGATATATATATAAAATACAATTTAAAGTATGTAAACTACAGTAAACATTAATAAAAAGTATAGTATTCACATATGGTATTGTAAATTAACTAAATGCTTACATAGAATGATGTCTTCCTCTTGTGTTGCTTATTCACAGTTTTTTATAAAAAAAGCGCGTATAAAAGACAAAGCGTACATAATGCGGGTTAATTTTAAAATATTTGGTCATTTAACCTTATGCCAGAGAATATTTTACTAATCAAGAAATTTTAAATACATTAATATGTATGTAATCTAAAAGTGTTTCATATATATATATGAGAAATCGAATACAAGAAAACACTTTTAGATTACATACATATTAAAGTATTTAAAATTTCTTGATTAGTAAAATATACTCTGGCATAAGGTTAAATGACCGAATATTTTAAAATTAATCTATATATATATATATATATATATATATATATATATATATGTGTGTGTGTACGCAGTTATATAGAGGTTGCGACGCTTTTTTTAATATAAGTTTATAAATAATAGTAATAATAATAATAATAATAATAATAAATGTGCAATCACAAATTCAGGATGCGCGATAAATGATTATAAAAATTTGCGTATACTTACGCAGTATATAATATATATTTAAATGCCGTGAAAAATTGATAATAAATGTAAACATTAAATTCATTAAAGTATCGCAACCTCTGTATCCACGACTGCACATTACTATACATGATATTGAAAAAATTTTAATTTTATGGAGTCTTGAATAGTGAATGAGCAAAATAAAAAATTTTCCCTCACGACAACGTATCTGCGATTATATCTTATAAGAAAAGTCGTATGCACCTTGCACTTAGTTTATGATGCTTGTAAAAATTTCGTTTGTCACTTTTGCATTATGTACACGCAATACAACTGATAAAATAATCGATGCAAGGTATTGCATTTGTGTAGGTCAACGAGCGAGCGACCTGGATATCCGTCGATTGTGTGAGCCATACTATGAATTCTCGTCTCTGCCACGAAAGAATTCAAGTTGTAAATATATGTGTTTGTCCGAAATTTTAGTCTACAAGAGCACATATATTTATTTGTTTTTTGATGACGTGCATATTTTCATGTCTTCGCAAAGTTAATTGCGTATTAGCGATTATGTGACAGAGCAGTGGAATCAAACGTAACTAATATGTCATGGCAAATTTTTATTTTGAGAAATAAATAAATATTGCGGTATTTATAATATAAATTTTCCAATAATAAATCAACTCATCACAGAAAAAAAGGAATCCTTGATTCAAGTATATTTTTATTCTTGAACGCTATTTGATTGATTTAAGCATAAAGTGCTATTTGTAATCACAAATTTTCATTTGCCTTAATAATAAATAAGTTTGCAAATTAAAATAGATACGATAATTTTGTTTTGCACTTAATTAAAAAAATAAACCAAACAACATTAGGCAAAAACCCATTATTATCATTATTATTATATTACATTTATATTCTTTAATACAATACAAATTGCCAAAATTGAAGAAACAAAGGTAATATAATAACTTTGCGTTCCAATCCAAGACGTTGATTCTCATTAATTCATCTGTTTTGCATGATGCATATTGCAGAGTCATTACCACTATTATTAATAAAATTATTAAATATTCAACATACACATCAAACATTATAAAGTTTTAAACAACATTTTGAATAAAAATTAATATTATGAACTACAAAGTTCAGCTATAAGCAATTAGTAAAAATGAAAGAAGGATTAAAATTATAATCTGATGTTAATCAAAACAATTGCAATTTTTAAGGCATAATTCTTTTTCGCTTCTAAAAATACATGTAATTGTCGCTTTTCCGCGATATTGATTGACTATATCGATTTTTGACAGTTGTTCAAAAATAAAATTATTAATTTTTTATTACCAAATTGTCAATTTTTTCTTCTTTCAATTTGCATTTTCGGTGTTACGATGATTAAATATGATATCAGTTATATAGCAATATAATTATATAGTTATATTGTAACAATCTAACTATGAGATCAATGCTTCTAAATTTTTTGTGAATGTATAATTAATTAATATTCTTCATAATTGCTGTAATTTTACACACACACACATTGAAGTTTATACGTTTCATTTTTAATAATAGATGTATAATTTTTCTCACAGAAATACATTCACATATTTTGTTTTAATTCATTCTGTTTAAAGAAAAAAACACAAGTTCGATGTTAAGCATCTGTATATAAAAAAGCTATTAAAAATCATGCTTGATGAAAGCATAAAAGCTTGATGAAAGTTGAAAAAAATAAATTTTTATTTAAGCTAGTCTTCATAAAAGTCGAACATTTTAACCTACTTTAAATCGAACATCTTTATTAATATTTATGTACAAGCCTTATCTTAATGGTAGGAAGAATATGAGAAAACTTATACAATAATTAAAATATAAGTAGTCATTTCGTAATTATATATAATTATAAGTAACAAAAAGTGCGCACAATTTTAGCAAAACATAAAGTTAAAACCGTCAATGGTAGAGTTGAAAAAAGTCTCCTCTAGAATTGCATCTCCATTTTTTTTCTTAAAAAATTATTCAACCAAACGCCACTTACAAAAAAAATTTAATGTTCTTTTTTATCTCTATCTCTCTCTCTTTCTCTCATTTATACTTATTTATATAAAGAAAAATCAGATTAATATGACATGGAAGAAAGAGGAATTAAGTGTCCTTCCTTTCTTTTTATAAGCTATATATGTTGTAATCTAGGTCAAACTAAGAGACACATATTTTTTATATGTATTTTTATGCCTATTTTGCCATTCATAGGGTGAAACATCCCGTTGAAAAAAATCAATTTTTATATTTCTGATACCATCGAAACGGTAAAAGATATGAAAAAATGTTTCAATTAAAAGTTTATAATTTCTAATGTACTTTATAGCAATGCAATTAGATTTTTTGAAAATGTCATATTTTTCAAAATGTCCTTTCTCTCCCTCCGTGATTTTTGAAAATTTTGAAATTTGTTTAACAAAATTAAAGCATATTTAATTCCAAATTCAATCTTCTATGTATTGTACTTCAGAAATGTATTTTTCGGAAATAAACTAGAAATATACCTCTATATGCATTTATCCATATCCTCGTGCTTACTGATATCTTATCAAAGAGCTCTTTCTTTAATAATTCGTCAAAAGAAATTTTTCCTTGGTCGATATTAACTCTATTTTTAATGAAAAACATGTCATTTTTTTCTATGAAATTACGAAGAAAAAACTTTTTTACGAGCAATTATAAGACAGATACAGAATGTACTTTACAATAATATACGTACGTGTTATATAGCACGCAATTGCAAATAAACATACGATTCAATAAATGCCACTATAGATTTTGCGGTTGCATAAATACATTTGTTTATTTATTATATTGTATCGTTGTATCTATTAACCTACTAATATTTTATACATATATGTATATTTTGTTTTTAAAATACTATTAAATTAAATGCAGAATTTCACATTTAAAATTAATGCGGAACAATAACGTAAATGAGATCATTTTTGTGGCCAAGTGAATTAAATTTTCTTGTTTTTATTTTTGTTTTACGTAAGTTCATGATCAAAGTTTAAACTTATACCTTGAAGTTTAAACTTGAAGTAACAAATTGTTAATTGAGTAAAGAATATTAGATAAGAATATATTATGTATGTAGGCACAAAGAGCATTAGGTAACTGTCCCGCTGTTGATTAAATAAAAATACAAGGAAAGCAAGAAATTGACTTATTGGCATCGGTAGTAAAAAAAAGAAAGAGAGCTGTTAATTAACATCGCAATATTCAACGTCGATAGTGGAGGTGGTCGCGAAAGCGCTTATAAAGAACTGCGGAAAGGCAAGCTGATCAGTTCAGTGCTAGTTCATTGAAAAGACTCAATCGTGCATTGGTGAAAATATAATAGGTGGGTGATTCGATCGAGAAAACTCTCCCCGGCTCTTGAATTTCTTCGTAATTTATTTGGACAATTGGATTAAGAAAACATCTATAAGATTTCCCTCGTTTTTCTTTTCGTGCCTGTGATGATACAGTGAAATGATATATTGTATTCATCAGTGTTCATTTTAACACGATTAGCTAATAAACTGAGGGTCGCGGGAAATATAAGGGATTGTAATAAACCTTTGAAAAATTTCCCCAAGAAATTTGTGCAAATTTTATAAAGCTCTAGAGAAAAGAAAGTAATTAATTTAATCTGTTTCCAAATTACCCTAAGAATCTTTATAAAATAATATATCAATGTGTCAAATGTATATGTTTATTATGTATAAAAGATAATATCAGAAATTATATTTAGCAATATTGTAAAAAAGAATTCGTTGAATTTTTACTTCTTTGAACAATTTTTTTCACAAATTAAATTCAAGAAACTACACACTTTAACCTGTATTTCTTTTAGAAATCATGTCGACAGCCGAACCAGAAATGATAACTGCGACGGCTGCCGCAGCTGCAGCCGCTGGATTCTCAGCAACTACTGTTTTCCTCTCACTCTTGATTCCTGCCCCGATTCTGTATTACATTTACTTCAGAATTTCACACCGTCATATGATTGAATTGGCGGAAAAGCTACCGGGTCCCGATGGCTTACCCTTAATTGGAAACGCGCTAATGTTCACAGGAAGTGCCGACTGTAAGTTTTACAAAGAAAAATATTTAATAATACAGCAAATGTATGTAACAAATATAATTGATATCTGAATTCAATCAGTTCATGCAATCTTGAGCGGCATCAAGTCGAACTTTCAGCCAAATCTCGAATCGATAGTCTTCGCTAAGTTCCTCGCGTTTGCGTGTTTAAATTATAAAAAATAATAAGTAACATTATAATAAAATAATAATGAAATAATATAATGAAATCTGTTGAAGTGAAGCATTTTACAAACGAGATTGTATATCTTTAAATGCTTACAAATTATTACAAAAATATGCAGAAATAATATAGATTAATAATATATAGATACATCTTTATATATGTAAAAAAATTTATCTTTTGATCATAATTTTTGCAGTAGGAGAAAATGTATTCTTACATAAATAAAATTATTGCTTTAAATAACGCGAAAGATAATAGATAATATAAATAAAAATATAAACTGAAATGTGTAAAATATAATTATTTATTTATCAATATTTATATAATATATAATTATATACTTTGAAAGGAACATTAGTCGCGTAGATATGATAAAGATAAAAATTATAATAAGGGGCAAATATTAGATTTTCATAACTTACGTCATTTTTTTAACTGAATATTATATATGTATGAATTGATATGGCATATAAATATTTATAATATTCAGCTTTTTTCCCCTTTTTTTTACAATATTCAACTTACGTCATTTTTTAACTGAATATTACATATATATGAATTGATATGGCATATAAATATTTACAATATTCAGCACTCTTTTATCACTCTATTTTTTCTTACTTAAGTCATGTAAAAGCTAATTTATCACAATAATATATTTTTCGGGATCAATTTTTGGTGCGGTATATAAGGGAGTTAGCAATCTAACATTAGATGTCTGTGATTATATATTAGAAATTATAAACGCGTGTATGTATTGTCTAATAGCTACCATCGTTAACAATTTGACATTTCATCGAAATAAAATAGTACATAAAATTTATACGTAAAAATTAAATGGCACACGCGAAGTCTTGTTTAGTATAAATTTAATTGCCAGATATATCGTACTTTTGTACTGCAATCCGCTTTTAAAAATAATTATCTCTTATGTTTTTACTTAAATATTTCATATGTCAATTTATGTTTCGTTTACTTTTATTATTATCTTTATTTAAATATAATGCATTCCAAAGAATAAAAAATTGCGGCGCAAGAAAAATGAATACAAACGTCACTTTTTTTATTTACCGTTGCCATCCGATTTAATGTAACAATTTAAATATTTAGTAATTGTAATTTTCTTTTGAATATAATTTTATTTTTGAACAATTCTCGTGATGACAGTCGAGACGGCCAATCTTTATGCAAATGTGGGAACAAGCAATTGCCTATTTATATATTAATTTTATATTAATTTCGTACTGAGATATGTTATCTCTCAGCAAAGATGTAGTCGCGATTGGCGCGAAACTTGGTCGACTCTTATTTAATTTCGAGACGTCATCCTACCTAGCAATTTCAACATTCGCTAGAAACTAGACCAATAATTTGACCGATTATGCCATATCCGTTACGGCGCTTATCATCATCTGTATTAGATAAGGGGGCGACTTTGTAACGAATAAGTAACTTTCGCGCTCGCAACGCACGTGTTTACATAAGTTCCGATCGACCGATCACACACCCTGTTTCTGTTGCAGCCGTCTTTCGTACGATATACAGGAAATCCTTCGAATACGATCAGGTGATCAGATTGTGGCTCGGCCCGAAGCTGATGGTCTTTCTGATGGACCCTCGCGACGTCGAAATCATCTTGTCCAGCCAGGTCTACATCGACAAATCTGCTGAATATCGATACTTCGAGCCCTGGCTCGGAAACGGCCTCCTTATCTCCACCGGTGCGTACTTAGCGATACTACGCACAATTTAGAAAATTACTCTTATAATTATCGGAAAATACTCTATAATTGAGCGGAAAATTCTGATAACGAGTGGATAATTTTTATTTTTTTGAGTATGCAACGTATGCACATGGTTATCCATTGCACAACTGCAATTAATGTAGAGTAAATCCAAAATATCCTTATCTCCACCGGTGCGTACTTAGCGATACTACGCACAATTTAGAAAATTACTCTTATAATTATCGGAAAATACTCTATAATTGAGCGGAAAATTCTGATAACGAGTGGATAATTTTTATTTTTTTGAGTATGCAACGTATGCACATGGTTATCCATTGCACGACTGCAATTAATGTAGAGTAAATCCAAAATATCATTATGAGTACATAAATATGCTCAAATTTATATCTGAGCTCACATTTTTCATTATATGCAGACTATAACACATTTCAATCAATATCAGAACGTGATGAAATCTGATCAGGCATTTCTATCTGGGCAGTACATTCCGTTCCTCCCTGAAGGTTATTATTATACTTTCTTTTATTATGAGGGCGTTACATAACTTGCCGAAAAAAACATGTTTTTATTACATCGAAAATATGTCAATTATTACCTCCAACGCGGAAATGCAGCAATCTTTAGACTTTGTTGCATTACGAATTATAGTCGGGAATGTTTTTATTTTAATCGAATTAGATTACACAAATGTCTGTTATTTCTTGGTTCTTTTTCTATCTAAAGGGTTGGTCTTATTATTGATGATTAAATACATTACATACAGTATTCAAATTTTTAATCAAATAATTGGCCTCGTAACGCGATCGTAGGACGCGATAATTAATTACGGTTGTCGAATAACATATGTTACTTTTCCTTTCGATCAGGTCATGTAGAAAAAAAAATATGGCGAATGGTAAACGAGTCTAATTCGAACGCAATCTGTCCTCCACCATTTCTCCGTTTAATTTATGTCACATTTCAGAATTATATTTGGTTATATATCGTTTATTCGAAAAATTTCATAAGAATTTCAAAAATCTAAAATTGTTCATCCTCGTTAATTCGACCCCGGTTAATTCGTTTTTCATCATCTACAATATTCGTTCTCCGGAGAGATCTGCTCCGTTCCGGAGAGAAATGCGAGACTCCGACAGGGTGAAAACTAGACAAAAGGAACGAGATGCAGCGACGATCGTCGACCTACGTATTAGCGCGTCGACTTTTATCGCAACTTTCTCGCGGTTGTACCGGGATGTCCTTTTTCTCGTTGACGAAACTCTCTCAATCTTGGCGGACATATACGTAACTTACAACGCGTACGTAACGTCCGACGCGTGTTAACGTCTCTCCTCGGTTAAGCACTCGCGTGCTTCGTCGTCGGTGCCGTTTTGTCGTCGTTTGACAGCCAAAGGCGCCGGTGGACCCGTTCCACCCCAAACGCTCCACTTTTTTTCTCCCGGATCAGCTACGCCGCGTTGCATAACGATTGCTTAATGCACGCCATTTTAGTAATGCATGTCATTTTAGTAATTACTTTCAGCGGTATGTGGACAGTCGAGTTTCACAATTCGGCGAAATAAGAGAGAGAGAGAGAGAAATGACGTTATATATAATATATATATAGTAAACAGTTAGTATCCTGACATAAATTTCTCGCTCTTTTTCAAACATACCTATTGCGTAATATATTTAATTTAAACTGACAGCGGCAGAATAAAAAGAACGACGAGACTCTTATTATTTTACTGTTGAAGAAGTTGAAAGATAGAGCACGCTCTTTCTTTTTTATAAAATAAACTTTGTCGACGATTGAAAACTTTTAAATATAATGCGCGAAATAATTGTTTTGATAATATAGTTTTAGATTTAAAAATTTACACGAAATTTAGCAAATTGTAAATCCAATATTGACAGATTCGTTTTCTTCGCTTAATAATAAACGTCAACGTAATAGTATAATACAAACACGACGTGACAGTGACGTGATAATGCAAAAAGTGAAATTGCGATATAATATATTACAGAGGTAAACACGATCGTTAACTTGTTCCATAAAACCGGTCTTTATAAAATTGAAAGAATTTATATAACCTGATAAAGTGTAATTATAATTTAAAAGACTATATACACATTAAAAACTGGAGTAAAAATTCCAGGACTCTCTATAGAGTTCTTTCTTCACTGAAATTTCCAAGAAGTGGAAGAGGAGTTCTTACACGAGCGCGACATTGAACAAATCTTCAAAGATCTATTCGAGAAAAGAACACACGACGCCTATGCTTTCATGCGTTTGCATACATGTATTCGCGATGCAGCTGCATTAAAGATCCTCTCGCTCTCTCTCTCTCTCTCTCGAGAAGCGGAGAAAAGCGCGGAGAAAGGGAGAGTGAGCGAAATGCAATCAGTCCGCGGTGATTCGCGCAAGAGGTAGAACAGGAAGGAAATTTGTACCTGCGCGCGATGCTTTCTCCATCTAACTCCGTTCTCCATGCGCGCATCTCGCTCTAGCCAGGGATCTCTTGCAACATATGCATTGCCGCACGATTCCTGTCGCCCTCCTTACGTATGCGCGCATATTGCGATATATTATCTAGCTCTCCCTCTGTCTCCTTCGCCTTCCTACTTCCTACTTCCGCGTGTTCGCTAGAAAGTGTTCTACGTCAAATCGACGAACGTGTCGCGACTGTGAAAAAATAGAAATGAATTCGATTAATCGCACGACAGGAATAATAATGATTTTTTTTTTACCATTCTCTTCTATACTTTTTATTTATATTTATTGAACGACGTAGTAAAATTCCTTTGACTTTCGACAGACGGCGAGAGTCGTTTGTATCATTTTTTATTGCAAATATATGGATCGAAATTCTTATCTACAGGTCCAAAATGGCGTGCTCATCGCAAACTGATCGCGCCGACATTCCACTTGAACGTGCTGAAGACCTTCATCGACCTTTTCAATGCCAATTCGCGCGCCGTCGTGGAAAAATTACGTAAGGAGGGCAACAATGAATTCGATATCCACGACTACATGTCCGAGTGCACCGTCGAGATTCTTCTCGAGACCGCTATGGGAGTCTCCAAGTCCACGCAAGATCAAAGTGGTTTCGAATACGCTATGGCTGTTATGAAGCAAGTATCTAAAAAAAAATCTAACGATCGAAAAAAGCGAAAAAAAGACATTGAAAATTGTTTATACATATTCAATATATTGCAGCACACTGCAAGATGCATATTTTAAATTATATAGTTTTTTTTCAGAGTGTTTTCTCTTTTTTCTTAATAGAAGAATTTTAAGTTTATGAAAGCTTGTACATCGCCTGAATAAAATGTTAAGTTTATAATTACATATGCCATACATTATCATACATATTGTAAATTTCTATGCAACATGTCTCGAGTATTTTTTCAAATCACCAAAAAAATTGTATTCTTATTATTAAACGGCGCCAAGAATTCCTCTTAATTTAAGCATTTTCTCTACTGAAAATAAGAATAATCATCTTAAATCAAGAATAATCATCTTAAATTAAGAGAATCCTCTTGGCGCCGTTTTTCGGTATATTAAAGCAAAAACTGAAAAATTAATATCGTCTTATTATCTTTTAGAATGTCTTACATTCTGCATTTGCGTCACATGAAAGTCTGGCTCAGACCCGACTGGCTATTCAATCTCACGAAATACGGAAAGGATCAAATTCATTTATTGGAAATTATTCATGGACTGACAAAGAAGGTCATCGCGCGTAAGAAGCAAGAATACAAAAGTGGCAAGCGCAACATCATCGATGTCTCTGCACAAAACGGCACTGCAAATGGCACCGCAAATGGCACCGCAAAAACCAAGGTAATTGATTACTTACTTTTAATTAAGGTAATTTAAGGTAAATTAATAATTTCCTGATAATTTTGTAGCACAAAAGCGACATTGAACGATGAAACTCGTCATTTATTTTTTAGGACGCTACTGTGGAAGGACTTTCTTTCGGACAGTCGGCCGGTTTAAAGGACGATCTTGATACAGAGGAAAATGACATCGGCGAGAAGAAGAGACAAGCTTTCCTCGATCTGCTGATGGAAGCCGGTCAGAATGGTTCAGTTCTCACGGATACCGAGGTCAAGGAACAAGTCGACACTATTATGTTTGAAGTAAGTATCACAGAATTGGTGCGATATCTGGATGTCAGGAGGACGGAAATCCATTAATCGGGTCATCCTTTTTCTCAGGGACACGACACGACCGCGGCTGCATCCAGCTTCTTTTTGTCAGTGATGGGTTGCCACCCAGATATTCAAGAAAAAGTGATCCAGGAACTTGACGAAATCTTCGGCGATAGCGACAGACCAGTCACGTTCCAGGACACGACGGAAATGAAATATCTGGAAAGATGCCTCATGGAGACTCTTCGCATGTATCCACCTGTGCCACTCATCGCCCGCACAATCAAAACCGATTTGAAACTTGGTCAGTTTGAAAAATTGTTGATTACACAATAGCTTCGAAATCAAACTCTAAAATAATTCATTTAAAAAATTAATCGTAAGGTTCGACAATGTGTTCATACTTTGAAACGATTTTCAGCGTCGGGAGACTACACAGTCCCAGCCGGATGCACAGTCGTGGTGACGACCTTCAAGATGCATCGACAGCCGCACCTCTATCCGAACCCGGAAGTTTTCAATCCCGACAACTTCCTGCCCGAAAAGACCGCCAATCGGCATTACTACGCGTTTGTGCCGTTCTCAGCCGGGCCGCGTTCTTGCGTGGGTCGCAAATACGCTATGCTGAAGCTGAAGATCATCTTGGCCACGGTCATGAGGAACTTCCGCGTCAAGTCGGACATTAAAGAATCCGACTTCCGACTCCAGGCCGATATCATCCTCAAGCGAGCCGAGGGCTTCAAAATCAGATTGGAACCGAGAAAATCGGCGACGGTCGCCACCGCTTAAACAGCAGTCCTCAAGTTCCGCTTGCGTAGGGTAACAGGGTGGTAGAGAGTAGTGTATAATTGAGAAGAAGCGGACTTTGCGATTTTTATTTTTATTTTTTTTTTGTTTTGTTTTTTTATAGAACTTCAATCCGAGCGAAGGGAGTTTCAAAAGAGAATGCATCTCGCATGCATAGATTGTGCGCGCAGATCGCATATGCATGTTTGCGACGCACATGCATATAGTGTATATTACTGAGGTCGTTAATTCGTTGTATGACATTTAATGCTTTTGAGTTGATATTTATCTCTTGCAATAAAATGCGATATACGCGCTGCGAATTCTGAAATCCGACATTTTTCCCACTTTTCCTTCATTACATTTGCCGATTTTACGTTATAAAATTATAACGAAACGGCGAGACCGTAGACATGCAAAAATTAAATTTAAAGATCGCCCGCACGAAGGCGATCCGAGGGAAGAATTTCAGGGTAGGAAAATTATCAGAAGTTGATTTCAAGATCAAAGGAAGTGAGCGAGATTCGAGCGAAACGATTAAAACTCTTGCTGGAGTTCGACAGGAGAAAATGAAAAAGGTTAAAAGCGAATTGAAGGAAATGCTCCCGATATTAAAACCTTCAGAAGTGAAGAGGTTTATTACTTCTCACCAATATTTATACTCCTGCGCTTTATTCCTATTTATTTTCAAGATATAAAATATTTTATCAAAATTATTTTTTATTGATTAACGTTGACACATCGCCGAATAGATTTTATTTACCACTTCACGAAGCTGTTATTCACGAACTCGAGGAAAATGGTTACGAGGAGTCGATCAGCTATTTGAAGGAATTGTTTGAGCTCGATGAAGAAACGCGAAAAGAGGCTGGTCCTGGTACATTGACGTGGAAGAAACCACGTTTAAAGGATAATAAAGACGCGATGATATGTCTCAAAGAAGGCTTGATCGCTTCCGAACGAGCCAAAAACACTGGTGCGTGAACAATTTTTTAAATATATTTGTAACGTCATAATATTTCTCCACGTAAAATAGAGAGGTATTCTATTAAAAAAATTATAATCAAACCTATATAATAAAAAATACCTAAATAATTTTGTAAAAATGAAATAAGGTATGGAACGTTATGATTAAAGTCAAATATTTCGTAAATGTAGGAGATCCGGCTTCAATGATCATGGCACTTTTGATTATGGCATTATTCTTTCAAGCGATGACATGGGAATGGTGGTGGGTGGCGGAACGACTTTATCGTAGCGCTTTAACGAATGCGAAATTAATCGAAAAGGATGAACAAGGAACCGTAACATTGATGCACTACCTATACGGTCGATTTTTATTCGAACAAAGTTAGTAACCGACATGATACAGAATTATATATTAGCAAAAGAAAGAAATGCTCCGAGCCTGAACCAAAACTTTCTATACTTTTATTCCTTGATATTGATAATATATTATATATATAATTATAATGTTATGGTATTATTATTCATATAAAAATATTTATTAATGAAATATTTACTACGTATCATTATTATATATGTATACATGCAAATTAATAATGAACATAATTAGATATTAATATGTTACATTACATCGTAATTACACAGTACAAAATACGACGGAATCATTATATCATCTAAAAATCGCTCGTGAAGTGTCTCAAGAAAAACATTGGAATGCGTCGAAAATAATCGGTCGAAAGGAGGAAACTATTTTTCGAGAATGCAACGTGCTTTTGTACAAAGCGCTGCTAATGCACGCGCAACAAATTGATCCCAATCAGCCAGATATTATCGTAAAAGTGTTGACAGAAGCTCTAGCACGAGCGACGGATTGTAAGTTATTTTTTATTTTTTAAAAATGCAATTAATACTGTAGTCGATATTTTTCTTCAGAAATTTTTCATCACGTTCTTCCGAATATTATATATTAATTTCAATTGAAAAGTGTCTATGCACGTCAGTTTATCTCAATAAAATTTATAATAAGCTCTAGAAATTCTCATAAAGTTCTCCTAAGTGAATTATTAATGAAGTTGTTGATATATAAATGGAACATCAAGATCATGATTTCCATAGAAATGTCATTGGAAGATATTTATAACATATTGTTGCAGATCCCCTTTTTTGGAATTTTACCAGAATTCTAAAAATAAAAAGATTTAATAACATTCAGAAACTCTGAGAAATTTCTCGATTTAAATAATTTCTACCTTCGAAAATTAAAATTCAATGTTAAAAAGTTTTCAAAATTCGTTCATTTATTCTGTAAAATAAAAAAAATACTTTTGACGTCTTTATATAGCTGGACACTACGAATATATAGCAAATGTTCTGTACGAACTTGGTAAAAATCAATTACGATCTGGCGATGTAAAACGCGCTTTCCAAAATTTCTCCAAGTTTTTAGCGATGACCAGAAGACTTCCGGATCCTGAAGGAATCTGTAACGCGCATATGGCGCTGGCACTTGCATATAAGTTATGTTTAACTCAAGTTTCTCTTTTAAGAAATATATACGATAAAATAATGAACATCAAACACTACACGCATAAAAAAAAATAAATGTCAATTTCGAATTTTATTCGACTCGTATTTTACCTCTCAAGTGATCCGACTTTGGCGCTCTTTCTTTCTCTTTCTCGCATGTAGATAATTTTGTAAATAATTTTTATTTACAGGAATTGAACGATGACTTAAACACGGAAAAGCATTTACATCTGTCCAGGAAAAATGCAACCGAGTTTAAATTGATGAAAAAACTCGCGGAGGCACATTGCTGCACTGGCGAACATTTTCTAAGTAAGGTGCGAATACATTGTCGAATTAATTATCTCGTAAAAAAACAAATCACAGAATTATATTCTGACAATGAGAGAAAATATAGGAATAGACAAAAATTCTTTTTACATCTCTTTCGTGAGCAAAATCATTGATAATTCCAATTTAATATTTTTTTAATTAGTTAAATTAAAAATACATTTATGTACATTCTAGAGAAGGCCAGATATTGCGACTTCTCATTTGGAAAAATCCTTTAATTTGTATAATGAACTCGGTTTGCACGATAACGCTAATAAAGCGCGAATCATCGCCGGAGTTTCAAAAGGTAATATATATTTCTTCAAAATGGGAAATAAAAAGTGAATGAAGAAAATTTGTATTCATTGTATATATATGTTCTTAAAAATTATTTTGTTCTTATTTAACAGGACAAAAAATTTTCGATCAATATATCGATCTGATACTTCAATGCGGAACAGGTGACCCGAAAGCTATAACAACGTTATGTGAATGGAAAAATCGTAGAAGCGTTTTTTGGACTGACAATGAGACAACGCTACACACTAGTAAGGCAATAAATAAAAAATTAATCGTTAATTAGAAAATTGTGTAAAAGAATTCGTCTCTCAGTTTTAATCTTTAACTGCAATGATATTTTATAACTAACTCACGGTGCAATTTTAAAATGTAAATTAATCGCATCCGATTTAAATTATAAATCATATAATAGAGGTACAACGATAATATTTCAGAAGATTCTTCATTATTATCCAATCTTACAAATACCGTGCTTGTCGAGAGAAATACAACAGATTCGATTTGATATCTAATAATTGTGAAAAAAGATTACATATTTATAATAAAAATATATAATTTTTTAAAATAAGTTTTCGTTATAATAAACGATATCACAAGTACACTATAGAGAGTAAAATCTAATTTATGTAGTATATTGACGTTTTTCTTACGAGTGCTATGTAATGTATATATCAATGATTGACAACTCGATAATTACAAATTTACTTTTAATGTTATAGTATTAAATGCGAAGATTGATACTTTTGATACAGATAAATAATACGTATTCTGGTTTACATGCTAGTATAGTTATATGCGTATATGTTTACATCGCAATTTAATGGAAATTAAATGCCTATATATTATCAAAAAATAATAAATCAAAGAACATTTTAAGATTATCTAGAGAACAATTTTTTGGAATAGTTGCTTTCCATTTACATCAAAGTTCAGATAAATCTCACTTCTGTCTTTCTTCAACATCCATATTAAAGAAAGACAAAAGTGAGATTTATTTGAGCTTTGATGTAAATGGAAAGCAACAAATATGTACTATATCTTAGGATATATTATGCATAAATAATTCATAATCAATATAAAATAAATTAAGAATTAGAATGTGTATATAAATAAAATTTTACGTATTTTACGTAGAAATTTTCATTTTTATAATGCAACTGTTTTCATTCTTATTATAATTTCATTATAATTCAATATTATAATCTTTATTATAATTTATATATATATATAATTCCTTTATACGCGCGGGCACGCAAAACTTTCTGGAGCAATTTTACATATACTGTTTTCACAGTAAGATTATGTATTATGAAGTTTCGACTACGAAACAATACAGAGATAAGCGCAATACATATTACTCAACATAGAAAATTTAATACTTTTATATTGAAAAAATAAAGGCAAACTAATTATGATGTTAACACAATGATGTTACTGCATGTTAAAATTTATAATAGAGTATTATTTAAAAAACTATTATTTAAAATATTACATTATATTGATTAGTTATCATATTATTAATTTACCGCTAAATTTGAAGGAAACATATATTTATTATATACACAATTATTATCAATTAGTGTGTTATTATGTGAGTGGGTAGATATGCACATATAACATTTGTTTCTATTAAAATGTTTTTACAATTTTGTAAATAAAAATTTTGAAAAATTTAATTTATAATATCACTATTTCGTTATAATGAGAATCGTTATAATTACCTCCTTACATTAAAATCTTGTGTAAATAAAAACATAATAATGTAGCATATAAATGAAATGTATTACATAAATTTCTAACAAAATGTGCAAGCATTTTTACAGAATCAGTAAAATGTGTACCTATATATAATATCTTATAATAATAATTATCTTACATTATCATCTAATGATACAAATAAATGAGAAACTTTCCATGTTTTTAATATTTTTGATTTTTTATCTCTTAATTTTACAAATTATTTTTGCTTTTAATGTTGAAATTTTGTCACACTGGTAGCTTGTTTCACTCTATATGTTATATAGAGATGTTATGTAAAGAACAATATGCATGTTACGCATCACAATATATTTAATTAAATCTTTAATGCCAAACAAATTAATATTTATCTTAAATAATGAGATAATAAGATATTTAACATGTGATAATAAAAGCCTATCTTCAATTTTATTAACGTTTCTCCAATTGAATTACTAATATTTATAAAACATTATCTATTTATCTTATATAATGTAAGATAAAACAAAAGTAAGAATTATATCTTTTGAAAACTTGGGCATATTAGAGAAAAAGTTTGTAACATAGATCATCTGAAAGAATAGAAATATTCAGCGATTCCATTCTTTCTTTCAAATCAATGTAATTCTTTCCATCTGGAACAGTAATGCATTGCACACACAATCATTCATTTAAACATGTATAATAAAATGTACAATTATTATGCGTAAATAGATGACGATAACAGTATAACATAATTAGTTCAATGTGACATCGTTATCATCATCTATATCCATAATTGGGTCCAAAGATGGCATATCCGCGCTGTTGTGTATTTCGCGCGTTATGTTCTCCAAGCTTTCTATTTCAGTATCGCGTAAACTTTTCATAGCAATGTCCTCTCGTTTTTGAACTTCGGCGGCCGCCAGATCAAATACTTCATTCAATATCATGCTAGCTGCATCCATGGAACTATCATTCAAACTATGATTCAAGTTTTCCTGACCATCGCATTTATTATTCGTTGTATTAATATCCATCAATTCTTCGAGATTATTCTCCTCTAATTTCTTTTTCTCATTTGAATTGTCTACTGTAATTATTTCTTCCGTGACGTTCGTGCATTGTACTACCTCATTGCTATCTGCAGAAATGATTACATCATTGCTCTTGTCTTTATCATCTTCCTCAACACTTTTACCATTTAAAAAATCCGATTTAACGATATCTTTTGCACTATTAGGCTTGTCAACATTTACAATCACCTCAATTTCTATGTTCTCTTTATTAGCTGGACCTTGCGATTTTTCTGAGGCTTCAAGTTTATTTTCGTCTATGACTTTGTTCTCATCTACGACTACATCATCTAAATCTATTTGGTCTTTTAATGTTTCTGTTTCTTCTACGATGTTTAACACATTTTTTTTCTTTTCTTTGGATTCATTTATATTTTTCTTCCGAGATTTATTTACTGAATCGCACTGTTCCCCTTCTATGTCCTTTACTACTTCACTTTCATTATCTTCGCAACTATTTTTTAAATCATTTTTGCAACTTTTACTGCGAATCGTATCCTTGGTCATGTTGTTAATCGATGAAACCGATGATTTAGTTGTTTCGTTATCGTGCGCCGTTTCTTCGTGAAGATGATCTTCGTCGTTATTAGACTTTCCTTTTTCTTCAGTGGATACTTTTGTACCATCTTTTGCAGATACATTTTTATTTTCTTTTTCATCAAAATTGTTAAACAATGAATGACTACATTTGGATGTAGAGGAAGATGTTTCCTTCGCTACAATATCATTCTGTATATCCGTGTCTTTACTATTCAATGTGTCAATGTCTCTGTCCGTTGATGCCTTTCTATTTTTGTTATTTGTATTTTTTTCTTCTGTATCTTTTGTTTCTCCTGTATTCTGTTTTATTTCAACAGAAGTTACTGTTCCATTCGACACAGACGATTCTACACACTGTTCAGATTCCTCCATCATCTTTTCATCGCTTTGATATTTCGCAGATTCGTCTACACACAATTCATTCTCTGTGTCTAGTTTGTCAGTCACATTACAACTTTCACTATTTGTTTCTTTCTTTTCTGCATCTTCCTTTCTCGTTACACTTGACATTTCTTCGTCCGTATCTTCGATATTAATCTCGTCGGTTACATCATCGGTACATTTTTCAATTACAGTTTTTTTCGCTTCTTCGGATATTTTATCTTCTTCCGAATCAAGTTTCAATTCTTGTTTCTTAATATTTGAAATAGTTAATCTTTCCAATTTTAACGAAGCTTGAAGGAGATGCGTTAGTCTGTGTTCTGCGCTTTCCAGCTTGGTATCAAATTTCTTACCGCACATGTCACAAGTGTGGCATTTTTTCTTATCTTCCGGCGATGATACAGATTTCGGACTTTTAAGCCTTTCCGCCAATGATACCGTTTCGGTACTAGAGATAGAAGATGATCTTGTTCTTTTGCGAACGTTCTTTTCCTTGCTTGCACGCGCAGTTAAAGCTTTTCTCGTCATTCTTTTCGAATTTGTATCTTCCGGGGATGATTCATTGGTAGATTCTGAATGTACATTTGTAGATATTCCTTCAACAATAGTTTTCAATTTCTTTTTATCTGGCTTACTCGAGGAAGGTGACAGACTCTCTGTCTGACTTTTTGATTTTTCTTTTAAACTCGATGGAGAAGTATCAGAGTCAGAACTAATAGCGGCTGCTCTTTTACGTCGTTGTCGCGTCGAATAAGTGGTAGACTCCAGTTGCTCCATGTCAGACGATGCCTTTGCTTCAGTTGCATTTGCAGGTTTTTTGCTTAATTTTGTTACTTTCGTTCGTGTGCTCTCGACATCCTCGTTCTTCTCAGCGTTGATTTGTCGTTTCTTTCCTTGTTTTCTGTTATCGTTAACAGCATCCTCACTCTTAGGCGTGATATTTAAAGAACTTCCAGATAATCTGTCTTCTGAATTGTCATCAGATTTATTATCTTGATTTTTTTCTATCTTAGATTCTTTCTCACTTTTTTTGTCAAGCACATCCGTCAAAAAGACTGCACATAATTTTGTTTCGGTCAAATTGGGTTCTACCTCTCGTGATCGCAGTTTTAATTTGTCTTTACTTGGATCCATTGTTATCCAACAATTTCTGCATACTGTTAGACGCGAACGATGAAATCTATACATATCAGTACCATTCGGGACAATATTATGACACTTGTCACACTTCCGAACTTTTAATTTCACATTGTTTCGTGATTTAGTTTGTGCATTGCTTCGCTCCGTGCGATTTTTAGCACGCGTTTTATTACGTCCCATATTCTCACTACTTTCGCTATCGGAATTTATTAGATCATAGAATGTAATATCCGGAAATGTTGTAACAGTTGTTTTGCGATTTACAACATCTGTATATATCTGCAATTTAAAAAATGTAATTTTGTAATACAAATTTGTTTAAAAAAGATGTTTGATCAAAGTAAAAATAATATCAAGAAGCATACGTATATTATTCATAACAAGTCTTTATTACCTTTGGAAAATTTGAATAATCTATTTCGTTATTAACCAAGGCCTTCAGATTGATAATTACTTCCTGGTATACTCTTCTCAAATCATATAAAACATCCAAGTTATATCGACATGTCAGACATATCAGTTTAGAATTGTCATTCTTCTTAAGCTGTACGTAAAAAAACAATATATAAATTTGTCAATGTCTTAATTAGTTAACTTAATCTTAATATAGAATAATAGTACATATTATTTGTCATACAAAAGATAAAAAAAATAAGGATTTAAACTTACATCCTCGTTAAAGATCTTGCGGATTTTCTGTAAAGGATTAAAGATTCCGCGATTGTCCTTGGTAATATCAAATATGCGGTTATTTTCTATATGTTCAAAGCACAAACAGCAACATGGCATTGATGTTTCAGCTTCCGGTTTTGAGGCATCATGTGATTTCCTATACTTTTGCACAAATTTGGCGCACTGACCTAATTCATACGCACATTTATAGCATATCTTGTTCGACAATTTGATGTTTTCATTTACCTATGATAAAAGAACTGATTAGAATCGTTTCAACTCTTTCTCTCTCTCTCTCTTTCTTAATTTTCTAATCATTATTTTTAATTTAATAATTTTATCTTAATTAGATAGTAAAAAAATGGTATTATTTTATTGACAGATACATAGATAACTTTCATTAACAAGTAAAGCATAAACTTGACAGTAAACAAATATAATAACACACAATACTAATAATTAAGTACATGTATAAATATTTATATTTTAAATATAATTAGCAGATTTTAATAAAGATGTAAAAAGTGGAGTGTGTTATGATATAAGATCTTATTAAATACTTCATTTACCGTCTGCATAGACCTACCACAAAATGTCGGTAAAAGGAGATACAAGATGGATACAATTCGCGTTATTTTTTTTACAGAAAATATTACTCCTTCATCTGATCGAGTCGAAAGAGATAATACTTTTATTACTGTGATGGGAATTGTACGATCACACAAAAATTCATGTGTTTATTCCTTACGAGAAAGAGAAAAGTATTCCTCCATATTAAAATTCTTTATATCTAAGACGTAATAATTCTGCTCACACTCGAGTTCTACACTTCGGAGACAGATGACGCATATGATAGATCAACATATTCGACGTAACCATAATAACACGCGTGATTATTTATTTATATCTCAACAGTAAATATTATATAATATACCAAAAAAACCACAAAATTCACTTTCATCCGAAACGTCAAACACAGTACAAAATACGACGAATTATGTCCGACTAAGGTTTAAAGAGCATCTTGTTTTAACCTATAAACCGGTGCTATTCCTACCTAGACAAGATAGTGGAATTAGAGATACTCCAGATCGAACAGCATCTGCGGAAGCTATTTTACGTCTCTTGTCAAACATATTCGATGCTTTCTGATTTCATTAAACCTCTTTCATTGGGACAAACCGCGTGAACGCGAACACCCATCCGTTCCTCCAAATTATTTCTAAGAATATCGAGAGTACCTTGGCAGACAAACATATCTCCAGCTGATCGACGAATGTGTCGCGGTTGTCCGTGGAGATGTCCAGAAAGACACCTTCGTCGCTCGCGCATAACAAGCAAAATCGGCCAGACATGGTGACATCAAGTGATGCGATCACGACAGCATGACAGGTTCCTTCTGGGATTTCGATCGGCCAAATTCTCTTTACGCACGAGGAGAACTCGGAACTCCCCGAGATCTTTTCACTCGTTCAACAAAGTTCGTTTCAGATGTTCGACGAAGTGTATATCGGTGCACGCAACAACCGTAACGTCGCTTGTGCGTAGGAAAAATTGGCGGTAAGCGGTAAGCAATTCACAGCGAAAATGGCGGACCGACTCGATATGGCGGACCGACTCGATATGTCGGACAGCATCGATATATCGTTTGAATAGCTTTTCTTTTATTATTATTATTATTATTTTTTACGCAAACGGTATCATAATTGTTATTCACATTTCTTTGTTATTTCAATCGACTCGTTTATATAAACTGATGTTGAATCGATGACGTCATCAAGCTGATTATTAACATATGATGTTGCATTTGCGATTCGAGATAAATCGACGAGACGACTATTTGCCTGGCGCGAATTTAAATATAAGATATATTTAAATGATGACACGACTCTATATACGGCTTATAATGTAAATCATCTGGATATTAAATTGAAAAACAGAAATAGGATTTATTTAAGTAACAACCTAAAATAATATATATGTTATTGTACAAAGATATATCTCAACGTCAGATATCCATTCGCAATTATTGATTTGTTTTTTTTTAATTTCAGGATATCACCTCGCATTCACATGAATGACGAATGTTTACTTGTCATCAAGACAGTTGCATTTTGTTATTGCATGCCGATTAATCTCAATGTTTTATATATTAATCCTTACAACTTGTTATAGCGAATGAATTGATTTTCAACACCAATCGCAAATGATATATCTTATAGCGAAATTACAATGATGGTGCAAGAATTATTCTTCGCATTTTCGCAATTCAACTAGATATTTTTCTATTTTTTCCTTGTGCAGTCTCGCTCGTAATTGATAAATCTTCTATTTGATTTTGTGTGCTTCCGAACAAAAGCCTAAGCGTTTCTAACGCCGATGTAAAGATATTCCTATAATGTAAAAGCATTAATTTATTATTATTATTGTAGGGATTCAAAATCATTAAATGTCCTTTAAGCACAGATTTCTTAGCCGATTTCAAGATGTTTCCTCAAGGAAATTATAAAGCCAGATTTTGAGTAATTAGCATATTAAAAATGTTAAAAACTATTAATAAAAGAACAAATAATATTTATGAATTTATAATAATCAATAATGTATTGATTTAAAGTTGCATTTAGACAAAACTCCGCAGTTTTCTTATTATTAATTTTTTCATAATTTTAAAGAAACCCAGATAGCACAGCTATTCGAGAAGAATACATTTGTATATGTCACCTTGTATGTCACCAATTTCGAGTCCCTTTTTAAATATATATAGAATTCATTTTACAAAATGAATTCTATATGTATTTGAAAAAAGACTCGAAATTGGTGACATATAAATGAATTCTTTTTCAATAGCTTGTGCTATCTGGGAATGTAATATAATGTTGAAAATTGAACATTTCTAATAAAGAAAATATTTATAATGACATGTAGTTTTATAGAAAACATTCTGTATATATACAAAGAGTATCTTCATATAGAAGATCCGTGCTTTTGGATGTTATTAATCGCTCGATATGTAGCTAGATAGGTCATCACCTGACACCGTCCTTCATGTTCGCATAAATCTGACCGGGCGGCAATTTTACAGAGGGCATCTTCTCCTCAACAAAGTCGAGCCCGACGCATACCGCCTTGTCTATCGCTTCGATCGGCGTTTCCAGAACGTCGGCGATCCTGGCGGTCATCGGATTCGCAAATTCCAATCCCTTGCGCACCCCGTTCTCCGCACCGTCCAAAATCGTCGCGATCGACTTGTGCGAATCCCTCGTAATCGCGTAAGCGTTGCGAAGAGCCAATGACACCGAGGCGAACACCGGCAGCGCCAACAATCGACGCGTGCACATCATGTTGCGTGCATCCGCGTCGGCGTTCGCGGCGGTATCGACGCTCGTCGACCTGGTGGGATCGTACGTGCCACACATGATGCTCAATTGCTGCAAAACAAGCGGCGTAAACAGACGTGAGAACGCGTTGCGCGAAAAAAATTAAAATACTCCAGTTTTCGGACGCGGTGTACATGTATAGATAATACTTGTTGCTCGACAATTATATATAATTTATAAATTCACTTTTAATCATACATAACATTAGAGCTACATTCCCTTCTTCCCTTAGACATATATATGTATATATATATATATATATATATATATATGTGTGTGTATGTATGTATGTATACTTTACTGATATTATATATAAAAATTTTACGTAAAATCAAATGGAAGAAAAGTCGGATTTGAAGGTATGACAGTTTGCAAGCGATTTAAATAATACTTTGTTACTATACATAACAGTCGGATCACTGCCATTATTATTATACGCACATGATACGCGATGCGCACGATACTCGAGGTTCGCTCGTCGAGCTCGGGATCCGTCATCGTTCCGGCCGGACACTTTGGACGAGACTCGCGACGATTCGGTCGAGCTAGAGTCAAGGTTCGTGACTCCTAAATTTAGTTCGCCGCACTCTGTTCCTTCCACCTTGACTACCTCGCGTGTCGCGTCGAGGACACGACAATCGACGCACGAGTCGCAACTTATACGCCTACGGAGCTTTTCATCGACCGCGTTATGTTGACGCGATGGTGGAATATAAAGCGCGCGAAATATAAAGCGGCAATAGCTAGATTGCGCGTAGACAAGCGATAATATACGATACAAGATGTAGTTGCGGACGAGAAATGCGTCCGGAAATTAACGCGATGAATTTCTTTCTAAATATCCTATTCTTGAGAATGCGTTAAACGTTAGATTCGTAAACGACAATTTGTACGATCGGCTTTTTGGGCGGCGGCATTGTCGCGGATGCGGCGATGTCGCGTAATACCGCTTCCACAGCTTCCTCCCAATCCTGATCCTTCATCGTGACATCATGATCAATGGAAGTAGCCCATCGCAGTCGCGGCATAGATATAACAGTTAGTACTTTCCTAGTCATTAAAATGGTTATATTAGAGATTACAATTTATTTAAAAAATTATAATTTGATAATAATTATTTTGATTTAATATTACTTAATTTTTGGAAGAATTAAAGAATACGATAGAAACCTTAGATCAGAATGTAGCGCGGACATGTCACCGCCCGCTTGTTCGCCGAGTTTCCTAAGAGTTTCAGCTAATGGACCACTTAGTTTTTGCAGTCTTCTCCAAGATTGAGCATATTGTCGTCTGACGAGTTCAATGATGGTGCCAGTCAGCGCCAAGCCGACCAAGATGTATAAAGTACACAATAAAGTGTATTTGGGCTTCTCTAAAACGCAACAAATATTATACAATTTGCATTTGAATTGTAGTGTAGATTTTACATGGTATACAAATACAAATTATCAATTATTACCGGAACAATTTTCGTTTTTAGTATATATATATATATATATAGCAATGATTTATAATTATTATCACCTAACAGATCAACATGAATCTTTTTATAGCTTTAATAGCTTTAATTATTTTTTAATTAAATAAAAAATTCTACATTTTTATAGAATATAGAAACGTTAAAATTGACCAAATATAATAATAATATTTGTAGATTTTTTTGGGAAAAAGTTTTGCTTACTCGGCACAAGATCACCAAATCCTATGGTGGTCATCGTTACGAAGCAAAAATAAAATCCATCGAAAAAGTCCCAATCGTCCTCCCACAGCATAAACATACCAGCCCCGCAAGCGAGATATAGGAAGAGTAACACAATAGCGGCACAGGCGCCTACATAAGAAAATCGTGAATCAGATATAAAAATCGACTGAAATCTCCGAATTAAACTCACCGAGCGATCGTCGACCAGTTACATTTGTCGGAACGCACGAGAGTTTCGCGCGAAATGGAAGTTTCAATTTTAACGTCAACGCAATATGTACCACTCCTTCTGCGAACAGCTTTCCCAAATCGGCAATCACGATCAGGGTGAAAGGTATACCGACGAGAGCAAAGAAAATACAGAAAATCCTCCCCCAATTAGTCGAGGGCACAACATCACCGTATCCTATAAACAAATATAAATCGTCATAAAGAAAATTAAAAGACTATATAGATGACAAAAATCTTTAATGTTTTTTGAGATGACATTTGATTTAGGATTTTTCAGAATAAGATACTGATTTCTATATTTCTTCTCAGATACATGGAGAGAATTTTCTCTTAAAATATATTTATCCTGAAAATCACGTAATCGTGAAAGAATATGACATTGGACAAATTTTATAAAAGTTTCTCTGATTAATAAAAAATATTAATATGTACATATAGTAAAATTAATCAAACATATTTTATATCTATTATAATAGAATTAAAATTTTTTGTGGTAAATATTTAATCAGAGAAATTCTTATAAAATTCTTTCAATACCATAGTGTCTCACGATTACCATGCGATTTTTAAAGTAAAAATTCTAAGAGAAAATGCTCTCTGTGTAAATAATAAACTTTTTGCTAGTAATCAGGACCGAGGATTACCAATTGTAGTGAGAACGGTGCTGGCAAAAAAAATTGCTTGGAAAACATTCCACCTTTCGGTTACGATGGGTGCCAGATCCGATTCAGCGTGAACATCCTGATTTATGATATCCGTTACAAAACTGACCAAGAGCCCAGCCTCAGCCGCTTCCTGAACAGCTTCTTCGTAGGTGCGCAATTTCACGCTTACCTGAAAAAGGCGATTATGTTATGACGAATGGACGAAGAGACTCGTATATTTTTAATCATTTGACGTTTCTCACCAAGGTTCGCAAATTGAAGACGTCCGTATTGTTGGAAATGGACTCAACAAAACGATATCGTTGCGTGCGTAATTTTGCGCGTAAATGTTCGAGTCGGCTGAGCTCCGCCGGAAGTTCAATCTGCCGGAACACCTGGAGAAAGGTGGCAGTTAAAATTATCTACTTTGAGAAAAACAATTTTATGCAACAAGTCATATCCGAAGATACGCGCAAACTTGAACTGCTTGTAATATATCAAATTAATTTTATGCGTAGGTATGTAAAGATGTTAGGAAAAGGTACGATATATATACCCAGATAGCCACAGTAATTATTGTGACATTATTTTGATGGCAAATGATGCATTTTGACATCAAAATGATGTCATAATAATTACTGTGGCTATCTGGGTATATATATTGTATATGTCGCAATCTCGTTGTAAAAGGATATATATCGATGTACATATATGTATATATGTATGTATGTATATGTATGTATATGTATGTATATATGTACATCGATATCCTTTTACAACGAGATTGCCTTAACGATCAAAGCTAATGATAAATCAACAGATCTATCATAGAATATATAAATATATCACTCTCGAGTCTCAAGTGCTAGATGCACTTTAAGCTAATGAATCAATGTATGCTTTATATTTATGCGAACATATCCTTCTGTCTACAATAATCCTGAACTTTTAATAAATCTTCATCAATTTGACTTGTAAATAATTATACCACATAAAGAGTTTATTTAAAGATGGCTCAGTAAAGTGAGAATATATTATTTTGTATTATTATTATAATTATTTTGGAAAAAAGCATTTACTAGTAAAATTAAATTATCACATTTATATATTCGTTATAATTAATTGTATAATATACAAATAATGTGTGTGCGTATGTGTGTTGTAATTAATGTTTTACACACATTTTACATGAAAAATGTATAAACGCAAGTGACTCAAGTTTATTAAGACTTGTTTATCGATTGAAATACATGTGTAACTATATTTTTGCGGTGTGTATTATGAGGCACTCAAAAAATCATGACCATCGAGAATTTCAACGCATGGTATTTTTATCAGACTTCATTGAAAAGGCGTCAGTGGTAATATACTTCCTACTGAGCTGCAAGATTGGTCCATTGCTAAAAATAAAGGTGTACGATTCGGTAGGCTACAAGAGTTCGTTCGTTATTCTATAAAACGTAAATATTTATGGAACATCGAATATATATACATTTAACTTCGCGCTGGAAATCTCGACGTTTCCGAAAACAAAAATTCGAATGCACGAATAATTATTTTAGAATATCATCGGAATGTTGCATCTCGCTTTTTATCTCTTTTTTTTTATTGCGCGTGTCTTATATAACACTACTTAAAAATATATATATTCAAAAATTGAACATTGCGATTGCAATTGTAAATATAAGAATAAAAAATGTAGAAAAGAAAATATATAAATTTATTAATAAGGTTTTTAAAAATTTATCTGAAGAAGAAAAATGTTTGAAAATTTTCAAAATCTCGATCAACAACTTTAAAGACGTCAACGTTACGGATAATTATAATTATAATTCTTAATATATTTAATATATTTATATATATATTTATATATTTATATATATTTATATATATATATTTTAATATATTTAATAATTTTTAATATATTTTAATATATTTTGAATTATAATTATAATTTTTAATTTTATATTATAATTTCTTTCTCTCTCTTCTATTTTCTCCCATCGTCGAATTGATATAAGTTTATACTTTATATCGTGCATTTTCGATGCATTGTCATCCGCGTTTGAAGACTCACCAGTCCGCCGATCGCGGTGTAAAGCATCAGAGCGGTTAGCAGACCCGCGTGACCGGCGATCGACTTGATCCTCCGCATTGTTTTTTCCTCGAAGAATCTTCCCTTAGCATCCTCGCCATCGGTCGTAGCGCCGAACTCGACGGACGAATTACACTTGTTGTTATTCGTCATTATTCGTCACGCGCGCCCACGTTTTTCCAAGAACGGCGCAGACACGTCGAACACTCGAAGAAGACTGATCGGCGATCTTCGAGTAGAGGGTCTTTTTCTGCATTTCGAACTGCATATACGAACGTCGAGAATATATCGTGCACTGGAAAGCATAATATATATGCAATAGTAATACTTGCAAAAAAGAATTTAAAGCGCGATAAAAAAAAGGAGCGTTAATTAAGAGACAATGAAAAATGATGTATACTATATCTATTCATACCGAAATAAATTTCTAATATTTAAAATCTTGGGTACAGCTAAAAGTTAGGTACTTTTCACAGATTATTAATAAAATTGTCATTGAAACTTTTTTGTATATATTTTTACATATTTTATATATCGGAAGCTTTATGACAAAAAATATATATATATATATATATATAATTCGTCTGGAATAATTTATTTAAAGAGCGCACGTATAAAACACCACTATATATTATAAAAACAAATAATAAACTAAATCAAGAGAAAGAATAAGAAGTTTATATCAATAATAAAATTTAATTTTCAAGAAAAATAAAAAATTAATCTTACCTCGTATTTTACGATAAAAATTAACATTATTTAATATATGCAATGCGAATATTTATAATAATAATAAAGCATAATAAACGGATTACAAACTAAATTTAAATTAAATAGGTTAAATACTGTACATGTGTGTGTGTGTGTGTGTGTGTGCCATCGTGCCGGCTGCATTCTGCAGTTTGTCATTGATAAGGTAAAACTACAGACAAATAAATTCATCGCAAATTCAGCCAGTGCGCTAGTTTAAAAGGTAAGCCATATTGTTGCCACCCGAACGATAACCAATCGCGTTTTACAATTTCGTTGGAGAATCTAGTCGTCGAAGTTGAGTAGATTTTCGAACACAGCTGGTATTAAATATGGCGGATCAAAACGCGCCAGTCAAAAAGGCCAAGTGTCCTAACCAACTCTCGCTTTGATTTCGCTACGTCGTCTCTTTCATTAACTTTGTCCAAATTTACATCCAGTTATTATCTTGAACCGAAATAAGAAAAGAGAGAAATCACGTTTCACAAAAAAATATATAAACTGTCAATATAATGATGTAAATAAAAAATCGATATACGAATTGGACGCGAATGTTTCTTGAAAACTTTTATTTGATTAGAAAAGTAAAATCGAATCTTCCTTTTTGATATAGAGTAAGTAAAAAATGTAAATATATATATATATATATATTTCATAATGTAATGGTAATTAATTTGACATTAATAACATATATATACTTAATTTTTATCTTATCGACACGAAAAGATAAAAGTGAAAACGATTATAAATATCTGAGATATCGTTTGGATCTCATTCCTCGACCATCTCATTCCAACCTATGCTAGATTGATTTGATGTAACAAGAATCTTTTTTTAATTTTAGATCATGACTGCTGTAAAAGTGCACGGTGGTATCGACATTTTAAGATTACCGGTAAATGAAGAGGAACATATTTGCCCTCCATGGCGTATCAAATACACGCAATCCCATATACTCCATTCTAAGTGTTCTAAAAGCGAAAGTGGCTGTGGTTCTGATGACAAGACCGCCTGTCAGTTTTGCGTGTACGTTGATTGCTAAAATATTTAAATTATTTTGAAAAGATTGTAATGTAGAGATACATATATCTGACAAGTATATTCTTAAATATTTTAGATATAGTAATGCGTTAGAACTGCCACATATGCCAGACATGGTGTTTCCCAATAACGTGTTAACTCTGACACATCAGGATGGAGCGTCATTGCTATTCAATGCTTTGGATTCCTTAAGATATGTTTCCAATGGCAAGATTAATGTACAGCTTGCTTGCGCAGAAGCATGGAAAGAATCCAGGTTCATCAAAGTTATTTGCTTCTTTTTAAATTTATACATGATTGTTATTGCATATAATTTACCATTTTTTAATGTATATCAACAGATCGGAAAGTAGTGAATATTTAGAAGAGAAGATAAAGCCTTTTGATTGGACATTTACCACTAATTACACTGGTACAATGTCGGGCTTTGAAGTTGAAGAAACAAATGAGAGAATTGATATGGATAAATTAAGGCAGAGAGATAAGATTATGTTTTATCACGATTTAACATTATTTGAGGATGAACTTCATGACAATGGCATTGCAGTAAACTCGGTCAAAATTGTAAGTTATAACATATATAACTTTCAAATGACACGTACAAATTATAATAATTTCTGTTTTATTGTATACACAGAGAGTTATGCCCAGTAGTTTTTTTATATTATTACGGTATTTTCTAAGAATTGATAATGTAATGCTGAGGATAAACGATACCCGTATTTACCACGAATTTGGTAAAAATTACTTATTACGCGAGTATACATCACGAGAAGCTAAGGTTCAAGATATTCGAGTAAGTAATATAATATATATATATATCCATAATGATACAATCATTATGAAATTAGAATATCAAGAGTGTCAAATTTTAAATATTCAATTAAAACACTAAGGACTTACAACTTTCATTTTGTATGTTGTTACACAACTTTTTATTTAACTTAAACCTGATGGTTACAGTTTTCAATTGTTGCAATAAATGAATAATCAATAAAAATAACTTTCAATGTACACTATTAATAATAAACTTTTTATGTTTTATATATTACTATGAGAATTTGATATATACAAATTAAAAATATTATTTTGTAAGGTTTCTCCGGCACTCTTTTTGGAGCCAAGTGCAATAGCACCTCATTTGCCATTAATTGGAAGCCAATATCACAAATTGATAGTATCTGAAAAGGAAGAAGAACCTAAATTAACTGAAGATACAACTGAGCAGAATGAAACTACGAGTGAAGAAGAAATAAAACGATCCGATGAACCTACGGCAGACAATTCCATCACATAAGGCTTGTACTAAAGTTTTTACATTATGTGATATTATTTCCTTGATTAAGATTAATCAAGAATTTGCTGTACAGGTTATTAATTCTCATTTTGATCATGTTAAAACCTTACGAATGTATAAATCAATAAGAAATGAAAATCTAGTAAAAACGTTATAGTACTTTTATCTGAAATCAATTTAATATGAGGATTTTATTAAAATTGATCAATTTTAATCTTATCGTTTTTCAATTTTTGTTATATTTAACTATTATATTTTTTTTTCCTTTTTTAAAATTATACATACTTGTACGCAATAACCGGGAAACAACGAGAAAAGTTTAATGCACTATGATACATGTATAATGTTTAAGTCAGGACAGAGAAAAATCGTGAAATTATAATACATAATACTTAATTAAAATTACAAGATGGGAAATGATCATAATCATTTCGTATACTCTAAATATTTGTTATTTTAATTTTACCAACTTGCAACAAAATGTATGCGTAGTTATTTATATCTATCAAAATTCAAATCCGCTACTATTGGATATAAAATTATTCTCCTTTTCGTTCTTATTTTCGCTGAATAAGTAACGTCTTCTAATTGAGTTAAGATCTTCGCATTGTTCCCTTGTATGGCTTGATTTTGGAAAGATCATGTTTTTTGTACTTAACATATACAGAAATCTTCTCTGTTCTATTCTTTGCAGATATATTTTTCTACAAACTTTATAAAAAGAAAAAGACACATGTTGATACATATATATAATTCCCAATGGATCGATTTTGAAGTAGATAAAATTTGGACGTTGAAGAGAGTGGTCTCGAATAATGCTTCGGCTAGATTCCGCGCCGAGAGAAGCTTTGCCCCTCTGTATTTCACCATAAACACCATTGCGTGCGTTCCTCTCTTTTTCTCCATCTCTCTCTTTCTCTCTCCATCTCTTCCCGGAGAAGTAAAAAATAAATATCAAAGGGAAAAGAGGAGAAGAACCGAGGGAGAGAACCGATCGGGTTGGGCCGTCTTCCCACCACCGCACGGTGGTGTTTATTCGCGGGCGCAAAAAAACTTGGATGAATTCCATCGTACGGGTCGACAGAGAGGACGGGGCGGAGGAAGGGAAGAGAGAGAGAGAGAGAGAAAAGGAAGAGAAGGAGAGAGAAGGTACGGAGCGAGGGCGAAGAGGAGACGGAGAAACGCAATAAGAGCAAGAAGCAAGGAGGTCGTCGACGACAGCAATCTCTCGTGAGTAGGCTTATCCCATTGCCTCCGTCCCACCTTATAGCGCTCTCACACGCTACCAGCGAGTGCGTAGGTGTTTCCGGCCGGCTGAAGAAGCACGGCCGCCTGCGCCCGTCGATCCAGAAGAAGACGGTCGAGAGAGCCAGGATAGAGTCAGAAGAAGGAGAGGGACGACGAGTTGGTGGAGAAAGAGAGCTAAAAAAGATGGAGAGGGAAAGAAAGAGGGGACTCTCGACCGGAAGCAGTTACTCGCGCGATGCAACGAAAATATCAGGGCGTCCGTTTCGCGCAATAGGTCTGCCCCGGAGTTTAATATAGAACACTCGCGCGGCCGGCTTGGTCGCGAAAACATGACGCGTTGACGTCGACGTCGACGTCGACTCTCTCTCCGCTCGCTCGCGAGAAAAACATCTTCTTTCCGCTTGGCCGCCGCAGAGCTCCCGGCCTTCTCTTCCTCTCTTCGTCTTCGCCTTCGCTTCGGACGGACCCCTAAAATTAGGCTCGTGTCCACTCGCTCGACACGCCGCGGATGACATCCGCGCCGGAGAGAGCCGGACTCGTCGAAGGTCTTTGTCCGTGACAGTGGTGTGGTCATGTGCTCGCCACAGCGACCTTTGAATCAACGCGTTTGCCGATTTCGTGTCCTTCGAAATGAGAACGACTATTTCTGTCCTTTGCTCATTCGGGTTTCGAAAAGAATCCGCCATCGCACTTTCGATGATGTTTAGAAATCAAAGAACGGCCACCCTAGCCCGCGATCTGCCAGAGTATAGAACTGTGCGAATTCTATCCCGATACGAGAGCGTGTAAAACGCTCTTCTCTTTCGAATTAGTTTAAAGGAAGCGAACTTTTAGATCGATTTGCGTGGATTTTATTATTTCGATATCGATGTTAATATCGATGTTGACGCTTAGAAGCGGAAGAGTGGAAACGTTATGTCACTTGTTGGCTTCCTATTTCAATACCTTGAAATCAGATCGATGTCATCCTGCAATCTAGCGGCTCTAAAGAAAACCTGTACATGTAGTAGGTATAGATGTAACATTCATATTTTCAAGTCACACAGAATGACATATTTCCATTCTACGATATATATTTTCTCTGTTCTGTTGAATATCTGAAATATCGCGCATTCTTTTTACAATTTTTTCTCCAACGCCAGAGTATACGTGTATATTTCTTCTCTTTAGAAAGTGCATAATATAGGGCGACTGAAAGGAACAGCAGACCTATCGACTACTCCCACGTTTTATTTCGACTTGTCAATTAGAGGATATGAGGGAAGAAAGGAGAGGGAAGGGAAGATGATTTTCACTGGTATCTCGACATCGCGCTTTAAACGCGGAAATCCATTGTCGACGTCCCTCGTGATGCCCCGATGTCTCTTTTGACATGCTTAACGAGTCGCTAAGAGAGGGCAATCTTCCGTTGTTGCTGCGTGTTCGTTCGAGCGTGGAGGAAGGGATAAGTAACAGAGCACGAGGCGAGGGACCAGGAGAAAAGATGGAAGAGGGAGAGCCGTGGTACTGGCTTCTCTCGAGGTTTCGTGGAAGACGGCGGCAGAGAGGCGAGGAAGGAACGCTACTTCCGGTCACATGACACCGCTGGACCACTTTGCTCTCTTCTTATTTTCGGCTCGTCGTCCGGACCTCTCCACGCCCCCTCCCCTCTTCCTCTTCAGCGTCTTCTCTCTCTTTTCGATTAACGCGAAGGCATCGTAAATCGGTCACGAACGAGAGAAACAGATGGACGGCTGCTGCTTTTCGACTCCGAGGAAACTTGGTCGATTCAGAATTTCGAATATATCATTGAAAAAGTCTCCGATACGATTTTTCAATTTTTCCCCCCATCTTCAACATTTTTGAACCCATGCGTTTTCCTCTTATTTCGACCTTTGAAAATCTCTCGACACATAGTTTGGTCTCTTGCGGATAATGTAGGCTAATAATGAATTACAACCGCGTAGTATCGCAATCTCCCGGCGTTAACACTCGCAGACCGCTACCTCGGTTATTTTATATCGAGGAACAGCTCGCGAGGCTGCAACGAATGGCAGAGCTGCACGTCCCGCGAGCTAACGGACTCACATCCGTTCGCTCTTCCTTCGCCGCGGTGCATTCAATTGCCCGCTAATGATGATCCGGGACCTCTCTCGGTAACGATCGAGCCTTGTCGAGATCGGTTGCGCTGCAGAGCAAACAAACGACGACGAAAGAACGCAAAGATTCACTCTCCCGTGGACGGAATCAACTAGAAACGAAATCCAACGAAGAGTCAAGCTGGTGGAATTCTCCTCTTTAGAAGCTATCGCTAGCTAGCTGCAAGATGTCGCAGAGATACAATTTGGAATATAAATAGAGAGAATGCAACTTGTACGAGGAAAGAAAATTTTAGGATCGATATGCGGGAGAAGTGCGAGATTGGTTGAATATATAAATGCACAAGTAATATACATAGTCTATGCATGTATATATATATACGTATATATATATATGTATATATATATATATATTTACAAGACATATACAGATCGTATAGACCTAATATTAATAAAAACTTGTTTTCTCTCGCTTGAGACGCACTCGCATGCGCGCATACAAACACCTACATACGTTACACAGAGACATGCGCACACCCACTCACACATACGCACGCGCGCGCACATACACGCGACATATACATACACTCGCGTTCCATTCACGCCTTCGTGTCCTTTCGCGCCTTCACCAGTCGATCGGTGTGCAATCGCATTGTTGTCTTTGGCGAACGAGTCGCGATTTTCATAGGCGTTCGAAGCAAAAGCGCACGAAATAAAATATATCCATGTCGCTGTGTATCGCGGAGATCTCATTTCTAGTATCTAGATTCGAATTAGAACTAGAAAGAGAATCGGATTTCAAGATCGAAAAGTTCGATTCCAAAGATTCGTTTGGATGTTTTTGCGCTTAGGTATAAGAAAAATCGTTCGCTACCTACGCCTTGACAAGAGAAGCGCGCACGGTAGTTAAAACCATGTAATCATCTCGCGAAAGGACAGAAGACTCGTCTCGCTTCGGTATAGTTTGGCGTTCTCTCTTCACGTCGCATCATTCGTCTTTCATGAAAAAAAACCTCGTTACGCTTCTTCACGCCGTTTAGTCGTTCTCGCGATCGAGACTATAACACGCTCCTCTCGATTATCCTCTCATCTTCCCGATTGCTTCTTATTCCTGCTGTCGAGAGAAAGAGTTGGAAAAAAAAAGAAATGCTATCGATACACACGCACATAGTACCAAACTCTCGTCATTCTTTTCTACAACGGTATCTTTATATTTTTCCCAGACGACGCAAACCATCTTTGCACGATCTTTTTCTCGCGATTCCTTCTACATTCTTCGAAAATTATAAGATCTGTGCTCCGTAACTTTTGATATAAGAAACAAAATGTGAAAAGCAAACATAAATCGATGAATTTTTTTTCTCCGGAATATAAGCTTCGCCGATATTCCGATTACTCCGAGTTATTTCCTTTCCGAAGGAAGAAGGAGCGCGCTCTAAATATCCAGAAGAACGTGCAACGACGTTTGCAGCGTCGCATGACCCGTTCTCGATTCGTCCACTCGCGATTATTTACCCATGCAATCTCAGCCCAGTTACACTCGATCATCAACTTATTCGTACATTCGCACGCATCATTCGCCCACGCCTCGCGCTGAAATGCTAAAATCGCGCGACTCTCTGCTCTGAGGAATCGCTCTGAAAAAAACAGAAAAGGCCATACTTCGGGTTCTTTCGATCTTATCTAGCGCGGGGATGAATTTTAATGGAGCAAAATCGCCGTAAATAGTGTTCAACACTAGAACCACATGTCCCTGACACGACCTCGAGAACCGTCGAAATCTTTTAACTAAAATCATGTATACCTGCAAATTGTAAGAAGTTGTCAAAAGTTGCAAACGCGTGAAACGACAATTTTAAACTTGGTAGCGGTTCTAGTGTTAAATCGTACGCATTTGCCGCTACCTAGTGCCTCACGAAAGAGGGACAAAGAGAGAGAATGGAATTCGCGAATTTGCCTGCGACGTTACCGATCTTGAGTCTATATTTATATCGAACGAAATCACCGGTAGACGAAAAGGGGCGAAAGGAGGCAACTTCCTCTTTCTCGCGATTCCATTTCCGCGCGCGCGCGTGTATACGTGTGGCCCGTGCCCTAAAAACGAACGCTGAGAAAAAGAATGCTCGCAGGACTAGATAATACTAGAGAAAACCTCAACGAAATGGAAACGCGAGACCTTCGCCATTTTCCGTCTCTTCCCTCGTTATTCTCGACGTCATCGTTTGTAAACATTACAAATCCGATTATATAGCCAAAAAATGTAAATCGATTTCCATCCTGCTCTCTTTCTCTCTCCTTTCTGTCTGTAATTCCCTCATCATCGGAAAACTTTCGTCGTACTAACGGACTTGTCAGCGGCCATTGGTCCATGCGTTATCGATGTACAATTACGCTTTTACGCTCCCCCTCATTCCATCAATCGCCTTCTTCATGAACCGTACACTTAGCGTTACAGCCGCAAATAAATTAACCGTAGAAAAGTTTGTTCTTTATACAAACGTAATATACAATATACATTTCTATCTATACATACATATATATATATATATATATATATATATATATATATATATATATACATATATATATTTATATATATTTTAACTTTTTATTTACTCTGTGTATTGTAATCTCCCCCCTTCCCCAACCCCGATAAATTAGCGTTCGTCGTAGAATTTTGCTCGGCGCGTGGTACAATGCGTATAATTCATAACATTATAGAGTTATCTATGCGTAAGTGGTATGTGTCTGGACGATACGCTAGTTCGCGTATACCTCGTTTCTCTCTCTCTCTCTCTCCCTCTCTCTCTATCGTTCACAACTCGCGCATACAAAACGTTACAGACGCTCACTCGTTTACACACACAGACACACCGTTCTCTTTTTCGCGCTCTTTCTCTCTTTCTCGCGCATGTAAAAAGCATACCGACACGTGCACGCGCGCACTGCTCGTTCATGGAAGAATAATAAATAAAGACATTCGCGACGCGTTAAAACGTACACAAGTTCGTCAAAATTCGATATCGTTCTCCTCTCGATATTTAAATGCAGCTCTTGTACTTGATGCAACAATTCACTCTCGCTCCCACTGACACTCTCGCATCACATGTCCGTCAGCGGGATCCTGTCCTGTATTTCTAGTCCAATCGCTTCGTTCAGTCACAAAGATAACACGAGTACGAGACACGTGGCGACGACGCGTCTCTGAAATAATCCGTTCAGAGCTCCGGCGTGACCGGATCCAGCAGCCTCTTCTCCGGGTCCCTCGAGTCGCCGATCTCGCTGGTGATGGGATGATGCCTACCGCCGATCGCGTTCGGATTACACCGGCAGCCTTGCGCAGCGTGACGCGCGTAACACGACTCGCAGAGGGTGACGCAACCTTTCAAGGGCCAGTAGCACAGCAGACAGGGCATCAAGAGCGTGAGGAAGCTCAGGCAGGCCCATCTGGATGCTCCGCGGTTACCGGTGCAGGAACACGGCTCGTCCGCGCAGCTCATCGTCACCTCGTCGTCCATGTCGCTGGCGACGCCACCGCCGCTACCGCCATCCGCGCAATGATAGAAGAGACCCTTGACGCAGCAGAGGCAAGACGCGTAGTCCAAGACCGTCTCGGCCGAGCACAGGCACGTGTTGTCGCAGAGCCACTTGCTAGGCAACGGAGGTGGCTCCCGGCACGACTCGCATCGACATTTGCCGCAAAAGTCGCAAATGATGGAGAGGCTCGCCGAATCGTAAGCGGTCCTCGCGCCGAGAGCGTTCGCCGGCTCCTTAGTGAAGGACACTGGCTGCTTGGTGATGATGTTGGCTCCCGTGGCGTTCGCCGCGTTGGACGCGACGATGGGCGAGGAAGCGCCGGCACGCAAACCCTGCGTCCTCGCGCGACCTCGCGTCCGATGAGTCGGTACCACCGTGGTGGCATCCTCGTGACTCCGCGGATGATGGTGATGGTGATGATGGTGGTGGTGGTGATGGTGGTGGTGGTGATGCCTCCTCTCGCTCTTGGGACAATCGCCAACGACGGCCTTGCTATCGGCGTCGAGGCGTCGTTCCTGATTGCAACGCGAGTGCTTGAACGGCGCCTCGACGTATTCGTTGATGGTCCTCTCGCCGTCTGGTCGCGGCGCGGCGAGGCTCACCTCGCCGACGGGACTCCTGGGCGACAATGCGATCGTCGTCGTCGACGTGTCCGTGGACGACGGCGACAGTAGACTCCTGGAATTTGCGTCGCCCGGCGACTCGGCGTTCTGCGGACGGCGCAGGGACGACGGTCTGCTCCGGAAGGAACTCGATAACGGGGTCAGAGGCATGGTAAAGGACGTCGCCGCTATCCGGGATATTGGCGTCCCGGGGGCCGACGACGACGACGAGGACAGCGTTGTCGTCGTCGCGACGTTATCCGACACCGGTGGAGGTGGCGGAGGTGGGGGCGGTGGCACGGACGGGACCGTCGTTACCGCGTGCACGGGCGGTAACCTTGGTGGCGGGAACGGTCGAGTGTGATCGTGCACGCGAGGAGAGGCGGGAACGACGAGGCGCGACGTGGCGTCCTCACCGATGACGAAACAATCGTCCGCAACGTTCGTTCGCGAGGAAGGAGGCCGCGAGAACGGCGGGATCGCATTATTGCGCGACATCGGCCGACCGCTCAGTTCGAGATGACCTGCTGCTGCACCTCCTGGGCTATGGGTCTCCAAGTGACGCTGCCGTCGCTCCACCTTCTTCGTCGCCTCCAGCTTCTCCCTCTCCTCGATCCAACGACGCTCGAGACGGATACCAGCCCCGCTAACTGGTCCCTCGGCTCTTGGATCCGTTCGATCGAACAACGATCCTTCTTGTGTGTTTGATCCCGTTGCTGCTGCTGCTGCTGCTGCTGCTGCTGCTGTGACACGACCCGTCCAAACCGGTGCCGTTCGCTCGCTAGCCCATCGTTCGACAGCCGTCGACGGTGTTGTACCCGATGGACTCTGACTTGACGTTGGAGTCGTTGGAGTAAGTGTCGCCTCGGTAATCCGCACTGCCCAGCCCGCGCGAGGTGGTGGCACTCTCGACGAGGACGTTCCATTAGCGAGGATGGGGCTCGGTAATGCTCCGCGTCCGCTTCCTCTCGCCCTCGCGACACGCGCTTCATCCCCACCTGAAACCATTGCAACCGAGAACGTTATGTCTGGTGTCATCTGTATTTTTCTTAAACTATATTAAATATATATATATATATATTTTTTTTTTTTTTTTAAATACGCTCTTTCCATCAAACGGAACACTTGTCCGAGACGAGAAAAATGTGTGAAATTAATCGCGAATAATGGTGCCGCATCCGTGGAACGTGCGGTTGACTCGACAACGACAAAGTACGACGACGCGGCGAGGCGTCAGCACCTACCTACGCTAAGAGAGCTTTGGTTTCTTCTACGTGGGCGAAACGCGCGCGCTAGAACGAGTGGGCCGCCAAGTTCTCGATTCGGTGGTCAACAGCCCACTCGCGTTGCGCCCACGACGGCATCTCGTTCGATCGCGTCCTCGACGCGACGCGGCATATCTCGAAAAATATTCAGTATATTTCATTTTTCCGACACTTCTCGAGCGGAATAGAAAAATGCGACGTAATCAGCCATAAATTTGCAAAGATGGACGACTCTATGCCAGTGACGTGCCTCCGAAATCCGAGATCTAACCGACTAATTGCGAGTTGTCAGCGTTTTCGCCCTGTTATTCAGCCAAATAAAGCTGTAATTTATTAATGTTGAATAAAAAAATTAAATTAATGAATTCCTCTTGGTTGAAAGATGAAGAAATCCGAGTATCCTACTTTCGGAGCGCGCGAAGCTGCATTCGAAATGTCGTTGCCATTGATTGTACACCTTCGCGCGTTCACCTGGAACGGCGTCAGCGCGTGCCATATAAATAACGATCGAAGAATATAGCGGCGAAGAATAGATTTCTACGCCGAGGAAGTTCAACTTTCGAGTCGGTTAGTTATTAAAGTTCGCCTTCCGAGAATCGCGGGTATATCGCGAGATCATTAATCGTGCGGATGCGAGTTTCCTTCGCCTCGTCCGTTATCAGTCGCTCTGCTTCGTTGTCTCCCTGTAAGCAACAGCGACGCACTTGGATGCGATTATATCCATCCTGCTGCATTACTATCGATCTTTCATTTACCAATTTTATTTATTTTATTGTCGCGATCAACGAGAGAATATATAATTAATCGATTAAAAATAGATCGCACGGTTCGATTAATAAATGATCTTTTGAAGAAAGTTGGCCGATTCTCCGTGCGAAGAATAAGCTACGTAAGACGGCAGTATAGTGGCAAAGAGTCGTCGCGCGATCTTCGCGGCGAAGAAACAGGCGGGCCATTCAGAAAGGGTGCGCTCGGAGTGGAATGCGCGGGCCGGCTATCGTCGACCGACTGCCATAGGTCAAAGCTTTTAGCCGGCCGTCCGCGCCGAGCAGATAACACGAGCGTTTCGCGAGCGAGCGAGCCGGTGAGCTTCCATCGTACAACCATGCAAATTGGATGAGGAACGCTCCCCTCGGCTGCGAACAATTTTTTAATCAAACGGAAAAGCTCTACCTTACAAATGCAAAAATTCAGGAAATTTCGAAAATGGATACGACAATGTATAAGAGCCAGAAATTATGCGCGACAAATTTGTCTGGAAAAACTCTTTATTCGACTTGTCAAATTATATACGTCCACCTAAATTTTGCAATTGCAAATATATATATATATATATATTATTCTTTAAATACACGATTATATAACGATTGTTTGGAAATATATAAATATTAGTCAAACATAATTTCGAAACATTCCGATAACGCTCGCGTGCTTTTTTCCAGATGTGTAAATTACGATTTCGAGTAATTTTATAAATTCTCAAGTTTCTTTCTTTAACACGGAGATAATTTTGATTTATGACAATTTTATTCGCGCGATTAAACCGCATAATTGATAAATACGCATCTTGTAATATTCGTTTTTATTTGGGAATGCTGTACAAAATATTCCGACGAGTCGAAAAAAAGACGGCGTATCTCGAACGCTTCGATCGTATAATTTTTTCCCGCCCCGATCAGATTCGAGATTCGCGTCAACAGTTTGAATTTATTTAATCGCGCGTCTTTGCGGATTTTCCTGGTAACGATTAAATGAATACTGCGAATATCGTACGTAAAATGCCGCGCGTAAAATGAAAGGAGCTTGCAGAAAATGTCTGGTAAATGAATCGATGACGGCGCGATGATTATATATATTATATATATATACGCATCCGCGTACACACCTTTATCGCGAGTCATTAATGCGGATTATTGCGCAGAAAGAAAAGAGACGAAAATTTTTGTTTGTACAGTTGTCAAATTTCCGGGAAAAAAGTATGCAAATATTTGTTATAATTTGATATTTTTTACACAGAATTTTTCCTCATATAAATTTACATGTTTGCATTTTTATTAATCGCGTAAATAAATAATTGTGCAATCTTGTTTAAAAAATAAGTTAATACGCGTATGCGTATGCGAAAGTAATTTCGCAGAGACACGTGAAACTTATATTCGAACGTTATATTTATAGTTGGTACATGTATATTCATGAAGCTCGCGCAAGCTTCTCTCTTTTCCTAATTTTAAATCGAGCGAGCGAAGCAAAAAGCCCGATACTAGGCGAATGCACGAGTTGGCACCGTCTCATAAACAGTTTTTACTGCTAGTCGGAAACGTCGACGATAAGAACCGGATAAGTTCTTCCTCCGGTATCAGTTTCCTCTCTGCGGTCTAGATAAGTACACGACCAACCGAAAATCGCCGCACTAACAAGTTTTGATTATACACCCCGATAACGCGAAAAAATTTTCGAATATTTACGAAACGTCTTCGACCGTGAACCATTATAATTCGTGCGAAGCAACATTATCGCAAAAATTTTGCAAATACTGCTCTCGAAAGAGAGACAGAGAGAGAGGGGCACGATAAATTTATTCAGCTTCTTATTCCGGATTCTATTTTATATGTAATCAAATATTATATATCGACTCGAATATAATAATGTCGATTTTAGTCGAGTTGAAAAAATGGCACGTTTGAAAAACCGTCTGTGGAGAATACACAAGTATGTATTTCTCGATATAATATTATTTACAACATCTTATATACGAATTGATGTAAGAGCCTGTCGAGACTAGCCGATGCTAGAACATAAAGCTTCTTTGATGCGCAAACTCGTGAATCTCCGACGTTTAATATAAGTTGGCCTTTAATTCCGTTCGGAAACGAGCGCGATAAGACCGGATGCGCGTTCTTCCTCTCCCGTTATCTATTTCCCGCCCGCGTTGCGTCTCATATATATATACGTAGCACGATCCGTTAACGAGTTTACGCGCGACGATAACGCACGTCTTTCTTCCTCCTGCGCTCAATCTCACGATTGCGCGAGTGGAAAAAAAAAAAAGAAGAAATTCGCTCGCGCTCCGAATATCTCCGGCTGGAATCCGTGAAATTCGCCGATTATCAATTTTTATTTAGTGCGTTATAATCAGGGTCGAGACAGGGTACTCGGCGCGATGATACGTCGGATCGAGGCAACTTTTCGTTCTGGCATCGCGTCGTGTCTGAGAGAGACCCTATGGCGATTTGTAATAAATTCCACTAACGAGCGCCAACGTTAATTAGTGTCAAAACCTACTTTATTTAATTGATAATTTTCAACTATATATATATATATATATATCAATCTTTTTCTTCCTAATCGAATCTGTAATTTAGAATCACCCAGGGTGATATTTACAATTAATTTTTAAGTAGATAAATTATAATGGCGTTACTTATTAGCCAAATTTTTAATCTGCGTGTACACGTAAGAAAAAAAAAAGTCAGCCAATTTACTAACTAACTTTGACTGACTTTACAGCTCGGTAATTGTGCCATGTACAACTTTACGGTTGCAACTTTGATATTAGCGGATGTACAACATCCGGTCTACAAATAGCGATAACGACTTGATCGTGAGAGCAAAAAAGTAGTCGATTCTAGTCCGAAAATGTTGAAAAGGTTTTAATAAAATCAATATCTGATAACAGAATCGATATCTACTGGATGTCGCGCTAGAGTAGAAACTCAACAATACAAAAACTTGTCGTGCGAATACTGTAATTGACATTGCGATATTTTTAAGAATTTATGTAACGTAGAGATAGAGACTTTCCCCCTCTCTCTCTCTCTCCCATTGCTGCGAAACAATTTTTAATAAATCGCCATTTTCGAATCGTTGAAGAACGCGATAGAAAAGAAGAAATTATCTCCAAATTACATAAGCTAACCGTGCTTTTATACGCGAGATTAAAAAAAAAAATTAAATTCAAAAAGAAATGTCAATTGTTCGCGATATCGAGGCGAAGATAAAAAAAAGGAAAAACTTACTGAAAATTCATAGAACCAGCGGGTGGGCAGAAAAGAAGGTGGATTCCGGCGTGGCCGAGCAGGTTAGGTTCGCCGGGACGCACTCTCGCGCGCGAGTGCAACTGGCGAAAACGAGGATCCCGTGGGCACTCGCGTAAAAACGTTCCCGTGATCGTGGAGCACGTCGTCGAGCGCTCGTCGCCGACAGGAGGGATTCGGGCTACCGCTACGTAGGGACGGTCGAATCCGCATTCTCTCCCGACTTGGCACGGCATCGAACGAGAGACGAGCGCGCGGCGTCTCGCTCAGTCTCGCTCTCGAGAACGAAAGACGGAGAGAGAGAGAGAGATCCGCTACTCGCACTTTCGTCCCTCGTTCATTCCACTTCTCCCTCACCCTCGTCGCACTCTTTTTTTTTTCCTTCTGTTTTCGCGAATACCACACAGGCGGAGAAAAATATCGGTCTCGAGCAAAAACGTTGCCGCTACTCGGAATGCACCAAGTACGAGTGTCTTAAAGCGGTTAATCGCATGACGTCGTAGTCCGTATTCGTCGACGAGAATTCGCGGCAACAGCTGGACAACAGAACAGAATAGAACAGAACAGAACGGCGAGGAAACGGGGCGAGAGCGAGACAGATAGATCCGCGCGAAACGCGCGCGACAACCGCCGACCAACGACTGACAATGGGTTCGTCGCTGGTCGAATCGAGTAGGAAAGGCGGCGGCCGAAAGGGGGCAGGAGGGAGGCGGAGGGACGAAACGTGGGCGGAGGGAGGGGAAACAGGAAGAGAGACGGTGGGAAGGAAGCCATGAATGGCGACAGTGTCGGACGCGGGGACGGGGGAGAAAAAGAGTGAAAAGAGGGGGTTAAGAGGGAGAAAGGACCCTCTCTCGGGACGGCGGCGCCATCTGCCGGCGAGTCGGGCGAACGCGCGCCCGTTCCCCGGCCGGCCGACGCACACGAAGCTTTTTATGAATGGACGGAAGCTATCATTGAAGCTTCGGATTGAATGAAAACATTTTACCTACGTCGTCACCGCCGTGCGGCAACGCGCCGTCACACGGCGTCGGCGCGGCTCAACGTTTGGCGTGCTCCTGCTCTGCTACTCTCGCCTTTGACGGATCGGGAGTGGTGGTAATGGAGCGACCGATCGCGATCATCATCATGATGATGATGATGATGATGATGATGATGATGATGATGATGATGATGACGATGATGATGATGACAATCGCTCGCCGACATTTTTGTCGACCAACCATCCTCGGTAACTTGTGAAAATACTTGACCCTTATCGATCGCTATCGAAAAGAGAGAGAGAGATATGATTTCTCGAATTCATCGTCGCGCGGTGTCGCCATTTTCTCGAGAACAACGCGGCACGCGCGCGTATTGGGTTTTACATTTTAAAACAGTAAATTAAATTACAATATGTAAATGTAACGCGAACAAATTGAATGGCGTGGCGCGCGTGATTAAAGAAGACGCGCGGATTTTAGGATCCCAAAATTGGAGAGAAATTATTAATCTATAAATAAATTGTATTTTTCGTCTAGGTTCCAAGTATCGAGGAGAGAGAGGAAGCACACGTGGAAGATGCTTCTGCAGTCTCGGCTTACGATCGCGCAAGTATGGACGACGAGACAAGCTGCACGAGCAACGGGCAACGAGGCGAGTATGCAGGGGCCGGAGCCGACAGAGGGCGCGGATAGAAAAGAACAGAGAAAGAGGAAACGAAAGAGGGAGAGAGAGAGAAGCAGGCACGCAGGCCGTCTCGTTCTGGCGCGTTACTCGGTTCTATATTTATCCCACTCATTAATTCCGTCCTCGTCGTGCACCGTTCATTCATTCGTGCGCCCACTTCTCGCTCCCTCTCTTTTCTCGCGTTAACCTCTCCTCTCTCTCTGTCTTACGCGCGCGCGCAAACACGCACGTTCATTCATCCCGTCTCTGTCTCTCGCTCGGGTCCCGGGCACGTCGCTCCCACTCGTTCCCCCTTTCCTCACCCCCCGCGACATCTTTTCCCTTCCACCCCCTCCTACCAATCTGACCTACACATCCGCAGCGCTGTGAACGCAGTGACGTACGCGCGAGTTCCGCGAGAGCCCGATTGTTTCGGACTGTTCAAACGAGTCGCATCTTTTATTAGCCTTTGAATAAAAAGGACTCTCTCTCTCTCTCTCTCTTGTAATTGGCGAATTGCGAGAAAGAAGAGACGAGGCATTCTCGGTATTTGCGCGCGGGCTTGGCACTAGACGTTAATGTCATCCACGTCGGTGGAGAACTTTCCGGTGAAACGACTCCGAGATCCGAGCGAACCGGCCAAAACTCCTCGACTTTTCGCTTCCTGGTAGTCCCCGATTCGCGACAATTTTCAACATATGTTGCACATTAACACGCGACGCTCGAGTCTCGACGCACACGTCCGAAAAATGACGTAGTTCTTTATTATTAGAGAAACGGATCGCGCGCGATCCTTTCCGAATTATTCGTTTCTCGGAGAAACAAGTCCGGGTCGTTATACGAATGAATTACGTGTAGACAAATTACTCGCGCCAATATATATCGATCGAGAGTAACGACTGCTATCGATAATCGCTCCTCGGTTCTATAACGGAAAAAAAAGAAAAAATTGCATTTCCGTCAAACTCGGAACAGGGTTCGCCGATCTGTCGCTACGTCGTTGATTCGAGGTGGAAAAGGGGACAGGGGAAAGAAGCGAGAAGGCACGGGCGAGCAACGAGTAAACGAGCGAAACAGCCTTCGTAAACTTTGACGAGGGCTTGGCTTATAGTAGCTCGGTGCGCGCCCCGTCAAAAAAATCCGCTCGCGAAAATAACTCCTTCCTCGTAATAAGACGTTCCAAAGGTCAGAGTTTCCTCCCTCGCTCGGATTTTCCCAATTTTTTCATTTCCACAAAATCCAACGTAAAGAAATTCGTTGAACAAGCCGAGACCGATGGAGTGTCTCGCGCGCTATAAAACGCAAACGACTTTGGAGATTGGCGGGATAAAGAGACGCATCTATCCGCCGATAATTGACGATACAAACTCGGTATCAACGATTGAACGATACAACGTGCGCGCCATTTTAAGCGTGCGCGCTCGTTCTTCAGACCGGGTGTCGGTTGTCGTGTCCTATCGCGAGGAAAGGCAAGAGATGGCCACGCCCGCGTCGAGGTTCGCATAAGCAACGTATCGAGCAGCCGATTACGACGTCGTAATAAACAGCTCCACGCAAGGTGCAAACGAGTAAGCGCTATTGTGCGCGCTTCGCTCCGGGATCAACGTTTCCTCTCTCTCATTTCCCGATCTTTCTCGATATTATCAAACCTCCGACGAAGGAGAATCCCGATGTAGAACTGTGTATCATACTTTGATGAAACCTATATTTAAATGTTATTAACGAATGTTGAAAATGTAGTGCTTATATATATCGTATATATTTTTGAATACGAGTCACGAGACACTTTAAGGGGTAGCTATTTTATATATAGGGTAGAGATAAAGAGTATATCTGTGCGATATATATATACGAGTCTATCAACATGTTTGGGGTCTCAAATAAAGACCCCAAACATAAAGAGGATATATAGCGATACGAATTAAATATACCCCAATTTTCTCAGAAGCGAATGGCAACCGGTATATAGCATAACGATTAAAGTGAACGAGGGGGCAAGGATATAATCGAATAAACGGGCAAACTTTAACGCAAGTGGGCGTAAAACGTTAAATTGGCAGATTCAATTGAGCGCAATAAACGGATCGCGATAATATTTCGCGTGTGAAAGCTGCACGAACGAGACGAATGATCGAGTTGAATCGAAGCCACCATTTCCACCATTTTGGTAATGAATAATTTGAATGCCGAAGTAAATAATAACTCGACGGAAGGTTATGTTTACCATATGGATGCGCAAGGATTTTGGGGAAACATGGCCGAAACACGGGCAGTCTGAGGGTCTCGCATACGTCAGAGCTCGCGTCGAGATCGAGAAGGAGCGCGGCGGGTTTATTTCGAGCATTTCCGATTTCGCGAAAGCGAGGGAGGTGGACTCTCTCGGCTCGCGTGCCTCGCGGCCTGAGCCAATTACACAATGACCGCGTCGCGTCGCAAAACTCCTGCCGTGTGCTGTGCTGTGCTGTGCCGTGCGCCGCTTACGGAATTCGAGAGAGCGAGAGAGGCGGCGAAAAATCAAGGATCCACCGTGCCTGGAATTGGATCAGCTTATTTTCGGTCCCGAGAGGAAGAAAGCCCGGTCCTCTCTCTCTCTCTCTTTCTCTCTCGAAGCAAGTTGGCTGCCGAGCAAAGTCGAGGCAAAGAGTAGCGCGACCCTCTTCCTGGGATGTAGATCAGCCACGTCAAACTTGTGGCATGCAGCACACGTACACGTGTGATTTTTTGTGTGGCGCGTATATATATATATTATATTATTTGTTTCTTTTAATTTATTCTTCCAGCATGCAAAACGAGATCGAATTTTGATTGGAATGTTTAGACCGACTGCGGTTGGACTGATCTTCTCCGTTTACGCGAATCGAGAATGACGACGTAGCCTTTACACATTTTCACGCCTCGCTGCCGATATTTCCTTTATTGTTTATGTCATCTCGACAGCGAGCGCTTGAAACAGCTAGAAACGAAATCCGCCAAGTCCGGGAAGTTTAAATAGAATTTAAATGTCATTTATATGCGTCGAGACGTTGATATGTTAGAAAATTGTAATCAAACTCCTCGCCCTCGAGAATTCCGGACGAACAACGCGTTGTGTATAATATCTTTTTATTTCGAACTGATATATCCTCTCTCGTTTATCTCGATTCTTTTCACGCGAGAACGGGGTAAAAAGACGTTGCGAGTTGACGTCGAGAAGAGCGCCGCGAGAGTAGCGACGCGTTTCCAGGTAATATCCCACTGCCAAGAAACCCCCCGGATCAACGAAGACCCTGTACGACTCGACGTGAAAACGTCGCGCCGTTCGCCGCATAATCGAACGAACTTGGAGCGAGCGAGCGAGCGAGCGCGTTTCAGATAAAATCTGTGCGCGCCGCAATTCCGCGACGACCGTAACACGAACGAGCCTCCAGCCGGATAAATGCCGCGCTGACGACAACACTTGGAACTTGGTCTTGGGAGGGCTCCGTCCCTGGGCGTTTCGACTTTCGACGCCCTTTTAACCCTTTCGTCTCTCTTTCTCTTCTCTCTCGACGAGTGTGTCTGAATAAATATTTTTTATTTCTTAAACATGCTTATCTTCTCTCGATAACTTGTATTATTGAAAAAAAATATATATATATATTTATTTATTTATGTCTGTAAAAGTTTAAAGACATTTTGCAGTTTAGAGAAAATTTGCGTGTTTAAATTTGGATGCCTTCGATGCAAAAAAAAAAAAAAAAAAAAAAAGTGCCGCGTTGTCGTTAAAAGGAGGCAAGGTTGAAGAAGGCTCGCGAGTTTAACGACATTGCGCGCCCATCCGGATCTCGAACGTTGTTTTCGTTTACCCAAGGATTACGGGATTCTGCGCGGATAATGCGCGTTGTGCAAGCGAATTTATGAGCTATAGCGACGGTGTGACGGAGCGACGAACGGGCGAATCGAAAACATCTGTTCTCGCCGCGTGGGGCATGCATTTGCTCGAGGGTGTCGCAAAAAATCGCAACAGCCTGGAAACTGGACGACTGTTGCGAGTAAAGATAGAGAGAGAGAGAGAAAGAGAGGATCGACTTCTCTCTTCTCTCCCTCGCACGTCCCAGGTCCCTGCATAATCTACCTGCGATTTATCGCGCAGAATGTATGACGTGTGACGTAACGCAGGTATATACCGGGCTCGCTTGAAAAACGCCTCTGTAGACGTCTGTAATCTCGAAAAAATATCTTGTTCAAATTTGTCCACATCGTCGCTTATTGGATATAAGCGTAATACATCTCGGTTTCGTATGTACATTGAAATTAAATCATTTTATACAAAAAAGAGAATGCTCGTGCGTGGAAAAATGGAAATTTCGATAGAGTCGCAAAGGGATAGGAAACGAGAGAGAGAGAGAGAGATGTAAGTAATAAAGGGCGCGAGCACATACGGACACGCAACACCGGATACCACCCAGACGACGCCTACGCGGCATGCGTGCATGCTCGTAGTATCCAGCGTCGACAAAAGCGTCGCGCAGCCTTCTTGTCGTAATAAGAAAATAATCGCTCCCTGCTCGATCGATTCATTCAACTTTGTTGATTCTCTAGTAAGAGAAATACAATATTTGCCTCGTCATAATTCACTACGTCGTACATTTTTTTTTATGACGCGCACGATCGATAAACGGTAATGGCGGGAAATGAATCCCGCAATGTCATTCCGGACGTTTTTCTAGGTAGCAAAGGAGAAAAGAATTCCTTCCCACCAATAGTCCCTTCTTTACGATACACCTCATTACGTGGCCATTATATACGACGGGAACTGAGAAATCCGCCATTACGGGTAAAAGTGACCATGGGGAAGAGGTACTTTTTGGAGAAAGGTGACCTCGTGGGAGGAGAGAAGAGGGAAGAGGAAAGAAAAAAGAGGGCGAGATCGAGCCTCCGCAAAGTATCAGAGGAGGACAATGAACGTACTCCTCTTCCGGCTTTTTCCGTCAGTCTCTGCGTGATACCTGCCGTTATTGTTCTTGAGTGTACCTGCGTTTCGAGTCACCGACATTGATATATCGTTTCGAGTCCTATATATATATATATATATATATATGTATTCGTATGGGATAACGCACTGTCAGCCGCGATGTGGCTTTTATATATATATTGCCTGTTTAACACTCAATTTATATATATATATTTATATTACAGAGCCTTGTTAAATTTTTAATTTATATATATATATATATATATATACGACCGAATCTTATATACATACGATAACAAAATTCTAACGAGGGCTTTAAATATAGTTGATCGAATCAAACTTGTAACGTTCAATTGAAATGAAATGAATGTCTGTTGGATATATAAGCATATTTCTGAAGAGAAGAATTAGTGAAAAAAGTATTGAAATATATACAAGTATTTAACGACCAACTTTCTAAAGGTTATCATTCGATTCACACCGCTCGCTCTATACACACTTGTCTATATGATTTTGTAATTATAGCTCAAAGTTTCCTCGTCGGTTGGCGTATGCTTATTGAATCCGTTCCACGTAATCACGCGCGGGCCAGGGGTTAAAAACCTCGCACGGTCCTGGGAGGGAAATTTTTCTCGGATTCCTAGTCCTTCCCCCGCCGAGAGAAAAATTTAGGGCCGATAGAGTTGAACCGCGCGATCGCTGCCATCCGGAATGTGGATGCCATATGGTCCGGGGTCTTTGCCCAACCGATCGACACGAACCACCCACACAACGCGCGTTATTCGCGAGAAAGTTTATACCTTACATATACGCATCTCTGTGGATTGGAAGGAATTTCCACGAGATTGAACCTTTTCTTCCTCGAGATCGAAAATGAAATGCATAATTGGCGAGTTGATTGACGAAAAGCCGGGTGCAAGCTATACGAGTCGTTCCATCTGGCGAGCGGAAGCGTAGCTCCAGATAAGCCGATTCCTTTGAGTCATTACGACGTGAGGTTATCGGGTTTATTATAACAGGAAATAACAACGTATACGGAAATGTGTGCGCGAAGCACGGAAACCATACGGAGAAATGTAACTGTTATTGTTCGTATTTCATGGAAATTTCGAATTTCCCGCGCAAAATCCATCAGGAATCGATATTCCTCCGATATTATTCGGAAGAGTTCGTATAAGGGGCAACTATTTATGTTTCAATTTATCTATACACACGTTCGCACGTATGAAAAAAAAAATATATATATATATATGTATATATATATGTATATATGGGAGCACACCCTAGGTGCCTACGCACGTCGACCCACGCGCGTTCTCTTTCTCTCTCTCTCTTCCCTCGTTCTCGCACGCGAAAAACTATTTTCGGCATTCAAGCGACGTCGCGTACACGCAGAGAAATGCTGGAACGTCGGAATTACACGCGCGTATATACGTATGTGTGGGCGCACGCCCGCATTCGACTGCATCTTACGTATTTATAGCGGCCAACGAATATACGCGTACGCGATTTGCCTTCTCTTCCCTTTTTCTCTCTCTCTTCTCGGGGAAGGGGTTCGTCCACGTATACGTTTATCGACTCATTAACGCCGAATTATAGGCCCGTACCCAGGAATTTATGCCACTTCCATCTTTGGAACGCGCGGACAATCCATGAAAATCTGGAAAGTTTCGGAACTCGGCTCCTCGGAAGATGTTTACGCGACGAGGATTACGCAACGAGATTTGCAGCGCGATGAAATTTGACTCTCATCGCCGAGAATAAATACCGTATTTGGCGACAATTTCATGATCCATCAAACTCGTTCCCTCGAAAAACAAAAAAAAAGAAAAGAAAAGAAAAATCGTATATAAAGCACCGGATGAAGCAGGTGGTCGCGGGATCGAAACGAAAAGCATCCCCGCGCAAGATTGCCTCTTTCATTGATCCAAGTGTCCAATTTATTTCAGGCTCGCCTATACTTAAAATAAAGCGAATCCGCACAAAGATTCTCTCGCATTCTCGCGCCTCGTCCAACGACACGCCGCTCGTCGTGCTCTTCAAATTTGCGCTCTCGCTCTCGCCGTCCTATTTAAAGCCGGCGACTCTCCCATCCGAACGTGGTTCATTAAGCCTCTGTTTAATTCAAGTCGCTCGCTCGCGCGTCACTCTCGTCGGCCTTCGCGCTCAAGCGCCAATCGATCATTGATCGATAGCGCCGATCCCGAGTGGCTAGACAGGGTGTCCAAAATTTCCATCGACAATTGAATGTATATTCCGTAGTAGCGGCGCACTTTCGCCGCATCATTCCTTATACTATATATCGATACGAGGGACCTCGCTCTCGCATTCTGAATGAAACTTGGAGCGAGACCGCGTCGAGAGAGGAACCAGCGAGGGGTCAACGTTCCCTTTCCCCCCCAAGGACGGCCAGGGAAAAGTTAAAGAACAACCGGGGATGGGAGAGGCAGGGGGCGAGGGAGGAAGAGAAGGAGGAGACGGAAAGAGTCGCGTATATATATATATAAGGAGGAATGAGCAGCAACGCGACGAGGAAGATGTATTTTTCGAAAAACACGATTCTCGATTCGTTATCTCGGCCTATAATTGCGCGTGTATATATATATATATATATACAATATATATATATATATAGAAGCGAGGGCGAGCGATAAAGTAAAGTTGTAGATATTTATAATGTAATAAATCAACTCGAAGGAAAAAAAATCGAGTCGACGAGAGATCACAAACGTGATAATATTTAATTCAGCGATTGCGATACGATAAAAATGCAATGTTGATTACGCGATTAATTACGTTACGTCGTCGTGACGAACCGACAATGAGAAGCGGAAATCGCGCGCATTACGTCACCACGACGATCGTGTGTACTAATCCGCCGAGATCAACCTTCACACACCGCACCTGTCAAATTTTCGAATCCGCGAATTACGGTCCAAAGTGTCGCCTTTATTTACATTTACGGAATATCATCGCGGATCTACGTATAAATAGGCGGGAAAATAGGCGCGGTTAATCCTTTTAAGTTGAAAGCCCAGTTGATATCGTTGGGGTAAAAGCGAGATATAATTGTCAATTAGACCGCACCTAATTCGTGACGCACGCTACTCTCATCTCTCGTATATTTCTTTCGCAAATATACATATACGATATCGCGATAAACGATGAGAAAGGTGTAATTTAAACGCGTCTATACGATATACGGAAAATTTGCGGCACGAAGCAATAACCTAATATGTAAGTTACGTAAGAGGGATAAAACTCTAACGTACTACTCTCGTCACGTTTGTTTTTCACCGTTCGCCGGAAATAAGTTTATCTCGTCGTTTATCTCCACCTCTCGACCGCCTATATACATACATGTTTTATCTTTACATCCGATAAAAACACTATATATCTTTGCGCGAATATATAATTTCAATCGGCTTGCGAGATATATGTGTCTAGCGTTTCTGCGGATTATTTTCTGAAGATCATTTTCGGAACTCTGAAACGATCGTTATTAATTCGTTATATATCTCGCTGAAAAAGTAAATGGTCGAATCGGGCGAAATGAAAAGGAAACAGATGTAAGGAGAGGGCTCGACCAATGTTACGGAGAGATAATATTCTTCCAAATCAAATATTTTGTACAAACGTATTAGTGATTCAAGCAGATATCGTTATTGGTTCAAAGTTATCTGTTTCGGCGAATAAATGTCAATAGAAATGAATGTGACACGCAATTAAACGAGCAATTTGTCAACGATTTATTGTTGGCATAAAAAATGGTGCCGTTGCTTTCGTCGCTCGTGTAAAACCGTGAAAACGTGAATTCTCCGGAGAGATCGATAAAGAGAAAAGTGTTAGAAAGAGAGAGAGAGACTTCTCTCGAACCACACGTATATAAATGAATGGCGCGGCGGGAGAAGATGGAAGGGAGAGAGAGAGACGGAGAGAGGCCGGATGTGACGCGACAACGCATAACGACGACTCGCTTGTAGATTGCATTCGATGCTCGCACAAAACCAGACGAGAGGAAGAAACGAGTCGACAGGATATAGACGAGAGGAGGCAAGATCGCGGGAGAGAGGAAGACGGCGAGAGACAAGACGGAGAAGAGGAAAGACGGGCAAAGAGAGAAGAGTGAGAAGAGAGAGAAGATCGAAATGGAGGAACGTGAGATAACGGAGTTGGCAAACATGAAGATAGCGTGGCGCTGGTATTCTCGTGTTATTCGAGAGAGCGAGAGAGAGAGAGGGAGAGATACGCGATTATATAGCGAGATTCGAGCGCGAGTTCGATCCGCTACTGGGAGTCGAGAAAACTCGATAGGCTTAGCCTTAGGATATCGAGAGACTACGTCTGTGTGTGCATGGCGTGTGGAATTAACTTACGTATGATTAACACGATCCAGGTATCGATATACCGCGGAAGGTCGCCAGTTTCCCACTTGGACTTGTGTGTTATTCAAATACAATTGAATTAGCCGTACGTTTGATCGACGAATGCAGAGAGATATCGATTGCAGTTTTGTCAGATTCGTGATAAATATGCAGCTTCTTTCATTTCCATTGAAGACACATTTCATTTTATCCATTAAAAATATTCTCTCAATGTTTAGACATACAATCGGCAAAAACACAAATATATATATACATCTTACATGAATGAACGGCTTTCGATATCTGGGAAATCGTCTCTTACCTAATAACGAGACGAAGAATAATCTAGGCCAACGGTCACCGTGTACACACGTAACAGCTAGATAGATATTCGTTTTTCCTATTACTCATTCCTTATCCGGGATATGCATTCGTGTGTGTACACGACGAACAAAGGTTCAAACAAAGAGAACAACGTGTACAAGGTTGAAGGTTTTATCTACGAAAGCGCGCGATCAAAAGTTCCTGTCTAGAATCATCGATGACGTTTGAGAGAGAGACAGAGAAAATTCGCCGGTCTCGTCGCCTACTTTTGCACCATGCGTGGAAATGATGGTTTCATTCATGCCGGATCGACACTGCGCGGCGCACCGATGCGTCTCTCTTTCTCCCTCGTCAGAGACAACGTCATCAACAATCGATGTGTATCGTTGCGCGAAACTCGTATAGCATTCACGGCGTGCGGTGCCAATGGGAGCGCGCGAGCGAGTGCCTTATATCGGGTGACGCGGAAAAATCGAGCGGATCGAGCGAGGATTCAACCGAGCTCGGGAAATGTCACGTTATGCAAACTCCATTGGGTTCGTCGTAGATTTAAAATGTCGGCCTACGCGCGTAAAAGGAGAGACGCGGCGACTTTCTCGCAAACTTTCTACACCTGTGGGTTTCATTCACCGCTTCGCCCCTGTGACTGGTTGGTTCGGTCTCTATGAAAGCGTAGCGATGCGCGCAACGAGTCACGCTGGTCTAACCGTCGATAGAGTGTTGGCAGTGTTGGCACCGAGTCGCGCGACCTCGTCCAAGAGAGAGCGACGACGCAGCGAACGAGATCGATTGTGTTCCGCGACGAAAATATGCAGCTCAAAATATTCGAACGCGAGAGGGAGGCAAATATATATCTTCACAGAGATTCCAAGTTTATTCGATTCGATTTTCGTTCGATCGAGAAAGGAGCGAAGAATTCGATCGTCGGAGAACGCCGTATAGATATTTTTTCGGAGAGCTTTATCACTCCCGACCGGCCGATGATTAGCGCCGGCTTGGAAACAACAAGGAGGAATTTCCCTCTCTCCCTCTTTCGTCGTCTCGTTTCCAAATGTTTCGTCTGCGTTCCGCCAAGAACCGCGACTGTGTGTAAATAGTATACAAAGTATCGCGAATTTTTAAACGAAAACTGTGAAAATTCCGACGACTCTGAAAAATTGATCAGAGTTAATTACACGGGGCGATTAACGTCGTCAACGAGTCACCCCGTACTATATGCCGTTACTAATGCGACACACAAACAACGCGCTTGTGAATCGTTCGGTTATGCGCTCATTACGAAAGCCCGCGGTTCTCCTCTCGTCGACTGTACGAGAGTATATACCGGGCAAATAATAACGGAGAAGCGGAGCGAGACGAGCGAAATGAAAAAAAAAAAAAAAAAAAGAGCCAGTTGGTCATTTGCCCGTCCATCCCGGATGTTTTTCCGACGAAATCGTTGATACATACATCCGTCATTCTCACCTGCGCACAATATTGTGTATACAGTCTAGTCCCAACGCAACTGGTAAAAAAAAGTCTCGGCACTTTGGCAACACATTGGGATTGGACTCACGTGACTCGGAAATAATCTCGCACTTTTTTTTTTTAATTTTTTTTTTTTTAGAATCACACTCACCGGTACGACTAGGGGGCCGTGGAGGCGCAGGATACTGGGGCGGCGTCAAGAGCGGCGAGGAGGTCGTTGAGCCGTGGAGGGACGTGGACAACGTGGCCGGCGCGATCGCGTCCGTCGTCTTCGGCGGCGGCGCCGTCGTAGCCGCCGTCGTTGCCGTATTTCCCGCCGTCGACGCCGGACGTCGCGGCGCGTCGCACCTTACGACGGCGGCGGCGTTGAAGCGGAGCGGCCGCCGCGGGAGCAGCGCCGGGGCCGGGTTGTTGTCCGAGGTATCCACACTTTTCGGCACTTTTCCTTCACTTTTTCCCCCTTTTCTTTCTTTTATCACGACGACGGTCGCGCACTCGGACGATATATCCGCGCTCGCGCGACAACGAGAGACCACGAGAGGCGCGTGAGTACGGTTCGCCACTTCCGGTGCACCCGAGAGAGACTGAACTCTCGGCGGTTCGTGAACTCGAATTCCACCTCTTTTCCTGCTCCTTCTCCTCTCTTCCTTCTTCAACTGCTACTCCGCCGCTGGTGCTGCCCGCTGCCGCTACTACTACTACTACTACTACTACTACTACTATTACTACTACTACTACTTCTCCCCGCTCGCACTTCCGGCACAGGTCACACAACGTCACACAGAGCACGCGAGCGAGCGAGCGTATACGTCGCTCCCAAGGCGAGCGCGATCCGGGAGTGCGGAAACGACATTAGAGGCGAGGCGGAGCGCACGCGCGCGCGCACTCGCGCTCGCGCTCGCGCACTCGCGCTCGCTCGCACAAGACTTGTCTCGACGAGATCGAGAATGCGGCGAACAACGCCGCTCGCGTCCGGAGCTCGATTCTGCTCGCGAGAAGCCGGCCACGAATGTAACGAACGAGAGACGGAGCGGAGAGTGAGAAAGAGGGTGGGAGGGAGAGAGAGAGAGGCGGAGGGAGGGAGGGAGAGAGAGAGAGAGAGAGACACGCGCGCGGTGACACGACACAGCGACGAGGAGAGATCGGTACACCGCGGGGTCCTCTCGCGCACTGGCCAATACACATACGACGCGGCTCTCTTTCGGTGCTCGACGCGACGCGACGCGTCTCTCTCTCTCTCTCCCTTCTTTCGCGCGGACAGAGACGGCGCGAGGATAGGGAAAAAGTGGGGAGAGAGAAAGAGAGAGAGCCGACTCTGAATCTCGCGTAGGCTGTCTGCCAGTAAACAGGCTCCTTCATTCACTGCTTATTTTATACGGACGGCCCCTATATGCCCCACAGAAATAGCCACCCTCGTTCCGTCCTCGTCGCCCTCGTATGTACGCACCATGCGCGCACGTACGTACGTTTGTACGCACGGGCCGGCGACGCTCTCTCTCTCTCTCCCTCCTCCCGTGCTTTCTGGCTCTCCTTTCTCTCGCGCTCCCGCATTCGTGTCACGCGGCTCGCATCTCGGATAACCGCGTTGCTCTCGAGTCGCGCATCCTTCCACCCTCTCTTTTTCTCTCCTCGACGACTTTTGCTTCGACGACGACGATGACAGGTGCACGACGACTCCGGAATCTTTCACTCCACCGATACTTGTTGCTCCTTTATTTCGCGCACGTTTCTTCTTCGACCGCTACTTTCCGAATATATCATCGTAAACGCGTCCTGGATGACGACTCCACGGACGATCTTTTGGGCAAAAACGGGAGGAAGAGTTTGCGCCTCCGCTGCTTCTCTCGAATGGCGAGCCTCCGAGTCGCGCTAATGTGTATTACACCCATACGCGAAAGAAACACTCGTCTCTCTCTCTCTCTCTCTCTCTCTCTTTGAAATATCGGCTGACGTATACTTGCGTGATGGCGCGCGCGCGTCCTCTTTCTCTCTCGCGTCGTGTAGGGTAGACGAGAACGGCGGAGTGGAAGGAAGTAAAAAGAGACGGAAAGGAGAGGCCGTCAGGGGAGTTGGCCGCGGTGTCGGGCGAGAGGAGAGGACGTAGAGCGAATGATTGCGAGAGCGAGAGAGAGAGAGGCGAGAGTTCAGCTGGCCTCGGCAACCATGCCGGATCGGTGGCGAGTGCGAGCCAGGCGCGTACTACTCGACGACGGGCCACCGGGAGATTTCTCTCCTCTCGATTCCCCTTGGAGGATTATATCTGCGCGACGAGATTCTTCCAACCCCGAGATCCGTTTGATACTTCCTCGATGTCGCTCGCGGTTCCCGTCACCTCGCAATTCGCACCGAACTTCGCGACGTGGCGTTTCCTAACCTCCGCCGGCGAGATTTGCGATACTTGTCCTTCGCACTCGCGTGGAAATTGTCTCCGCGGATGTTGTTGATGTGTATACCAGGCGAGACGTGGATCTCCCGCACGACTACCGCACGCCAGATAACAGGACCAAGATGCGCAACAACGTTCGCGTCCACGGTCTTTTCGCGAGACGCGTTTACTCGGAGATCGTCCGCGACACGGCACGACGGCTCTGTACGCAAACACTGTTTTTCTCCCTCTCTCTCTCTCTCTCTCTCTTTCTGTCTTTGTCCAGCAGTGCGCGCCCCTAGCTTTCTGGAACGACCGGATGGCGCACGGTGCTGCTGCGGCGTTGTAAACTCTCTCTACTCACGCACGAACAACGCGAACGCGCTTCTCTCTCTCTCTCTCTCTCTCGTTCCTCCGCGAACCGGACGCGCATGCGCCGCGCTCTTTCGCATTGAAAGGCGGGTATGCGCGAGAGCGGTACTTACACTTACACGTTGCTCGCTCGCGCGCGCCCTCTCTCTCTCTCTCCTCAGCCCAGCCCCGCCGTATTCTTATACCGTACTTCATCGAGTCAGACGCGATACTTCATTCATGCTCGTATTGTGCGGCCAGGGCCGACCCGCGGAATCGCGGGGCCACGCGATATCTTTTCCATTACACTTTAGAAAAATTATATAGAAATTGCCAGAGATTGTCGTCTCTTTATTCCTGCCTTTCGTTATGATCGAAAGAAAAAAGTCGCGCGCTCATTTGATCAATCTTACGCGTCATTCGATTCACGGTAATGAATGATTAATTGTTTTAAGGACGGTAGTCGAGGGTGTCCTCCGGAGGATGCTCGAGGGGATCGATAGCGGAATGGGGGTATCCGTCCGGGTGATCGAACGTTGTAACACGCCGATCCTGCGATCGGGTCTCTCTCCCACATGTCGGAGCGACTCGGCTCTCTTCGTAAACTTCTGCCGACTACATCCTCTTTCGTCCTCGTCGCACGCCCTTTACAAACTGTCGCGCTATTCTCTTCTCTCTCACGCGCCGCAACGCTCTACGTTCGTTCCATTTGCTCGCGGGTACGTCGTACGGAGATGCCGTGTGTGTATATATTAAATATATGTTTGTAGGCGCGATGCTCCTCCTATACCCATAATCCGCCTAGGCGGACCGCGAGAAAGAGAGACGCGTACTTTTTTTTTCGTCCCTTTTCCGTTGGAACCATAAATTCGCAATTTCAGCGACATATCTCGATGCGCGCGAAAATAAAAATTTTCCTCTACTTTATATACGTTGATAAAATTACAAGTCACACTTACGAGTTACATGTCACGTCGGTCTAATCGAATTGCTAATATATTCAACTTTTATATAAGAATGAATTTTTATCCTCGTACGAGCAAACCACTCGGTTTTATATATTATATAAACCGACAATTTTACTTTGCCGGATTTTTTATCGTAATAAAAAAAAAAAAAAGAATATTGAGATAAAACGAGGAAGCACACATCGTCCATGACGATCGTCGGAGATAACCCCTGGTAAAGCGTAATACACACCTCGTATAGAGATTGAAGACTGCGTTCATTCATAATTTGCATCGTGATTTATGAAAATCCTGTTGCGAGAAAGAAAAACACGCGCGCGAATACTTGATGTTTTATCTGCGTTTTACGAGGAAAAAAATGTGCGGCTTGCAAAATTACTAGTAATTTTTCCAAGAAATTCACACAGTGATACACACGATTTTCAATTACAGCACTAGACTCGCTCCTTTCGATCGGAGTATTTACAAAAATGTGAAAAATATCAAGTCGACGCCGCGGATATACCATATAATCCGATACATCGCAATTCTCGGAACAACAATGAATCTAATAAGGTAATAAATCGCGTAAAGACGCAAGAACGCCGCCGTATCGTTCACGTGTATATGGGGAAGGGCCCGTCGAAGGGCCCTCAAGGTCCCCGTTAGGTCGGATTACCCTGCCCTATGGTCTTTGCGAATTTGACACCGAAACGCGCACCTGTCCGAAAGTGGCCGTAAGATACACGAGGGTACGAGAACGAAAATTGTATCCGCTGAGAATCGCCTTGGCTTTTCGGATGCGCTAATGTTCGCCACGTTTGTCGATTCCAGTCGTCACATTTAGATATTCGTGCGTCACGACGTTGCTTGTAAAAATACGAAATATATATATATATATGTATATATATTTAACGTTAATTTATACTATCTATCAGCTGTCACTGATTTTTTTAACCTTACGGTTTAATCTTTCGCACATGTCAAACGCTTAAGATTGAAGTTAAGCAGTTCGAACGATTCTGGCCGTGAGTCACGACGAATGCTCGGAATCTATTCGAGATATTCTCGGAAACGCCAAGAGAAAAAAGTCAGCGAAAGACAGACTGACTATCTGTAATATTCCTCGATAAAGCGCTTGTACGATTGTTCATAATACTTCTCCGAAATGGAAATACGGATCGTCAATTATAGTATCCGCTGTCATCAGCGGATATTGTAGGAAAAAAAAAAAGAGAGAATTGATGAATTAATTCGTTTATACGACGTACTTTGTTCCAAGAAGCGGCACTTCCTCGCCGATGATATTCATCATTGGTCGATTCATGATTCAAATCGACGCGACAGTACGGGGAATGTTCGTCACGAGACTCGCTCGCAAACTCTTCTCCGAAACATAAATGTCAGAGTAATATGAAAAACGCAGATCGAGGCGGAAGCTGACAATCGATCGATTTATACTCGTTGATTCTCTCGACGAAGAACCTGATCTATCGATCTATTCATTGAGGCAGGCGAGAGATAACAGCAGGCGTTGGATTTAATCGAAATAATAATAATAATTCGTAAACATGAACGATGTCGCAAAATTATGATTTCGGAGCGCTAGAAAACGAAAGATGATGTCAGTAGTTGCTTAATGTCGAAGAAAGACCAAAGCGAGCTAAATGGAAAGCAACTAGTAACTCGCGTCGATCCAATCGACTTTCCTCGGCCATTTCTACTGTTAGTAATAGGAGCGACGACGTTTATACGAGTATCTACACGGCACGGCACGGCACGGGCGTGGCGGCGATGCGAATCGCGTGCACCGCTTCCCTCGAGAGGATATCCGGTGTGGAAACGCTTGCCCTCCCGTTCGCTCCCTCTCTGTCTCGCTCGACGGAATCGCATCGCGTCCTCTGTTCCCCCTCTCTCGACGTCATTCTTCTTTCATAGCACGGTCTTCAACAGCACGTCCTCAATGAGTCGACCGACAGTCGCATTCACGTCGGAAGTTTTACTTTACGCTTTACGTCAAACGGGGGCCCACGATGGGACTTTTTCGGTAATCCGAGTCATGCCCGTTCGTTCGGAAAAATCCCTCCTTTTCAAGTTTTTCTTCTTTTCTCTCCAATTTTCAAAGTCATATATATATATAATTATAAAGAGTTTTTGACAATCAAATCGTATATTGAATAAAAGAGAAAAAACGTCCTCGAGATAGATTCTTTCCCTTCTCCATATTTTCCTGCGCCATTGCTTTCAGCAATTGCAAGGTTAATTGCCTCTAATTAAGTAGACATTAGTGTACTCGGAATAGCGGTGGCGAAATGTTACCCTCATTTTCACAATTATATTTTTCCTACTCACACATTTTCTTACGCATCGAGACTCCTATATTTAATGTACAATTTCCAAAAATATTTCTATCATCGGGGACAAGATATCTCCGACTCCTCTTTCCTCATTACAGTCTATTTACAAATAATTGAATGTCAGCGAAAGCTCGGTCGCAAATGTAAAATTTCAATCGTTCGATTTGGAGTAAACGCTGACAGATCCGAACGATCAATGCGCGAGCACGCGCGTGCGCGTGCAGTCGCACTAACACAGCGAAACAGTCGCGCGCAGTCGTCACAGTCGGAGAGAGGCGCGAGGACAACCTGCAGATGCATGAATGACTCGAAAAATGACGTGCGCGTATTATTGAGCGCGGCCTGCCGATTCGCGGCGTGCTCTCGGTCGCTCCCAGCAAGGACACGACATATATTTTCCGACTTTGACTAGCGACGGACTCGAACCACTCGAGAACGCGCGAGCAATTTTACGCAAACGTTAGCGATTGTATAAAGACAAGATCGGACGTTCAAATTGTCATTTATTTTTACAATTTATTATTAATCAGAAAAGAGTAAATGTATATGAAAGGGAAATAATAAAAGTCAGCCTTCGTCAATCGAGATGATGGAAACGCGAGCACGTGTTAATTGATCTCGCATTATCATTTGTTCGCACTGCTCGATGGTTTGTATCCTTCGTCGCAATCATCGTACACGGATAACTTGGTTGTTCCCTTGGTGGGAAAGGGAAGGGAAAATAGAGGCGAGCACGCATCGATGTAAGATAATGCGTGCAAGAGAGAGAGAGAGAGAGAGGGAGAATCCCGTGTCGCTAAACCGCGCCGACGAATTAAAACTTACGACTTACGTAAACGAATGTTTCGAGTCGCGGCGACATTCGTACACAAAGATATGCGTCTCTCGATTTCGCACAATCGATCTTGCACGCCCGCGCCCTATTATTCCGCCACTTCCGGTGGCGTGAAGAGAAAACGGAGAGTTCCGAAGAATTCGAGAACGATACGCGATCTACGACACTGCGTAACGTTACACGTCATCGTCGTCGATTTATTTCTCGAGTTTCTTTTTCCGGCGTTACTGCCACTCTCGGCCAATTAAAAACGCGTGTTCCCACGGTCGGGGTGTATCGCCGAATGTCTTAATAAAGGAACATGCAATAAAGATCCAAGAAGCGGAAAAAGGGTCCATAAATTTATGGCCTCTTTTTGTCCTAAAGATTTTCTGTGTGTTTGAATTTATATTTACGCACGTATTCGATTTCGATCATTTTTAAATGGATAGAGAACAGAGGGCGCGGTCATTTAAATAAGTATAAACGCAGAGGCTAATGTTGTCGTCGTGAAAGAATAGAGACGAGAATATAATCTTTATTATATAAGACTGCTTATATTCAATTATATTTATCTGCTTATTTCTGAAATGCTTTTCCGTTGTCACGCGTATCGAAACGAGATGTTTTTTTTTTTGCAGAAACACTTCCTCTTCCTGCAGAAATCTGTGTCCTTTTACAAAAAGGAAACGTATTTTTGACATTCTACATTTCTATAATCAAACATACGCAACAAAACCATTTTTTTTTCATTCGTTTAAAAATTTTCGTTCGTTTTTACAAATTCTTCAGATTGCATATCGAGATTGGGACAAGGCCGTTCAAAGACAAGTTTGCTAAATTATTGCAATAACTGCAGTATAATGTATCGTAAAAAATGTTTGTCACGAAAATGTACAGAATTTATTTTCAAAAGACGAGGATACTTACTAACAGATGCGAGCACATATCGGACATGCGAATCCCGAGTGAAACGATGAGAACTTGATCGATTGGGAGTGCCAAGAGACCAAAGGATGACACAGTAATGAATGAGAGAGCATCGGCGCATATAAGAGAGAATAGAACTTTTTTTTCCGTCTTTCCCTTTTCTGCGAAACCTCGCGAACCCCAGTCTTTATTTTCCAGTCGCAGTATATATATACTTTGCTCGTCTCGTACAAAGAGATTACATATACAAAACACATGAGGTTCACGCACGATTCTTTCATTCATTAGAGCTATATGTCCCTCTCTCTCTCTCTCTCCTCTTTCTGCCGCTCCTCTATCGTCGCTTTTCCACGTATCTATACAACCACGTCGTTGCCACCCACGACATTCCATCCGGAATGACTCTCTCCTTTTCGCGATCGCGCACTTCCAAGAAGCTCCATCTCCGATGCGACTGACTCTACCTTTTCTTCGTTCTCGTCGTCGACAGGATATGAGAGTACCGCTTCGTGGTACTCTGTAAATACTCTGAATGCAATCGCCGAACCCAACTCGATCGCGTCTCCTTCGACTCGTCTCCTTCGATCGTCTTTGAGACTCGGCGAACCGGACATATTACGCGCTCTCAAAGACCGATTTCTCCGCATCCTTTAATCCTTTCTTGCGGCGTGCTCCTCGACGATAAGTCTAAGCGGGCACTTTAGACCACGGAAGCGTGAAAGAATGGAAGAAGAAGAAGCGTCGATTCTTGCGGACTGGAGGATATTGACGATCGAGACGACTCGACGTCCGTTTCGGGTTCGCGATGTCGCGAAACTCGTCGACGACCCGATATCTCTCTTCGATCTTGCCGAGCAGTCGTCGGAAAAGCGAGAGGTCCTTGGATAATCGTCGCTGTCGTGATCCTCATCGTGTCCTAGAGTATCTGGAAGAGCTTCTTCAGTTCCACCATCAGCTGCCAATCGGTTTTCAGCAGATCGTCTCTAAAGTAATCCTTGCAGGCGTCTATACTCTGTCTACTTATCTGTAACAGATTGAAAAATACATCGCTGTGTACAATTTTTCATTTATAATTAAACAATAAAATGGGGATTTACACCTCTTGATTGTTTGATTGAAAAAGGACTTCATCTGTCACATGTTTGTGCAACACTTGAAAAATACTCGAGTATAAAAACGTATGTATTGAAAACTTTGGAGTAACAAGTGCAATTCGCGAGTCGGAGATAACCCTTCTTTCTCTCTGCGATAGCGCTTTAGGAGAAAAAAATGTAACGTCACACGTTACATAATCGAATGACGCAACTATAACGGGAACACAAACGTCATTCGTGTGACGTGGCAGGCTATGTGTCGAAGGCGAAATCTCGATCGAAGAGAAGAGGCAGAACCGAAGAGCTCTAGAATCGCGCGGTGTTTTCGAGAAGCGTGCGTGTCTTTTTAACACGCGGCTATAATTTTCACGTGCGACGCTTTTCGCAAATAGAGAGAAGAGCGTGCTCGCGCGCGCGCGCGCTCGGAAACGTAACGCTTCACAACTGTTTCCGCCCCCACTCCCGGCCGGAAGTCCCGTTTCATTCATGGATCGGTCACAATGGTGGTTTTACGCGGCTATTGAGGCCGCCACGCCCCTTTTCTCTCTCTCTCTCTCTCTCTGCTACCTCGCTCCACGTTTCCCCACCTACGTTCGTATTACCGCTCATAAAGTACGCGGAACGTTGAATATACAACAGTTCGGGGTAATCATAAAAAATTTCACAGACGGCACGAGGCGTACGCACAACTAATTTGAAAGTTTAAGTTTTTCGCGCGAAATCCGCGATCGCGATTACGCGTCTCTCATCGGATGTTATTATGCAATTTCGGCCTCCGTGGCGAAAAAAGCGCGATAAGATCGCGCGATCGGGCCGAATCGACTGACGAGAGAGAGAGAGAGAGAGAGAGAGGTGCTTTGAAAACTTTATCAAGTTTACGACTGATGAAATTTTTCAGAGCTGCATTTAAAATGTTTCGCGCCAAGATTAAGAACGAACTATTTCCGCGTTCGAATAAATAAACGCATCTCCGAGAGATGCTTGGCTAAAAGCAGGAATGAAAACATTTGTGCTTCGAACTTGTATGAAGCAAAAAAAACAAAAACATATTTTAAACTCACCTTAGACGATCCATCATTTTTATGACAAGATTCTTTTTTTCATGTCATGTAATGTGATTGAAAAATTTTTTTATTCACAATACACAGAATATATAGAATATATGCGTATCGAAAAGCGCATCATAAAAATATATATAGCACGTAAAATGATAAATTCTGTCGTGAAAATATAATCTAAAGTTGACCTTACAGTTTTTACTACCGATTATTTTTATCTTAACATTTTCTACGTGGAAAACATTTTTCTAGACAACTGAAATCAGGTTGATTTGTATATAATCTTTATTTTACTTATATAAAACTTTGTCATTTCCGGTCGGTTATCTTGCTTATATATAGAAGCAAATCCTTTTTAAAGAAAACACTTGCATAATCGTCCGTCGTACTTTGAAATAAAAAAATGAATATATGTATATGTCAACTCCCTTTTATTGCTGACTTTTCGCGTTTCTTTTCATTCCGCTCGAGACATTTTCGTTGGAGCGAACAAAAGCAAAAGCTCTTTCGCTTCGCTTCAAGTATGAATCGACATGTCGGCGGAACAACGGCTTCGGGGGAATTATCGTGGGAACAAGATACTTCCGGAACTGATTCCACGAACCAAACGGTAACGACGACTTCCGCTTGCCTACCAAAGCACAGGAAGATGTTTGAAGCCCGACGATAGAAACAGACTCGTGGAAAGGGGGAGGAAAAGATGGCAGGGGGAAAAAAGGGGGGGGGGAGAGAGAAGGAAGGAGGAAGAAAAAATGAAGATGAGAGATGGTCGGTTTGTACGCCGAAGAAAAGGCGCTGCTGGAGTTTCCCACAGGGGAAGAGGCCTACGAAACATCCGTCTTAATTAACGATCGCAACAGTTTTTACACACATTTCCTCGAGATGCGATAATGTAACGGCGGTGAAGTAATTGAAACATGATCCATTCAGCCCCGCTTTAGATCTTTATTAACCCTCGTAACGCGTATAAATTCACGTAATATCGTTATCAACTTGCACGCTCGTTTTCTTTCATTTGTGGAATCAAATTTTCACTCCTATCTCTTCCTTTCTTTCTTGTTTTAAATATCACATTCATTATGTATATATATATATGTATATATATATATATATTATATATATACAGGGTGTCCGGTAACTAACGGACACAAATGGATTCTTTGGTCAATTTGGGAACGATTTTTCCTCAGCGAAAATGTCGAAAAAGGTCATCATTTTTTACAACTTTCCAATATTTGTCATTATGTATCTTTATAACTAAGCCTCAAATTAAAATTTTATTATAGTAAACTCTATCTAAAATTAACTGAAGAATGTAATTATGTTAGACTTTTAACTCCAAAACGTTTAGTTTTCAAAAAACCCATTTTTTTCAATCGCTTATAACTCGAAAATTATTGACTTCTCAACATTTTTGCTAAGGAAAAATAGTCTCAAAATTGGCCAGAGAATCCGCCCTTAATCATTGGTCCGTTAATTACCGGACACCCTGTATATATATATATACTTGTATGTGATCTTTTTTTCAAACTATAAAGACCGTCGCGATTAACAATAAAATATAAAAACTTTCGTGAGTGATTAAAATTCTTGTATCTTTTTTATAAGTTGAGTCACACGTGATATCTGCGTATCGGAAATATCAAAAGAGATCAGATAAAACTATGATATTATTTGTACAGAGGCGATTATTTTTGTACGATTCGATCAATCGTTGCTATGAATGTGCACGTGTATGTGATAATTTTATTTATCAAAGCAAACAACTTGCAGCGTTAGAATGAAATTTCTGAGCGAGCGATTTGTAGTCGATATTCTGGCCTGAAGGAGGAAGACCGAAAAGGAAAAAGAGTAGAAAGTAAAGACTGAGAGGGAGAGAGATAGCGAGCTTCTACGAAGGCCGGAAGCCGACAGCGGACGGGCGATCGCCGCCGGATGTTCATCTTCCTTTTTCGATCTAGGTCTCGCATACTAACAAGTCGAATTCGCGTCAAGGCAAAAACGCCTTTCTCAATTTTGCGTCCAATGCAAGTAAAATAATATGCAACCGCGTCAATTAAAATCGCCGAGCTTTTAAAGTTCATCTCGATTTAGTTGTAATTAAGATTGAATTATTCGTGACATTGTCGTGTTTGATATTTTTCTTTGTATTTTAAGTATACGGAATTGATAAACCGATAGTCGAAGCACTTACCTTACTGACGAGAAAGTCTTTCGCTTCAAAATGACGACCAAACATCTTTGGCGCTTCTCCCGGTACAGGCTCGATTTTGATGCAAACTTCTTGACCTTTCCTGGCCGATTCCACAGATTTGTGATTGTACTCTATGCTAGTTACCATACCCAACTCGACAAACTGAAACAATCAATTGAACGACAGCGATAAGTATTCATATGTTGTATGTATATCAAATATATTTAAAATATATAGGCATTGTTTCATTTCGTATAATACCTAAATAAATAAAAATACAGAGACTGAATGATTTTCATATTTCTGGTCCCTAATTGGAAACAATTCAAGTCGAGGAGATCCGAGAAGATCCTAACTTTGTTCTCTCCCTATCCAGGTGGTAACACGACGCTATTTCATTCATTCGTGTGCGTTCGCTCGGTTCAGCATCCCGTATCGAATGCTCAAACACACGATTTAACAGCACGATCTACCGAAACAGGTCTCTCTCGTAACGAAGCTTATAGTAGCGCGACTTTTTTCTTTTTCTCTGTTTTTTTTTTTTTTTTCGCCATCGATCGTCGGTGTCTGGTCGCGTGGGTATAACTCTACGCCTAGGCACACCTTTATCGCGACCGGAAGTCGGGGCAGCCCGAGTACCTGAGTAGAGCTGCCGTGCCATGCCGTGCCGTGTGCCTGGTCTCGCACAACCGAGACGTGGGTATGCATTTTCGTCGAGAATCGGTGAACCAAAGTAGGTAGGCGATATCCTTCTCTTTTCATATACGTAGGTCGACGTATAGTAGGTTGGCCGATGCAGGATGTTTGCGAACATCCCGCTTAAGATTCAACCATCGCATTTCGGGATTTTCGCTTCAACTTTAATCCAGATTATCCCGCATTAAGGTAATAATGCGTCAACTATTTTAAGAAAGACAGAGAGAGAGAGAGAGAGAGAAGAATGAGTATTTCATTCAAGAATGAGCCAGCTGTGTGTACTTTACCTATCCTTTCATCGCATTAAAAATAATAAACACCAAGCTAGCGGGTCCATCGTTAATCATGAAGAAAATTTGAATTTCCCTTATTTGGATTTTCTGTCGAGCATCGTCAGGACTGTGAATTTATTATGTATATCTCACGAGACATGTTGTATAACGGTGTTATATAGACGAAAAAAGCCGAAGCACGTTGCACACCTGCAGGAGCGCTAAACGCGTTCAGAAGACTTACGCGCGATCACGGTTCAAAGTTTTATCATCACGCAAAATACTTTAATGCAGCCCGAATCCTATATGTGCTTCTATAAAATTCCTTCTTTTATAACCATTATCTTTCCCGCCAATTTTAAATAAAATTATTTATATAATTCAAACATTTGAGAAATTTCACCAATAAGTTTAAGATATATATGAATTAAAATAATTAATCAAACTATATATTATGTATTTCTAATAATTAATAAAATCATTTTTTATCGCACGATATATCATCTCGCATATCTTTTCTCGCAAACTGCATCGAGTGTAATAATTACCAAAAAAAAAAAGGTACACGCGCAGGAGAAATATTACGCACGTGTCAGAGTTAATCAGCTCAGACGCGAAAAAACGGATACGATCGTCCGTTCACCCGTGTTCTCCACGACGTGTATACTCTCTTCTGGCCGGGCGTACTTTTATGGCGTACCCCCGTCGTCAAATTCTCGACACTCGGCCGAAAGGAATTACCATATAGGTGCACGTGTGCAGGCGGGCAAACGAACCTTGTTCGTCCTCCGTCTCGACCTTCTCCGCCCTTCCAGCCTATCCCGCACTTTTCTTCAATCCTCTCGTGCGCTCTCGCTCTTTTAACCGCTCGAGGTTTTAAGATAAAGTCTGTCGAAGAACCGACCGCTAATTTCGTACCGTCTGTCTTCTCGTTTTTCGTCTCTCGGATGTATAACATTATGCGACGTATTTTACGACTGTCCCTTTCTTTAGTTCCCGTATTACTAGGAATTTTGGAAGTCTCGAGGTCGACTGAACTTTCTCATAGACGATTATATCGAATTTTCATCGTTCAAGAGATATCATTTTTTTGTTAAAATTACAGTTGTTATATATATATATATATATATATATATATTGAAGAAGGAAAAAATCGATCGTAATGACAAATCGGTGGCCGATTTAGCTCTACGGTATTTAGATACTCCCGTGGCGCATTAGACGCTTATACCATAAAAAAAAGAGGATTATCCCGAGCAAGGGGGCTTAACAGCTTTACGGCTTAAAAATCTGGTCACTGTTGCAAACACAAGGCCCTCGTCTCCTGAAATTACGGAAGCCATTATAGGTGTTATCAACGCGCGCGCTTTACCTTTTACGACAAACATTTCAATAGACTGCGAGAGGAAGCGAGCATTTCTCTCTCTTTCTCGAATTCAAAGGGGGCCTGGATACGCGACGCGTGGGCCCGGACACACACCGTCCACTTTAGATTTATCTCGTGTCTCTAAGTGTTCGAGAGACGACACACGAGAGAGGATCTCTCTCTCTCTCTCTCTCGCGCCACGTGGGCGAAGAAGAGCCCTGCGGCGGATGATGGCGACGACGAAGAGATGAAACGGAAAAGCGTGCACATGCCTTATCTCCCGGCTCGTCTTCCGATGCTAAACTATCTAACTGTTCGTGCGAACACCCACTCGTCCTCTCTGCGGTTTCTCCGATAAGTTTTCGCCGTACCATTATGCTTATTGAGACACACGGAGAGAATTTTCTCTTAGAATTTATCCTGAAAATCATGTTCATTGTGGGACAATGCGATATTGGAAGAATTTATAAATTTATCACGATAAAAATATTAATAGTAAATCTTACTATGTGTATAGTAAAATTAATCAAACATATTTTATATTTTATTGCGGTAGATATTAATATTTTTAGTGTAGTAAATATTAATTGGAGAAACTCTTATAAAATCGTTGCGTTTGGCAGCTTTTACAATTTCGCATCTGCATGGCTGCAAAGTCGATTTAAAATCAAAGCTTTCGTCAAATTCATCAGTAAAAAATATTAAATATTGAGAGATATAATAATTTTATACGCACAGATATTGAGACAGTATGGTACTGAAAGAACTTCTCTAATTAATATCTATATCGCAATGAGCTATAAAATACGTTGGATTAATTTTACTATGTAAATTCTTCCAATATTATATTGTTCTAACATTGTTAATTTAATATTGTCGTCACTTTGCAGCGCTACAATCTAATATCAGTTAATTCTTAACAAATTAGTTTGCTATTGTCTCACAAGAGTATAGTTAATGTAAAATATATATACGTAATTGTATATAAAATTGTACACTTTTATGTTTTCTAGGCCATCATCAGATCTTATATACGGATACGGTGAAAACGAATTAAAGTCAATTTAAAGCAATAATTTTCTAAAAAGTTGCGAAAAGGAAGCTAGGAATGCTAGGTAGCGGGCTGGAAAACAATTCCCCAAAAAATGGTCACATAGAGAGAGAGAGAGAGAGTCATTCGAAAAGAGCCTATAAATTACTCGGAGCAAAGAAAGAAGAAAGGAATTCCTAGAAAGAAGTATGGCTCGCCTCGACCTTGGCACAAAAGTGCGCACGCTATTCCGAAGGCCGATCCTTTCTCGGCGCGCGAAATCGGAATCCACAGAGATGCGACTGCACCGCCTAGCCTGTGAAGGGACTCGGATCCTTCTAACGAAAAAGACCGCGCAAAAACTTTTTTGGATTACGTAAGTTGCGTATGCGCGCGCGCGCGCGTCGTTACGTCACCGCGAAAGATCAGATCCACGTGGCGATATTATACGCATATTCACAAATATGACGGAATTATTTATTCACGAGTACCGCGAGATTTACGTACAGCTGTCGCAATTCTTGACTGCAACAGGTGTATAACGCAACTTGCAACTTTTGCACTTTGATTATATTATAACTTGGCCACTGCTATCCAAGATTTTCCAAACACAAACGTTTCGTTCCTCATGTTCGCGTAAAATAATTATTTTCGTATATAATATGTACGTGTGTAACATTGTCGTATTTAAAAAAATATAGTAATATGGGCGATATGTATTATAATATGAAAATATATACGCCCTTGTGACTCCTGTTTTCAGCTTTTTTTTCTTTGTCATCTATAATATAGAGATTGTATATCCGCGCATTTATTTGCAATGAAAGATTCCACAGAAGTTGACAAAGGAATTACAGAAATGTAAAAAAAAAAAAATCTAAATATTTCCATTATATACGCAGTTGTAGCGTGACAAATCCTTTTCTTCTCTCCTATACAGATATCGTTATCTAATTCACGTGGGTTTTATACGTCGTCATAAATGTTGATGCAGCTAGCGCGTACGCGATGATGCTCCTGCAAATCGCATCGGAATTATTTTGGCGGGTGCAATATTTACGCGCGGCTTTCGCGGGCATGCATGTATATATACGGCGTATATATTTCTCGCATGTACGTGTGTGCGAGAAGATGTAGACGGAACGAGCGGGAGGAGGAATCGTTCTTGGCATACTAGATAGCAGACGCGTCTCGCCGAGAGCGAGCGAGTGAGCGCGCGCGAGACGGGAACCGGAAGTCTATTTTCGTGGCCCGCACCAATTTAGAAGGCTTTATAGTTCGTGTGCGACGAGAGTTAGCGGCTCTAACCGTGCGCGTCGCGTCGTCGGCGCTTTTGGGCTGTTTTGGACGCCTAATCGAGATTCGCGCCGCGTCTTCCGAGAGAGACAGGCCTGACAAATTGCGAATTTTACCCGATCTCGAAAACGATCGATGAGAGACATTTGCATTTATCGTCATTTCTCACAAGAGCTTTTCAAACTGAAATCAGTACATTTTGGAAATATAATATATATTATATTGTAGATTTTTCCGGAATGAGGCTAGACAAGTTGTCTTCCACGTGTATACCGGAGCTGTTTACCGTCGCAATATTTTTATCGTCGCGGCGGAATTAATCGCAAGCTCGGGTAAAACGATCCCGCCGACATTGGAAACCTTGTATCCGGCCGGCACTTCCCTCTTCCTCCCCGTTCCGACTTCCGCTCTACTCTAGCCTTTTTCCTTCGTAGCGACGGCCAAATATCACCATTTTTATGTCGACAAAACACTATTTGTAAAATCATTTTGTGCGCATGTACGTGATTCTCGATATTAATCAAGTGTTTCAAAATTGGATACGTATTACTTTGAAAATATATACTATTGCTATTTTTGTGTAATAATACATTTTTGTCATGAAAAATCTTTTATAAAATTGTTGGAACCTTTGTAATTTTATTTTCGCGAACATAATTATATATTTTTATAAAACTAAATTAAATTATACACGGCTGAAAAAATAAACTTTAAATTGTCAAAAGAAAGAAATATGAAAGAAAAATAAAATATGTAAAATACATATATTGATATAGAGTTTACTTCTTAGAGAGACAATAATTGAAAATTCTTCCTCGAGAGAAAAAAAACTTGGACACGAAACATGGAGTCTCGGCGATATTTAGAACAAGTTGGAAAGGAAGAGGCATTTAGAAGAGAGAAAGAGGATGTGTGCGTAGAACGATAACGCACAAACGCATTCACACACGGCGACCACATCCCGTCTTTCGGTCTTCCGGTCTCTGTCAGTAGCTTTCGTGGAATAACGCCTCTGGTTTCCTTCCGGCCGTTTATCACTCGCTAGACCCTCGCGATGCTCCGAATGCGGACACGGAACGTTCGTCCTTTCACAAGGATACCGGCTCGGTTCCTCGATTGTGTGGTAGTAAACGGAGAGAGTACAGACGAGATATATATATATATATATATAAGAATATATATAAGCGGCACGCACGGCATCCTTTGCTATGTGCCGACCATCCGTTTTTAAGCTCCGAAATGGTCTTTCGCGGTTAACTCGACACATCCGGTTCCGATCGATGCTGTCGAAATGACGAGATACCAGAGAAAATATTTCGGATCGAGAAGAGGTATTTTTATCTTTTAGACACGTACGCGAGCTGTAAATCTTATTCTTACACACTCTTTTTCTTCTTTTGTTATACAATACATATTTCGCGAATATAAATCTATTTAAATAAATTCTTTTATCTACACTTTCTTCGTTCAAAATTTATTTCTAATAAAAGTTCTTAAATTAAAGAAAAATAATTAAAGTAATGTACTTGTCTTTTTTTATTATTTGTTTTATTTAATTATTACCTTGTATATATTAAAACCGATTTAAATGTAGGATTATTTTCATTCCCTGAGGAATAATGAAATATTACAAATAGCAAAAAGCAGCTTTCGTTGCAGATCTAATAAAATGAAAAGGTGATGCAAACGATCTCGGTATAGAATCGCGTGCTACATTTTCTACTCTTGGACGATTCGCGACGGAGAGTAAGTAAAGTCAGGAAGGATAATTTTCGCGCGTAGGAGTCCTCCTCTCTCTCTCTCTATCCCATACTTGAGAGAACAACAACCGCGTGCATTGCGGACAATTGTGAAACGTCGCGGTCTGAATATCTCTCGATAGAGAGATATCCTCTCGGCTTGAAATTCCTATCTGCCGCGAATTCACGGTGCGTATGCAAGCCAAGAAGAAGGAAGAGGAAGCGTGAAGAGGGAGGGAAGCGGAGAGAAAGGAAGAATGGTTACCAGCGCCTTTCCGCCGGAAGAGGACTTGTGCTCACCGAAGCGTGTTCTAGTTCCTGTCGCTCACCCACGAGCTGGATATAATTCCACAAATAAAAAAAAAAAATCATTCTAATTCTCAGGATATCCCTCTTTTTTGACACTTTTGATTCCTCGTCCTCCCAAATGCAGGATACGCTCAACAATAGTCGCGTTTTTCCAGGATCTACGAGCTACGAAGAGTGAAGTCGGAGAGGAAAAATGGTTGAAATGAAATTGTGCGTTCGTGGGGATTCGATTGAAGCACACGAGAAGCGGAGATGGAGTGATGAAACATCGTGTTGGAGATGGAGAATCGGACGAACGTTGATCGTGTTTCTCGCCTCACGATAGCGTGTTGTTGAACTTGCTACGATAAAGGGCCTCCGCCTCGTTCTCCCTCTCTCTCTCTCTCTTTTTCCCTCCTTTTTCCACCTCGCTCTGATCGCTCGTTCTTCCTCGAGTTTCTTACTTTCGCTTTATGGGAACGACATTGACAAACGACAGGATAACATTTTTAACACCATCGTTATATCCAGCTCCGAGTCTCATCTATTTTTATTTCACGATTTCCTAAACGAGCATTAGATATTCCGGGTGTATACACGTGATTAATATCTTTCGTCGTTATAGGGATCGCGTAAAATTCTGTCATCTCGGTATCGAAAATGTTGCACATAAACGCTCTATTATGCGTCAGCAGAGACGGCAGTCCCCCGTTGTCGCTTAACAGCCTGATAAAGAGGAAGCAAAAGAAAATGAACAAGTTGCGCGATACACACGGTCGGAGCGAGGACCGCGAAGAAGAAGAAGAAGAGACGATGTGCTTTACTCAGCGGAGGTTATTTCCGCCAGAAGCATCCAATCGTGAAAAGCGCCGAGATCTATTCTCCGAGCGAGCAGCGAGAAATAGAAAGAGAGGAGAGGAAAGGAAAAGAGAGAGAGAGAGCATCAAAAGTGCGGCGCTATCGCGACTCGACGCTTTCGGGTCATCGGGCCGAGCAGAACCCGATTCACAGAACGAACCAAACGATCGATCGATCGATCGATCGATCGATCGGCGGAAAGAGAGAAAAATGTTAAGGATAACGGAAGGAGGGGAGAAAAAAGGAAACGGCAAGAAAACGGCAGGCCGAAAGAATCCGCCGGATTTCCGCTCGGCGTTAGAACCGCCTATCGAGAATCGCCGCGTTGCGCAACGCTTATATACGCTCTTATATATGTGTGCGTTTTTATATGCATACGTTACGTGTGTAGAGTGCGCATATACCCGATAACGCACGATACAAGTCGCGAGAGGGAAAGCGAATAAATTAATAGATAGGTTACACTCTCCAGGGGACTCTTTTCCTTCTAGCGAGAAATAAATTGCAACACAGAAAAAAAGGAATCCTTGATTCAAGTATATTTTTATTCTTGAACGCTATTTGATTGATTTAAGCATAGAATGCTCTTTGTAATCACAAATTTTCATTTGCCTTGATAATAAATAAGTTTGTGTGAAGTATATTTTATCCTTAAGATATATTTTTGTTTTAAAAATCGCATATGGTAAAAACAAACTTAGTCACATTTGAACTAAGAATTATTATATATATTTGAAAGTACCGCTTATATCCGATGCACACTTGTCACTTGTCCTTGCAATATTTATAAGTAAATTTCAGCTTCAACCAAGAATATTTTGCACTTTGTTTTAAGGATAAATTATCCTTTATCCAAAATTATTTATATTTGGCGCTATTATAAGGATAAAATATACTTGAATTAAGGCATATTTGCATTCTCTCAAGGATACTGTTTTTTTCTGTGAAGAAAAGAATCAAATATGGTAAGAGTCAATTATGTATAAGGACAGTCGTCGCGAATAGTTATTAGCGACTCGCTTATCTAATTGTTGGTGAATTTATGCGCGAAATTTTGCCGCGTCCCTCTTCGCCGAATAATGTATCGAGCTGAAAATCCGGTCGACGCTTGCGAGCTCACGTCCTCACGTTCTTCCGCCCCGTCGCTATTAAGCCGCTTCCTTTCGCGGCGCGAACGATATCGACGCGTTCCTCATCGCCGACGACAACGACGACGCACATCCGGTCTCGTCTCGAACAAAACCAGAGAGAGAGAGAGAGAGAACTAGGCGCAAACTGACCTGCGTTAACTCGAGTTTCGTGAGACTCGATATACACCCGGGATAATCGTCAGGTCGATCTCTGCGGGAACGTGCCACTTTCGGGAGGAAATAACTTTTACGCTAAATTTCCAGTTTTTCTCGCCTAATCGGTTTTTTCTTCCGCCAAAGAACTCCTTATACAAACGAACATTGTGCGAGATTCGGAGATTTTGTAATCCAAAGTTTCGGAAACCCTGGTTGGCCGGTTGATCCTGTTTCTTGAGAAACATTGTTGAAAAAGATTTTAAATTTATTCTAAAAAGTATATAAGCCTCGCTCCAGGAAAAATCTTCACCGTATCTTGCGCCCTATTCTAAGAAAGAAGCTAAAGGTACCCAAACTTCCTTTAGCATTATCTTCAGCAGTATAGCTATTGTAACTAATAAATACGGTTCCTCCGAACCCTGACAACTTTGTGAAAAGCAAGGAACTTCTTTTGATAGGCTAACAAAAATGAAACGAATTTTTCAGAAAATTCGCATAAAGCTAAAAAAAGTTGAAAATGTTCTACAAAAACGACATTGTAACTTTTGCATGTCTTTGACGCGTCGGACGCATTAATTTGATGATTTCTTTGGGGGATGGAGAAAAGTTGCGCGAAAAATGATAAACTCCTCGCGTCGCGTCGCCAGAAAATGTTGAGAAATCTTGTTAAGAGGCTGCGGGCGAGAGAGAAGTCCCTCTCGATGTCCCGCGGAGAACATCGCGTGGGCTAGGTGGATACGTGGTCGGAACCGCTTTCTATATGCGCAAGGGCTCGGAATGCTCGTCTCGTCTCCCTTCGCGACTCCTACGAATCGCGAAACCGTACATACATCGCTTGCGATTCGCAACTTTCACGAGAGACCAGATATTTTCGAGAATAGCCGAGAGATATTTTGGCGAGGCACGCCCAGACGTGTACAATAAATATAGTATATTATGCAAATGTTGGGAAAACTCGTATCGTGCAGTTTGTAAAATACACAAATGGGAAAGAGAGAGAAAGATTTTTATTACCTAAAGATGATTTTTTCCTAAATGAGAAAGGAGTGAATCGCGGAATGTGAAAAATCAGCGTCCACAAAAAGGCAAGAGGGAAGAAATAAGGGCCGGTGCGTGGGTGCGACGTTGGTGGGAGAATACATTTCGGATTTTTGCCCGTCGGGAATTTGCGTGCCGCTAATGGCATCGCCAACGCCTACGAGAATTCGAGGCTAGGCAACCTGCACCGTTTCGCGCTACCGCGTAAGGCGAGGCCGGAGAGCAGAGCTCCTACCCACCCGGTTCCTCCTACGGGAGAGAACGGGAGAGGGATCTCTCGCTATGGGAGAGCGAGAATGTCGGAGCGAGTTGACGCGATCGATCGGCTAACCGAATCGCCGAACGAGTTCACCTACGCGTATCCCGATCCTCGAGACCTCTTTCTCTCCTTCTCGTTTGTCCGGACTCTTCTGGACAAGCCGATTCAATTTTCGCCCTTGATGCCAATTTTTGTACATCCGAGACACGAGTATTTCGCACCGATTTTGCACGCGCGCAAAGGTGTTCTTTTATATTTCAAGAATGATCAAAAAATATTTCACTCTCTTAAATAAATCTCGTTGAGATATTTTCCTCTCATTGAGAATGTTGTGATTCTAAATAGTAGATGTAATGATAAAAAATTTCGGATATCAAAAACATATCACTTACGTGTACAGATTTATCGAAGAGTCAAAGTGTAGTAACGTTATTGATTCTCACATGTGCGACATGTAAAGCTTACTCGGCGATATTCATATTCTAATGATGCGAACGACTGCGAAAAGATGCGATTCACGAGCTTGGTGAGTCGGAAAGAGAAAGAAGAATGAATAAAAAGAGTCGACTCACGTCTTTGCTCGGGACGCAGAGTGGCGTTCCTTCCTTGACGATTCCAGCCTCGACCATCACGCCGATCACGATCGGGTCCCTCGAGTTGAATACATACTGAAATACAAAATATATCGGATCTTGGTTAAAAGGTTGGCGACTTCAGAGGCTACCGACGTATATGTTTCGCCGAGAAAGAAAAGGAAAAGAAAAAATCGCATACGCACCTGCGGAAGAATCTTTAGCTTGCACGGGAATACGGCAATGTGCTTGTTCTCGTCCCGCTTACGTTGCTTCAGTTCTTCCCTATACTGGCTGAATTTGTCAAATAGATGATAAATGATATCCGCCTGGAAGATTTTCACGCCCTGTGCGTCCGCAAGTTCCTGCGCGTCCTTTTCGATTTTCACGTCAAACGCGAGAATCGTGGCGTATCTAAACACAAATTAAACGCCGATTATTAATTAAACGTGCAACAATCCAACCAGCTAGCTAAAAAAATGGAATTTTCTCTTTTGCGTTTATAACAAAAAAAAAAAAAAGAAATATTTATATACTTTAATGTCCAGGAAAGCTGGTCTTGATACAACTCAAAGTTGTACTCACTGGCTATCGTGTTCCAACATGATGGAAGCTTTCATGACATCTTTCTTGACGACGGGTCCGATACGAATTCCAGAGTACTGTAAACAAAGAGATAAAAGTATCGATTAACGAATCGAAGAGATTGCTAAGTGATACATTCGTCATTACGCAAGTCGCTCCGATTTCGCTCGACCGCTGTCATCTTGGCAACATTATTACATAGTTTCTCGCGTTATTCTTACGTTATTTCGCACATTGTTGCGTAACGGAAAGGGCAAAAAAGGGGCGTTACTGTGAGAATCTAAACGGTCGAATCTCTTTACCTTCGACCCACCACGACAGACTCTTCTCTTACGAGACAATGCAACTTTTCATCGACGTGACGATCGGTTCGCGCGGATGGGGACAGGATCCCGCTGCGCTCCATTTGGCCGGAAGTATGGAATAACAGTTTTCCGACCGAGAGATGAAGGTTTTGCGGTAGAATCTATGCTCCACGCTGCTTATACCGGGACCGGAATCCATCGAGAAACCACCATGGAGATCCATCCCGCGGGTCTAGGCAAAAATAACCAGTGACGCATGCAGCGTCGCCCGGATTCGGACGCAGCGAGACGGGACGACACGCGAGAAGCGAGAAGATGCAAAGACGCAACACGTTGAAATAAAGGCGCGCGCGCGCGCGCGCGATGCAGTTCGCAAACAAGCCGTTTCGCGGCTTTACCGAGAAAAGGCCGCTTCGCGGTCGGGGAAGAGCGAGATAGACTCGGAATTAAAGCCGACCGTCTCCTCGCGAGATACGCGGAAAAATGTAGCTACCGTAATTAAATTTAAAAGCTATGATTGAATTAATATTTATAAAATTCTTCGTTAAACTATTTAATTACCATAGCTTAAATCGTTATCGCAATTAATAAAAATATATAAATGTAGCAAAAATATAGATTTCTAGTTCCTTCTATAAATTAAATTTGACATTTAACAATATTCTGCGAGTAATAAATAAATGATAGAATCTCAACGATAAACAATTTCTCGCACAATTCGACAGAGTATCTTGAGAGTGTACCATGTTTTCCGAGTTGAAAATGAATATACGATCATAAATAAATTTCAGTATGTCTCGTTAAATAAATGTAAGGAAATTAATGAAAAGTACATGTGAGTATATTTCCGATAACTGCCAGATTATGTACTGCAAATATTACACTCAGCCTCAGTCATTCGCCATAAGACGCAAATTTCCTGTAATCTTCCTTTATAATTACACTCGTGCGTCTGTTTTCCGGTTGCGAAACAGATATTTATATCAGTTGCTGATATGGTCGATGTCTATAAAATGATACTCGATATACGGGATTAATTGCCGCGTTAAGAACTGCCATCAAGTTTAAATATACTATAAGTATAATATATAAACTCCCCTTTATTCCTTTTATTACTTTCTCTCTTTCTCTCTATATTCACTACTCTCCAGTACGTAAACAAGATCATTATATAAAAGCTTTCCTGCTGGACACTAAAATTTATTCTGAAACATTCTATATAACATTTAAATATTAACTATTAATAGCCATGATATTTAACAACTTCAAAATGTGTGTGCATTGAAGCTGATATAAATTACCATTCTAAAGAATGTTGGATCATTCATTTTGTTTCTTTTATAAATACTTAATACTTGTTTCAATTTCTTTTTTTTTCGTAATAATAAACTTCCGTTAAAGTTTGTTTCCTTATTAATATTTTAAAGTTTATAACGATACCGCGATCGTTTTTCTCGTCGCTTCCTCTCGCGAACTGCATCCTCGATTGTAACGATAATTATTCTCGCAGGTACATATACAGATCGTGCAAATGGTACAACTCCTATTTACGGGCAAATTCTCGAGCCGGTATAATCAGGAGATTGATAGGCAAGCGATCGAAAAGAAATGGCAAGTATGGATAAGCCGAACGAACGGATGAACGAATAAGTGGAAAATGATACATTTCCGAGAACTATCGGAAAATTATTAAAAATCGAATACTTGCGCATGGAATTTTTCTATTAGCACGTTTCGATATTCAAATGGTTTCATGCAACAAAATACAATATATTTGCAATAATTGTGCATATTAATTAAATATTTGTGACATATCTTCAGTTAAAACTATAGAACAACACACACAAAATATATTTTCCGATAAACAAATGTATATAAATATGATGCACCTAAATTAAAAATAAAAAAATTAATGCAAAAAACTGTCGTAAAAATAATATCGTGATTAATAATAAAAAATTAGTATTAACATCTCAATATAGTACATTAGAAAATTAAAATAATGTGATAATTATTTCATAAGAGCATCAAATTATTTTATTTATCATTACCTTAAGTGCATCATGCATCTTTATTCATATACATTATGTTTGAAAAATCCTTTATCAATGAAGAATACATTTTGTGAGTTCTATTACCACTTATCAGTGTTTTGTAAAAACTGAAAATTGTATCGGCCTTTCTGATTCAGGAGACCGGAAGCTCTCATTTCGAATCGAAACAGTAATGATTTCTTAATGGAAATTTTAGTATTGGGATAAAGTACACTTTTGTTACGTAAAATAGACAGGCTGCGGATCGAGTATATAAGAACCTGATCCAGCCATTACCATAAGATTCGATAAGTTTAAGTACTCTCATACACAACTTGGCGTATAGATATACACGATCCGCCTTGCTGTGCGTGTCTTGAGACCATGTCTCTTGATAAGTGTGTTTTAGAACTTCCGGTGCGCGTCGAATTCCGATCCTGACACCAGATATATATATATATATGTATATCGTCAATTTACGTCGGTTCTATTTATTGCACATTGCAGGGATGCAGTTTCGTGAAATGTCAAAGCAAAAGACAAAGCACACACAAATTTGCACGCTACAATATTTCAACATTTTTAGATGATAATAAAATAACGAATGTATACACAGTTGTACATTATTCAATTACTTATTAATTATATTATTTTACAATTTGCTCGAGGTCGCGAAAATCAAACTCGATAAACGAGTATAATTTTTTTTTTTTTTTTTTAAACAATAATCGTTTATCACACATGGAAACGTGTCTTCTTCGTGCGCTATCAAAATTCGTAGCGAGTCGCAAATTGACGATACTTGGCTTTGGAAGAACGGATGCTCTCAAAGAGAGAAGGGAAAAGGGAAGAAAGGGGAAGAGGGCAAAAGGCGAGAGAGGTGCCGTGGTGGAAAAAAAAATGGAAGAAAGAAGGAGAGAGAAGAGAAGCGCCGCAAACGAGAGAGAAGAAGAAAGACCTAATACGACGAGAAAAAAAAAAGGCGGACATGGCAGATGTTGCCGGCGAAAGAAACGCCGCTGGTACAAGCGGGAGGAAGTTGGGAGGAAGAGTAAGACGGAGGTGGAAGAGAGGGACGAGGAAGGCGAGGGGAGGACTCGGTATATACGGAGGGAGAGAGGGACGAGGGTGGGGGAGGGAGCGAGGGGGTGCGCTTCCGGCATTTAAAACCAGCCGTCAGAGCACGGATCCTCTTTAGCCTCTCGTCGTAACTGCGGCACGCTGCGCCGAAGAAGGAAACGCTAATTTATTAAACTCGCCTCCCATTCTGCTCCTCCTGCATATCCTGCCCGCGCGAGCGAGCGAGCAAGCGCGTACGATTAACGTCGCCGCCGAAGGACAAGCGTGTTTTGCGCCTCTCGCAAATTCGGTGACGTGCCTTTTTTTTTTTTTTTTTTTTTTTTTTTTTTTTCTACAAGAGAACTGCCACGGTTACGCGGCCAGAGAGATGCATCTCGTGAGCAGAGCTCCAGCCGCAAGAGGCAACTATTTAAAATGATGACAAAAAAAGAGCTTCGAGTAATCTATTCTTCGAATAATTTAAAGTTCGTATAAAGATGTAGAACTGTCAGTTAATCGTGCAGAGACACGCGGAAGAAAAAAAAAAAACTCGTCGATAAAAAAATGTATATAGACTAGAGAAAACTCGTCTCTTTCCGTATAACGAAGACGAGCCGAGATTAAAACAACGTCCGGGTTGTCTCGGGGCAGCTCGTATATATAATCTTGGGTCATAAAGCTTGATGAAGTTAATCGAGATTCACGTTTAACGCGTTAATGCGCAGCTTTCCTCCGATCGCTTGGCTCAAAACGCGGTTGAGCGTGCGCGCATCCGCTCCCATGTCCCCGGATACGGGCCGCGTATTATTGCCGCGGTTAGAAACAATGCGAGGAAACGAGCCATCTTTTCCTGCTGCAGAGAAGCGAGTGCCGCGCGCGTTTCCGCTCGTGAACGCTCGACGACCCAGGCGGAGAATCCGCAGATGCTGCGAAATTTCCGCGCCAATCGAGTTTCAATTCCACCAAAGTGGAAGGTTTCGTTTAGACATTGTCATTCATCGTTTGCGAAATCCTCGTCTCTTCGTATTAAGGTAGTTCTATTGCTTACAATATCAAGAAAAAGTTTCGCCTCTAATCGATAAGGAAATTCATCGTTTATACAATGTTACCGTAGCAACAATTTTAGTTGAGTCTGTACAGTCTGAACCTCTTCGTATAGAAACAGCTCATGTATGAATACACGCATCATCATTGCAATTTCTCTTCATGTTCCGTTTGGAAAAAAATTCATTTCTTTAAAAAGTAATATCTTTGAAACTTAAACAGTGGAAAAAATTATTTTTTTTTTTAATAATCCCACACTCATATTGTATACCCCACTGGTTTTTTTATTAAAATCGTAAGATCCGTTCTATTGTTATATATTAAAATGTGTGATGAAAATGCCATCCTTTCACGTGGTGTATAGAAAAAATGCTATTTTTAATTGTGAATAACTGTTAAACTAAACGGTGAACCGATTTCAAAATTTCGTAATCGATAGATATTAACTCCGTCTACAACATATTAAAATTTCTAAAAATTCGTAAGAATTGTGAAAAACGATCGAACTACCTTAATATAATACTCGGGCATTTTGGAAAAAATAAAGGAAGAGGTGAAATAGAAAAAGAGAAGACACCTCGCGCGATATAAAAACGAATGGAAGAGGAATGTATTCCTCGCCCACGTCTGCAAACGGAAGTGCCTAATTAGCGGATTGTCTAATTTGTTAGAACGATAGGCGAACGATAGGCGCGATTATATGAAAATGCATTATAGTCTCTCTCCGGTTTCGAGGGAACCCATTTCTTAACCGACGTGTAAAGAGACCGCTGTCGTGCTGTCGAGCGTTCAGAAACAATGCGAGGAAGCGAACCATCTTTTCCTGCTGTGTGCTCGCATCGAAACGAAGCCGAGAAAGGCGTTCGCTCCGTCCGCTCGTGACGGCGTGCTGCTCTCTTCGACTCCGACGAGAGCTTTCGAGAGAAGACGAAGAAACTCGAAGATATTTCGATTTTAATATCAACGCGTTGATAAGACGACATATCTCTCGACCGATTCATATTTAGAACACGCGTTAACAGATACGTATCGATTAGTGATAACGATTCATATGAAATCTATTTCAAAATATTCTTTACAACATCAACAAGCGCAACCTTTCGTATGGCTAAATTTTAGCTATGATAAGTGGTAACTAATATTTTTTAGGTATAGCAGTTAGTAATTTTGTAGGTAAAAAATAGTAGCCATTATATAGCTAAAATTGTTAACCAAAGATATATATATTCGAGCACTTTCGGAACTGTCAATGGCGATCGATATTGCTAAAGAGAATCGCGTCAATAACATCAGCTGTTGCATAACAATTTGGGTAATAACTGGGAAATGTCGTAAGAAGGATGGTATTTGGCTCGCGAAAGTTTGGTCGAACGATTGTTTTCGATTATCGTCAGATTGCAATCGCACCTGTCTCTTATTGCAAGAGCGCACTCTGTGTCTATAAAGAAGCAATCGGCGATCGCGCGCACGTTCCAAGAAGAACGTAACACGTCCCGATTAAGCTACATATTCCGATCCCGTTCTCGTCTAAACGGGACGAGGACAGGAAGACGCACCCGATAAGAATCGTCGATTCAACGGCGCTATTGTGACGCATTCGCGCCGATATATAGTGTTTACGTTTGCAATAACAGCCTGGAGTCATTACGGCGCCTTGAAAAACATCTTCAGGGCTAACCGAGAATACTATTCGATTCTTTCCTTCGGTTAGTCATTTAACTCAAAAGTTGTACATCGTTCTATTGTCGCGTGTGTGTGATCAAAATTATTAGCTTTAATTTACATGTTTGCAAGATGCAGCAGGGAAAACTTTAGATTTTATGAAATGGAGATGATATCGAATAACTCGTAAATCTTGTAATAAAATTCGTACTTTCAGATTCTTTTTTAATAAATTATGCACACAGAGAATTTTTTTAGAATTTACACTGAAAATCATGGTAATAAAAATATTAATATATGTACAATAAGATATAAAATATGTTCGATTAATTTTACTATGTACACATTAATATTTTTAATGTGGTAAATATATTAATCGAAAAAACTCTTGTAAAATTCTTCGAATACTATATTATACCATACAATTATCATGATTTTCAGGGTATATTCATAGACAAAAATTCTCTCTGCGTGTGAATAAGAAATGATTATTCAACATAAAAATGAGGCATATAAAGTTAAGAATGAAGCGCGAATTTCAACGATTAACGTTGTAAAGACGTCTCCGTCTCGGCTAGAAGCTACATATTTAAAAACGTAAAAAAGCGTCTGGATAATTTTACCAAGCTTTCGCGGAGTTGATGTATTTATTGGCGTGTCGGCGCCTGAAATTGCTACGATTTCTGAATCGTCCGGTCCGTTCATCCGTCGATCCGTCCACCCACGGTGCTCGCGCGCCGAGTGTGGGCAGTTTCCTGCACGTTGTATGTGATCACGTATTCCTTTTTTCCAGCCTACACACGTCCGCGAGCGCGAGCCTCCATATTGGCAAAAGCGAGGCATTCCGACAGATAAAGAGATAGCTAGATAGATAAATGGACATGTAGAGATGTATAAATCGGCAAATATATATGTAAATAGAAAGAAGATGAAAAAAATTACCATTGTCGCATGTGTGTATGAATCTAACCGCGATACTTCGATTCTCTCTCTCCTTTCCTCTTGGTCCCTCGTCATCCTTTCGCGCCGTGAAAAGTGTTCTGTATGCACGTGAGGAAGCGAAGGGGGATAAAGGAGAGAGAAAGGAGGGAGAGACAGGCGATCGTGCGTGCGTGTCTCTCTCGCGTGTGCGTGCGATAAAACTGACGTCATGTGGCCACGTGATGGTACGATACGGTGGGGAGAACCCATTCATAACCTGAGCAAGGACAGGCTTAAGGCCGTTTCGGACGGTGTGTTACCTCCGCGAGCTCAAAGATGACAGGAAGTTTTTACCGTACTCTCTCTCTTTTTTTTTCTCCCTCCTTTTCCTCTTCTGTCTTTCTCTATATGGCACCGCAAAAAAATACTTTTAGACGCACATGCGATTGATGCCAGCCTCGACTTGCGAAATATACACGTATATATACATTTATGCATGTGTGTATGTATACGTATCTTACGTCGTACGCATGTGTGTAGCAGACTTTCTGGCGGAATTGTCTCTACTATTACGTTCATTGTATCGTAGACGGAGCTTGTTGTGAATGATATCTTAGTTTCAAGAGATATAACGGGACGTATTTTTGTTATACCTCTCTCGCTCTCTCCCGTAGATACATATATCTATATCTGATTAAGGACAAACATGCGTCCGCTGATTTCACCGCGTATCAGTGCTAGAAACGACTCTACAGTTTTCTCATAAATTATATACACATCAAATCATATTTATTTATCCGTGGCATGTATTAATTTAATACTTGACGACCAAATAATTTGCAAGTTTTTTACGCAAGTAAGATTATTTCGTCATATATCGTCGAAAAAAAACTTAAGTTTCGTGTAATTTGTCACGCACGACAAATAACAAAAATGCTAATTGTATCGTGAAAAACGAGCACGCACATTTCATTTCTTTTGATAAATATTAAGTAGAACGTCTGCTTTAGAGAAAATTGTAAAAAAAAAAAAAAAAAAAAAAAATAGACTCGAAAACGGCGTGCGAATTTTTTGTCGATGCGTGGCATATGCATAAGACATCTTGTAAAAGGCTATGAGGCGTGCCCACGGTTGAACAGTGCGGCTGATAGCACGATGGATCACGAGTACAAGCACCGTATGCGACCAATGAGCCGTATCCTGCTAAACTGTTAAGAAGGAAGTGGTTCGTTGCTGCTGCTGTTGCTGCTGTTCTCTCTCCATCTGTCTATCTATCTATCTAGCTACTGATCTATCTGTCTGTGTGTCCGTCCGTTTTTCTGCTACAGAGATCTATACGCGCTTTATATATATAATTTATTTATACATATAATTGCAAATCTAAATTTTTCTCGAAATTTTGAAATCCTAAATGCACAGAGAGTCATTATTTTTATATAATATAAATAAATTGTAAAAAAATAATAACTAAATGTAATTGTGAAAATTAAAGAAAAATCTATAGAAATATTTTGTTTCTACAAAATTTATAGAGATACAGATTGTACATTTATATACATATAGATAAGTTTAATACTTAAGCACCTTAATCTCTGATAAAATTATAAATCAAGATAATAATATTATCAGTTTTATATTCATTCAAGAGAGATTGTGATTAAATATTTAATAAAAGAGACCTTTATATATCAATGAAGAATATTTTCCACAAAAATCTGCCTTTTATTTTTTTAATTGATTATATGTATATAAAATTATATATATAAATTCAGCAATGAATTTATCATTTATCAATATTAATACTGTTCGACACGAGTGATGGCAATTGTTTCATTTTTTCGATTAGCAGGGTATAAAAAATACATTACAGTACAATATTAGTACTATTATGTGTATATATGTCTCGCACATTAGAATGAAAGGATAACTTTCCTTAGATAAATAGACAATTAAGGGTACTCACCGGTATTTTACTGCTCTTCAAATAATCTAATAATGCTTCAAGAGCTCCCAAAGTTGACGCCTGGACGTAAACTCCTCGTTCAGCTAAGCGTATATTTCCAAGAGCACTCGACAATTCTTTTGCTATTTCTTCCTTTAATACATCCACTTCATCTGATTTCTGTGCAACTTGTAAATTTAATCCTGTACACAAATATTAGTTTTGTGTTATTTAATTTTTCAGACATAAAAACAAATACACATATATACATGATATCTGTATTATGATTCTTATATTATAACTATCAAAAAGTAAAAATACCAATCTCTAAAAGTAAATTGCGTACCAGCGATGGCTTTCTCCAAATCTTTTGCGGCAATTTTCACTCCTTGAGCTGCTATAACTTCACGATGTTCGATGTACGCACTCTGTGGAATAAAAAATACATGTACAATACAATAAATATTATATTTCAAAAAGATAAAAAAAAACAAAAAAGAAATAATAGCTGTAATGACATTTCAACATGCAAAATATAACTTTGGCAGATTACCTTAACTCTCAATTCCTTCAACGGTTGCGGCATAAGAAGCGAGCGAATTTGCGTTACAATAGGCCCATCCGTACCAGCGATAATGACTGTATCACCTTCTCTTAACATTCCATTGACTAGAATACAGTCTATCGTAGTGCCGAGTCCAGGCAATGCTTTAACTTCCAATACAGTAGCCTGAAGTTCTTCGCTATACATTAATCTCTTAGCCAGAGGACCCTGACAGGCATCGACTATTAACGCCAACAGATTACCCATGCCTTCGCCTATATTGTGATACAAAAATGTGTAAATAATCACTCTGATATTTCCATCAAATACTATCTATGTCTCATCTTAAGACATACCCGTTATAGCACTGGTAGGAACTAATGATACATAATTCCTAGGATCTGGATTCTCATAATACAATGCCGCGTTGAGACCTTGTTCAGCAAACTGTACAATTACGTCCTTGGATCGTTTTTCGAATTCTCGCTGAGTATTAGGTGCTTGATTTTTTATTATATCTTGGACATCCTTCCGGCTCATAGTTTGCCAATCGTATAACCTGAAAAGATTAAATTGTGACTTTACATTTATAAATTGCACATTATTTAATTACAATTACAAATCGATTATTTAATATAAGATAGTACCTGTCAATTTTATTAAGAGCAACAACGAAAGGACATTTCTTTGTTTTTAATAAATTGATGCTCTCTAAAGTTTGCGGTTCCAATCCATGCATAATATCTACAACTAAAATTGCTATATCACAAAGAGAAGATCCTCTACTCCTGAGGTTACTAAATGATTCGTGACCAGGCGTATCTATGATCAAGAGACCGGGAATTTTAAATTTCTTGTCAGCAAACTAAAAACAAAAAAGAAACGATATATAGCTGTAACATATTCATAAAATTTCAATATTTCAAGACTTGGATACTAAAATAAATACTTACGCCTTTTACATGCTTTGTTGAATCTTGGATAGCTTCAATTGGTACATTAGTAGCACCAATTTGTTGAGTTATACCACCAGCTTCTCCGTCTTGCACATTCGTTCTCCTGAGTTTATCTAGAATTTTAGTTTTGCCGGTATCTACATGGCCTAAGACACAAACTACAGCAGCTCGCAGATTATCTAAAGATTTTTTCTTCTCAGCTTCTATACGACGATTCTGAATTCGTTCCCTCGCACGTTCCTTTTTACGTGCAGCATCTGGCACTTTGTCTTCTACTTCACTGTCTTGTTCACTATCTTCTTCAGATTCAGATTCACTCCCACTTTCGCTTTCTGTTTCACTTTCGGAGGACTCTTTCTTTTCCGATTCAGTTGATATTTTTTGAACATCTTCCGCTGTTTCGGATGTCTTGAGAACATCGTCCGATTTATCTAACAATAAATTTAATTAATTATGATTCGATCATTTTAATTATTATACAAGTATAATCATATGACGATCGTAATGTATATATTGTAATACCTTCATCTTCGTGCTCATCCTCAGTGGTGTCTGCATCCCATGAATCCTTGACATCATCTTCTTCCTTCTTCTCCTGTATTTCCTTTACCGGTTCATCTACAATTTCTACTTCCACTTGAGGTGCTGGAGCCTTATTATCTTCAACTTTTTCTTCCTCTTTCTTCTCTACACTACTTTGTTGTTTCATTTTATTCGGCCTGATTCGAGTTCCTAAAACGATTCAATATAATTAATACAATGATTAATATAATAAAAATTTTATATATAAAAGATTTCGATTATTTCCTATATATGCATTTTGTAAAATATACCTGGTCTAGGCTTTTTTTCTCCTACATCTGGCAAATCAAGACCCTGAGCTTTAAGCGATTCAATCATCGCTTGTGCTCTAGCTCTGTCTTGCTTCTGTTTTGTAGTCAAGAGCTTGCCTTCTGCCTTCAATCTTTCTTTCCGCTGCTTCTCTTTTAGTTTTTTCTTTTCTTTGCGTTCTTGTTCAAGTCGCAATTGTTCCAGTCTTGCTTGCTCTCGTATTTCCTCTTGTCGCATCCTTTCCTCTTCTTCACGTTTCAATCTCTCTTCTTCTTCTTTTACTTTCCTTAAAGCCTCCTGCATAGCAGCAATAGTTTTCTTTCCAGGACCTTTGCCTATTACAAAATCCCGTCTGCTATGTTAGAAGAATAATTATATAAAATATATAAATATTATATATATTTATATAATAATTATAATATTATTATATAAATATATATAATATATATTATTAATAATGAAATTACCTTTCTCTTTAGTTTCTTCCTTGGCACCTTTTTTCTTTTTCTTCTTTGAACTATCTTCTGGTTCAACAACATCACCATCAGCTTCCATACTATCCTGTTTCTTTTCAGATACATTATCTTTTTTTTTCTCATCGGACGTTGCAGCTTGGACTACTTCACCATTTTCTGTCTTCTTATTAATATCCTTAGTCATTTCCTGTCGTAATAAAATAGTATAAATACAAATTTTAATAATATAGAAAAAATATTACACTTTAGATAAAAAGTTTTATATAAGAAATATCTGTAAAATAAATTACATATATTGTTTACTTACTTTTTTTTGAGCCAACTTTTTCTGCTTCTCTCTTTCTTTCTTTTCCTTTTTCTTTTGCGCTGCTGTCTTTACAGTGCTGACTTCAATGTCTATATCTGCATCATTTAATTCCGATGCTATTGTATTATTGTCTGTAGTTTCATCTCGAGTATCATCTTTTTCAGCCTTTTCCTTCTTCTTATCCTTCTTCCCTTTTTTCTTTTTATCTTCATCGTCAACCTTTTGCTCGCTTGGTTCCGAATTGTCTTCAACTTTATTGTCTTTAATTGATTTTGTTCCAGAATATTCCAGTGCCAGCTCCGCCAATACTTGTTCAATTTCATCGTCACTGTCATTGCGATTTCTTTTGGCTATTGATATAAATAATAAATATGATCATCTATATCTAGATCTATATGTGTAAACATAATAGAAATGAAAAAAAAGAATTAAGATAAAAATTGTTCCATGTGAAATAACCACAAAATGCTAATAATATGTTATCGAAGATATTAAGTCTAATATATTAATATTAAATAATTTTACAATTATATAATATAATATAGAGCTCCATTAATAAATAACTTTCCATTTATACATATATGTATACATTACTTAAAAATTTCAACAGAAATAATGAATTTAAAAGTTTTATTATATTAGGGCAGACAATAAATGATTAAGAACTATATAATTATGTATTAAAGTATAGTTGTAATAAAGTACAAAGCTGATGCAATTCAAAGGTCATCAACTTTCACTACGCACCAAGAATGAACAACTTTCACTCGCGATATGATTAATTAACCGAGAGAGTGACCTATAATTGCAGAGATTTAAATCAATTTTCAAAACTTGGTCACTGCACTCTTGTGCATAGTTTGAGCTTATAACGTTACCTAACTCTCGGACATTATTAGAATGAGTCAAGGACTAATATTGCCAAAAAAATAGTGCTATAATTTTTCTTACTTCAAGCATTCGTTAGTATCATGTAAATATTGTTCACATTAAATACCACATTAAAATCGTCGTAGTCGTGTCGCAGCGAGGAAAAAGAAAGCAAAAAAACGAGTAAAATCCTTGTGCAACGCGAACGTGTTAAAGGTTAGGTAGCAGACGACATTTGCCACATCGGAGAGGAGGAGCGTGCATATGTTAATTCGACATGCACTTTAATTGGGCGACACGATATGCGCGAAAGAAAATTCGTATCGTTCGACGACCTCGCCGACTCGACTGACCTTTTTTGCCCCTTTTCGGCTGAGATTCCTGCATCTTGGCTCGCTGCGGGAAACGATTGCTCCGTTCAGCTTCGGACCGACTCTAACTCCGCGTTCCAACCGAATATCTCGGCGATTGGATTCACCGAAGCGGAAGCGTTCGTTGGAGCTTTTTCCACGGATGAGATATCGTGCGCGCTGTCGCGAACAAGTCATGCGATATCGAAAGCGCGTGCAGAATCTCTCGTGCTCGGTTTCTCTCTCAAAAGCAGGGCGGTACAGCAGTTGACCAGTTGACGGTGCGCGCAACCACAAACTGCAAACATGTGGCTTTATTGTAATCAACGTAAAGTCCCTTTCACACAGATCGCGGCAGCACGTTGCACGCGACAGTAGTCAGCCAATCGTCTCCCGGAATGTTTCGTTCGATCTAAAGCGAGAAATTGAGTGGCCAAGTTGGACAAATTTGCAGAGATGCGTAATGAATACGCAGAGTCGCAGGAAAATCATATATAAGCATTACCTATATATACATTTAAACGCACTGATATATTAGGTTAATTTCTTTACCCATAACTTATGCATCTATGCACGGAAAAATCAATCCATTATTCGTCTAGTACGAAGAAAATCGCACAATGCATTTATGCAAATTTGTCTGAACAAGTAATCTTCTTAATCTGATATATTTAATATTGCGCGAATTCAAGAAACATGCTGACATACCTTTTCTTCTCTCGCCGGAAGCCGGGACTCTTGTGCGCATGCGCATGCGAGGTGCGTCATCGACCGCACAATCGATATATATCGATTGTATTTGAATTAAATATTTAAATGTCTCAGCGCCAACTTGACGAACTTCGGTGAAATCGATCTTTTTCGGTCCTTTCAAACATGCGTGAGGCACATGATCGATATATATCGATGATATCTGAATTAAATATTCAAATGTTTAAGAGCCAACTTCACGAACTCTGAAAAGAGACAAAGATATATATATATATATATATATATATATATTTAACTGGAGGTTAAATTAATCAAAGTTGGTGAAATTGACCCTAATTAGTAAGAAAAATACTATATAGTGTTACGTTTTTTCGTACTAAAAGTGCGTAATTGATTTTTTTATAATTATCAATTACATCACGTACATTATCAGGGCCGGTTCTAGCGAAGGGCAAACGCTCTGAGTCTTAATGTTTTACAAAAATTAAAAAACAAAATCACAATTTGTAAAAGAATAATAATATGTAAAAATAATTAATAGAATATAGTATAATACTTTTATGTTAAAACTGACGATTAATCAATCGATAAATACAATTCATCTCTCTTAATATTCTAATTTATGTGTTTATGGAATTACGGCAAATCAAAATCTTGCAAAAAAATCTAATGCCAAGTAAAACTAATGAAGAGTCTTTTCGTTATCTTTTCGTTCGATGACATATAAACAATAGAATATCAATATATAGAATATCAAAGAATATAGTGTAATTCAAATAAAAATATATACATTGATTCTATAATATATAGTACGAATATTTTTGAATTTTCCCAAATTTTAACGTAATAAAGAGGCGACGAAAAATGGGTTTGCACAGGGGCGGCCAAGCACCCAGGACCGGCACTGTACATTATATATAAGTTTATCCATAACACAATTTTCGACATGTCGGGGAATTAGCCGCGATTATCAGTATTTTGTGAAAATTTAAATAAATTTACAAAAGCTTGATAGAGAGCATTGAAAAATAGGTCAAAGATAACACAAGCGTTAAAATTCTAGAAACTAATTTATGTAGTGTAATAATGCGATTAAATATTACGCTTATAATATTTTTAAAGAGATATAAAAATGGAAGAGATAAATCAGTAATAGATCTCGCGGAGCACACATTTTTGCATAACGCATCCCAGTGAGAAATCATAATACATAATGCATAATAGAGATAATGCATAATACATAAGGAAATGAGCCAATCGGAATCCTTCATTTTTATCCTAGGATAAAAAATAAAAGAATCCGATTGGTTCATTTCTATATTATATGCACTATGCATGTACGTTATGCAAAAGTATATGCTTTATTTTTCGACTTAAGCAAGAATAAAAAATGTATACTTTGAATATTTTTATTTGCAATTTTAATAACTATATTCACTGTATATGATTTCTATAAAGTATGATGAGATAAAAATCATCTTTATATTATTTGCCTTCTATTAGTACATATATTTCATCTATTTTATGCATGATGGATGATCGAACTTAAATATAAAATTTTATATTTCTGTATCATATACAAAGGCCATACAATCGAGAATACTATTATAAAAATTTTTACAATAGATAAAAATATTCGGTAAAAATATACATACAGAACATAATTTTACCGCTATATTGCAATCACATTGCAACCTTGCAAATTATAGTACAACAATGCAGAAACATTGAATTACAAAGAACTATAGACTTTAATAAGCTTGCAACAATACAGTAAAGTATATAGTTATAAAAATACAATTACAATAGATTTGTATAACATTAGATTTAATCTACTAGTCACAAATATAAACTATATGTAAACCATCATTTTTAAAAAATACAAAAAAGTTTGCTCTTTGCTAACATAAAAAATTGTATTATGCATTTCAAATTAAAGCATTAAAATGAAAACTGCCGAGAAAACATATCATTTATATTTTTGCTCATCATTGCGATGATAAAACCTGTAATAATCGACAGTTATAAAACTTCCTAGGTAGATAGACAAATGACTATAATTATTAAGAATGACATTATGATTCATTTGGAATGATTCTATAATATGTTACACTTATGAATCTACAAAAGCGAGTAAATAAATGATATAGTATCAGCTGTACGCGCTCTCTATTTCAATGCACGCACTTATCCCCACCATATGTTAACATGAGATTTAAGCGAGGATCTATATTTAAAATTCTCAGTCTTATACTACGTGTTCAAAAATGCAGTTGACATATCATCAACATTATTATATAATATTTACTGTATTATTCTGCAATAATATATTATATAACAATAATTAAATTATATAATTAATAATTCATCGAAAGAAAATGTAAATATAATAAAATTAATTTAAAGAACGGTAAAATTATTTTTAAATAAAATAAAATATAATAATAGAATTCAAATAAATTGAAATAAAACTGAAATAAAAAGTGAGTGAAAAAATGCAGATGATTAAAGTGATGTTTCTTTGGCTATTCTACCTGTCGGTTTGTGACGGATATCGTTTTCTCGGGCTCTTTCCTTTTCATGGCAAGAGTCACTTTGTTATGTGCGAGCAATTGATGAAGGGTTTGGCCAGGAAGGGTCATCAGATCGACGTGATCAGTTCTTTTCCATTAAAAAAACCGTATCCGAATTACAATGATATTATAAACATTACACCGCCTCTAAAATTAGTTAATAATATGTCATACGAATTTATGCAAATTTTGTTAGCGGGCATGAATCCGGTACATGCCGTTGCAACATTAGCAGGCAATGATATTTGTGGAAACTTGGAAAATCCGGAGATACAAAAACTGGTGCATAATCCACCGAGAGATCCACCTTACGACGCGATACTCATAGAAGTACGTGAGTAAAAATCTAGAATACATTTCTGTATATATATTCATATATATATATACTCTAGAATTAATTTCTTTTATTTATACATAAGAAGGAGAATCCCTTCGTTAAAGCTACTCGCACAAAAATTATATTAAAGTATATTCTTTTCTTCATTATTTCGAGCAAACACTGTTTTGTATTATGCACTATTTATTATTATTTGTTTTTTATCTTAATTGTAGTTTCTTTTTAAATATAAGAGATAACGTAAATGGAAATATCAATTAAAGATGTAACAACTGAAAAAATTAAAATTTATTTTAAATTAGTTTTAATCTTTTACGATAAAATAATTTTTTAAATATAATAAAAGTATCTGTCGATTTTCTCTTTTCCTTAATTTAATTTATGATTTATCATCGTAGAATATAAATAAAAAGTAGCAAGCATAAATATATATAGCGTGCGTCAAACATATAATCTTTTACGATAAAATAATTTTTCAAATATGATCAAAGTATCTGTTGACTTTCTCTTTTTCTTAATTTAATTTATGATTTATCATCGTAGGATATAAATAAAAAGTAGCAAGCAAAAATATATAACGTGCGTCAAACACATAAAATATTTATTTATTTTGTTTGCTCTTCTATGTTATCAATGTTATTGATAACATAGAAGAGCAATCAGGATAAATAAATATTGTGATATATTTTTTTTTAATATAGTTCTGAAAACTTATATAAATGATATCTGCGCACATAACTCTTTCTGCTAAAACTTCCAATTGTGTTCTTAATAAAACCAGTCACGCTTCTAATATAAGAGGTGACTTTTGTCGAACTCTTCTAAATTGGGATAATATTGTTATAATGTTAGATATTACGTGCTAAAACGTTGATACGAACAGATATGATATAATATTACATAATATCATGTAATGTGCTAAAATTAGCATTAATGTCATTGATAATTACAAGCCTTATTTTGCATATGTAATACAAGAATTTTATTACATTTAAAAACATAAAGTTTATTTCACAACAAATATTGAATCATTAACTTGTTTTTGTAATGTGTAAATCTGTGATTGTACAATAAGAGAATTACAATAGCCAAATTAATTATATATTAAACGTTCTTCTCGCTTTCTTCCAATTCATTGTAAATTCGGTAAAAAGTCGAAGAATTAAAAAAAAATTGGATGTTTTATTTTTCGAAACTATATATCAAAGCAAATAATAATCATTTTAATTAATAAATATTGTTTCAAATTTTATGTTGTTTTTTACTTTAGTAAATATTTTGCACAGATTATTCTTGCTAATAATACTTATAAAATTGCGCTAATTTTTACACTGAAATCTCTTTCATGCTGTTTGTTTTAAGACATGTGTTTTATATTAGGTCTTTGGTGCTCAGTGTTTCGCAATTTTTGCGCATTTATGGAATGTTCCTCTGATCGGAATCAGCACAACGTCACTGTATCCGTGGCTACCACCAATAATCGCTCAACCAGAGAGTTTGGCTTTCGTGCCGAACAATTGCCTAAGTTTCAAGCTTGGTCATATGAATTTTTGGCAACGTTTATACAACACGGTACACACGGTTTATAGCAAATTACATTTTTATTATCTCACGAGACCGCAAAATGAGATAATATGGAAGAACTTTGGACCTGACATGCCGAGTGTACGAGAATTGGAGTCCAAGGTGGCGTTGATCCTCATCAATTCCCACATCACTCTAAATGGAATTCAACCAAGGACACCTGCTCTTGTAGATGTGGCAGGATTGCATGTCCAGGACGAGAGCTTAACGTTGCAACCTGTAAGACGGTTCTTTCGATTTATTTAACAATTATTTTTCACTTTTTCAGTGTGACAGACGATAATGATTTACACGATATTTGAGAAACTCCTTAATTTGAAATAGTCGCGTTAATAATGTACTTGATAATATTTTATTAAAAAATTCATAAAAACTTCATGCAATTAGCAATATGCAAATTCATTTGCGCAATTTCTATATATTTGCGTATCTCCAAGAATCAAACTTCAACAGATGTACAATTTTTAATGGGGATATATATTTAGTAGTTGTGTAGCGTTACTAATTTTTTTATTTTACATTATTTGTCAAGAATGGATATTCTTTAATTATAATTTATTTTTTGTTATTTTTTTATTGTTTATTGTTGGATTTTTTTGAAACATTGGATTGAAAGAATCATTGATGAATGATAACACACATAAATGTAATGGATATGATAATTATGTTATCTAATAATATATTAAGAAATATTTGCAATCTATTTTTTAAAAATGGAAAGAAATATATTTTAAGTAACTTATGAATAGATAAAATTTGCTACATAAGTTATATACTGACAACACACGTAACTACGTGCGTTGTTTTATTTTCTTTATTATTTGTACGAAATAAAAATACAGCGTGAGCAATGTTGTTCTGATCTCTTTATTATTTATACGAGATAAAAATACATCGTGAGCAATGTGTGAATATATAATTAATATTGTGTCAAAACATTTTTCGCAGGATTTGGAGAAGTGGATAAACAATGGCAAAGACGGTTTCGTCTATTTCACTTTCGGCTCGATGGTAATGATCGAGACGTTTCCACGCAAGATTTTAAATATACTTTACACTTCCTTAGGCAAAATAGCACCCGTGCGCGTTTTAATGAAGGTACCGAAACCGGAGAAATTGCCACCCGGTTTACCCGAAAATGTTTACACGTCACCTTGGATGCCGCAGATTGCAATAATGAGTAAGGGAGATTATTTTGTAAAAAATATAAAATTGTCCAACATGTAAGTAATACAACATGTTGTCATAGAGCATCCTAAGATAAGAGCCTTCATCACACATGGCGGACTCATGGGCACGCAGGAAGCGATAACATACGGCGTCCCAATGATCGGTATACCACTCTTTGCCGATCAATTTATGAATATTGATGCATACGTTGCCAGAAACATTGCCGTGAGATTGGACATTAATAAAATGACGGAAAAAGATATGGACGCGGCCTTACATGCAGTCTTATGGGATCCTATATACAAGTACGTACTCGTACAATTTGTATATACAATATGTATCTACGTCCATATGCAGATGTGTGACATATGCAATTTGTAATTCATATTAGCTAATTAGTCTTAAATTGCAGTAAAAATTCAACCTTGGATTAGCAAAAGTCATATTTTATCACTTTCTCGATTTCTCGAAACTTGTTTCTTTCAGAGACTCTGCTCGAAATCTGTCTGAAAAATTCCTCGATCGTCCGATGAACGCACTTGATACCGCCATTTATTGGATCGAATATGTTATTAAATACGGTAGCAATGTTTTGCGATCGCCCGCAATGGATTTGACCTGGTGGCAATTATCTCTCGTCGACGTGTTTGTCTTTCTTCTACTTTGTATAATTATTGTTATCATTGTTGTAATATACATCGCGCGTTTCTTGTTAAAATTGATAAATGGAAATAATCACAGTTCGTTGCATTCAAAGAAAAAAATTAATTAATCACAGTGATTTCGCATTTTGTCTTTTATTTATTACATTACACATTTAAGAAAGTAGTGTAGTTATATTTTTAGTATATAAATAAATTGTTCAATAATTAAGGAAAATAAAGAGAAAATTGTATTTTTTATGAAATTCTAATACTTTTTCTGTGTTTTTTTACTTTATTAATTACTAATAAAAATAATTTTATTACAAGTATTATTTAAATAAATCTTTTAACGGTGGCAAACGTGAATAAATATCCTGTAATCTATATGCCTCATTTTGATTATAATAAACTAATACTTCCTTAAAAAACAAATTAAATATGTTAATTAATTTGAAACCAAAAACATTTTGCTCTTTTTATTCATTGGCAATTAAGATGCATAAAAACAACGTTATATATTACTCTTAATAGATATATTCTATTGCAGAATACAAATTTAAAAAATGTGTACTTTTGAAATTATTAAGTTATAAAAAAATTTGTTAGACTAATGATAAATACAACAATGTAGAGAAACATTGAATTACAAAGAGCTTTAATAAGTTAGTAACAATAAAATAATGTTTCAAAAATATAAAAATATTATGATAAATTTAATTTGCTAGCTGCATATTATACATATAAATTAATCAACCACTATTTTAAAAAATGGAAGAAACTAGTCCTTTACAAACATCACAAATTTATTATGATTTTTAAATTAAAATATTAAATTTATAAAAAGCTGTAGAGAAAGCGCATCATTAACTCTTTCCCTTGTCATTGTAATAATGAAATACATTACAAAAATTGAAGTTTAAGACTTTCTCTAGATAGTATGAGATGATTCATTAATCAGAATGACATTACAACTGATTATTCAGAATAATCGTATCGCATGCAACATTTATAAATTTCATACTAAAGCAAGTAAATATAGATAAGTATAGGAATGCCTCTTATTAAAACGAAACTCATCCCCACTATATAAATATAGATGATTATTCGTATTTAATGGCTGGGTTCAGGGGGCGCGCTTTTAGTGCTATGAGCGTGCTCCACACTTGTTTCACTTTTAGCGAGTAACAGAGACATAATGATGCTGTCAGCGCTAAATAGCGTTTCCTTGAACTCAATATCAGTCTTATAATATGTGTTCAGCAAGTTAGTAGATGTGTATTATTGCACATTAAAAATATACTGCATAGAATAATAATCAATTTATTTATTAAAAGAGTGTTTAAAATATAATTAAATTTTTAATTACGGAACTATAAAATTATTGTTTAAATAAATAATTAAATAAAATATAATAAAATAGAATCCGAATAATTTCAAATTTCAATAGAAATTTTTTCCCAAGAAAACAGTTCATACCATCAATTATTTCTGATATTTCAAGTGTTCACACCGAATTGTGAGTGAGTGAAAAATGCAGATGTTAAAAGTCATATTTCTTTGGTTGTTCTGCTTATCGACATGTCATGGATATCGTTTGCTCGGGCTTTTCCCCTATCACAGTAAAAGCCACTTTATTATGTTCGAACAATTGATGAAGGGTTTGGCTAGGAAGGGTCATCAGGTCGACGTAATCAGTCCCTTTCCATTAAAAAAACCTTATCCGAATTACAACGATATTGTGAAGCTTGCACCGCCTATGACATTAATAAACAATGTGTCGTACGAAGTCATGCAAGTTGTGTTGAGCACGAATCCAGTACATGCTATTTCAATAATGGCAGGCAATGATGTTTGCATGTATTTAGAAAATCCGGCGATACAAGAGCTGACGCGTAATCCACCGAAAGATCCACCTTATGATGCGGTATTTATGGAAGTACGTGATATACAGTGTCCGTATATATTCCTTTCTTCAATTCATATACATAAGTAAAAGTCTTTTTATTAACATCAAAAAGAATATATAAATGTCTACTTTTTAATTTTTTTCTCTCAAAAAATATAATTTTTTTTAGTACTATATTCTATTCCCGTACGGTATTTTAGATTTCAGATACATAAAAATTTGAAATGTTGCTATATAGCAGATACATAGTAACACATATAAATTATGTATTAAATACATGTTTAATACCGATAATTATGTATTTCATACGTATCTGTAATATTGTAAATGCGTCTAAAATGTATATATAGGTTATTTATTTATGTACACATACAGGGTATATCAATTATTGTGTAACTTTTTCTACAGTAAAAACCAGAAAAGTGAAAAATTTCTTTCAATCACACATCGATTTAATTTTAATATGATTCTCTATGTAACACTGTCTGTGTCGCTTGCTGAAAAAAAATTATTTCTAAAACTAAATAAGATATAAACTATTATTATGTGCGATTACTTATTGTAATTTGTAATTGTGGTTTCTTTTTTATTATGAGAAATAATGTAAACAGAAATCGGTTCAAAAATAACGAAAAATACGAAGATTGGATAACAATTAATAAAAGTAAAAATATTTTTATGATTAGATTAGATTAGATTTAGTATTAACATCGGAAAAGATACTATTATCTCATCGGTGGTATTAATTAGTTTTATTTTTTACAATATAATAAGATATAATCAAATATGACAAAAATTAATTTACTTTATGGTTGATTATAATAGGATATAAATAAAAAAGGATAATAAAATATATTAATATCTAAAATTTAAAGATAAAATAACGCATACACAAGTATTCTTTAGAAAAATGTTAGCTATCATAGGCTACATAATTTAATTCCCGAATTTTTATTGTGTACATCATTTTAATTTATCAAATTTCTATGATGTACATAATAGAAACCTATCTTCGTGTGAACGTATATCTCTGTCAAATCGTGAAGAGTCGAAACTCAAATCACGAAACTCGAGAACGTTTCGAATATATAATAAATAATTTGCCCCACACGATACTGCGGGATAGATAGTTAGAAAAAAAGAAAGACTAACTATACTAAAGCGAACTAAATGTTATGTGCATACGTCTACCCCTTGTTGTCAATTTCGCAAGTATGACCTCGAAAAAATTACGAGACTGCACTATTACGCGAAGAGGTAGGAGTTTTGGATACTTCGCTTCTCTTTTGAAGATGATGTATGTGGATATACAATATTTATAAAAATATAGTTCTAAAAATTGTTATGTTTCTGCGTAGAAATCATTTTGTTTAAACTAATTATTTTCTTAATCAATAGTCAATCACATATTCCCGAGGTGTAAAAAGTGAATTCTTTTATTTTATCTCTCAATTGCTGTAATCATTATATTACATGTCAAACGATTGATATATGATAAAGATGATCACTACTGATATGACAATATTATGTAATATATTGAAAACTATCGATTATTAAATCTTTGATCGCAAGTTGCCTTATATATTTTGTATATAATAAATGTTTTTATGTTTTAAGACAGAAAGTTTTTAAGATGTGTATCTTATATTAGCTCTTTGGTGCTCACTGTTTCGGAATCTTCGCGCACTTGTGGAACATCCCTCTGATCGGAGTCAGTTCAGCGACGTTATATCCATGGCTACCATCAATAATCGCTCAACCAGAAAGTTTGGCTTTCGTCCCGAACAATTGTGTAAGACTCGCTAGTCCCATGAATTTCTGGCAACGTTTATACAATATGGTGCACACGCTATATAATACGTTGTACTTCAATTATTTCACGAGAGCGCAAAATGAGATAATAAGAAAGAACTTTGGACCTGACATGCCGGGTGTACGGGAACTGGAGTCCAAGGTGGCGTTGATCCTCATCAATTCCAACATCTCTCTACATGGGATCCAACCAATGACACCTGCCGCCGTGGACGTAGGGGGACTGCATGTCCAGGATGAAGGCTTAACGTTGCAACCTGTAAGTCGGTTCTTTCGCTCTATATCGTTAGAGAAGAATCGTTTCCACTTTATCCATGTGACACACAATCGCACGATATCGTTCGGGAAAATATTAAAGGGAAATATTAAGGGAATATTAAACAATTAATATTTCATTTAAAAAAACGCATTAAAGGACGAGTGAAATGTGAATTCTTTCACACAGTTTTTATATTTGTACATTTCGAAAAATGGAACTTCAAGGATCAACCTGTTGACTTGTCATCAATGTTTCGAAAGAAGAAAAGTTACTGATAACATATGAGTTGAGATAAACTTAAGTGATAGAGAATATTATCTCGTTTTTCTATTTTTATTATTATTCATGCGATATAAATAATAATGTAAAAGTATAGCGTAAAGAACAAATATGTACGTACGCATACATCAATTAATTTCGCGTCAATAATTTTTTTCGCAGGATTTGGAGAAGTGGATAAACGATGGCAAAGACGGTTTCGTCTATTTCACTTTCGGCTCGATGGTAATGATCGAGACGTTTCCTCGTGAATTTCTGAATATAATGTACGCTTCCTTAGGCAAAATAGCACCCGTGCGCGTTTTAATGAAGGTACCGAGACCGGAGAAATTGCCACCCGGTTTACCCAAAAATGTTTACACGTCATCTTGGATGCCGCAGATTACAATAATGAGTAAGGGAGATTATTTTGTAGAAAATATAAAATTGTCCAACATGTAAGTAATACAACATGTTGTCATAGAGCATCCTAAGATAAGAGCCTTCATCACACATGGCGGACTCATGGGCACGCAGGAAGCGATAACATACGGCGTCCCAATGATCGGTATACCACTCTTTGCCGATCAATTTATAAATATTGATGTAGTCGTTGCCAGAAACAGTGCCGTGAAATTAGATCTTCATAAAATGACGGAAAAAGACATGGACGCGGCCTTAAACGCAGTCTTATGGGATCCTATATACAGGTGTGCATATACTATCCCAATCTTTTTCATTTAATAAAATTCAATATAAATTGTTTATACAGACGAAGAGGAGAAAGAATATATGTATATTTATGCATTTGCAGGTGTATACACGCAATATATAATTCATAATTATTTTTAAGTTGTTATAAATGTTTTACTTGTTATTAAATTGTACATTTTTCGGAATTTCTTTGTTTCAGAGAATCTGCTCGAAATCTGTCTGAAAAATTCCTCGATCGACCGATGAACGCACTTGACACTGCCATTTATTGGACTGAATATATAATTAAACATGGCAGTGATGCTTTACGATCGCCCGCAATGGATTTGACCTGGTTTCAATTATATCTCATCGACGTGCTTATCTTTCTTCTATTTTGTATAATAATTATTATCATCGTAGTAATATTCATAGTGCGTTTATTGTTGAAAATGAGTGGAAATAATCACAGTTCATTATATTCAAAGAAAAGGAATTAATCACATTAAGTTTAAATAGACGCATTTATTGTTCTTTATTTAATACATATTATGCATTTTAAAAGACAACAGTTATATTTTTAATAAATACACTGTCGAATAATGAAGGACGAATAAAGAATAATTTTATTTTTTATAAAATTATGATAATTTTTCTCTTCTCTGGTTTTCTGTAACAATCATAAATCATATATATTTGATTTACAAACAAGCACCAAAAAATCTTGACTTTAAATTTTAACAATCAATAGCGTAGATGTGATAGCATATTCCGTGGAAAAATCAATTTAACATTGATTTAACTCGTACAATGTGTTTAATAATTTGAATCTTGGTTTTTGTATCCAAATGGTATAATTTTGGCAGCATGATGTCATGATAAGGCATAACAGTATCAGAGCGTATAATATAACAAATTTATTATATTTACATTTATATTTTTGATTTTACTAATTATAGATATTTTAAATAAAAAAATTTTTTGACACAGAAAAAATGTGAATACACATACCTTGTAATATTGATTTGTCTTATTTTGATTATAATACACTGATATTACATTTCAAAAGAAAAATAAATATGTTAATCCGAAAATAAAAACAATTATTTGTTTTTTTTTATTTACTGGCAATTTATACGCTTAAAAAGCAATTATATAACTACTAATAGAAACGTTGTTCAGGAATACAAATTAAAAAGGTGTGTATCTTTTATTAATAAATTAATAAAATTATTAATTTATTAATAAATTAATTGTAATAATTCTTTTAATATTTTTCTTAACAAATATTTATTGATGTAATATAAATTTTTCCGACAAATTTTCATATGACTTAATTTTATCATTTATACGATTTTCTTATATATGTATAAAATTTTTGCATTGCATCAGGTAAATAAATACGTTTGCGTCTAAAATCTAGGAGTTTATGTATTTATTTTTATTGTCATACAATTGCTCTGATCTGTCTTATTCCGATACTGAATAATAATTTGATTTTACTCATATTGAGTTTATTATGCGAAACAATTCTAGCAGTAAGTATTTATTATTATATAGGAGTTTTGTAAGATTAATAATAATAATTTCGAATAATAATATCCAAAAATGTAGCATAAAATATTTTAGCATACTTTGAATATATCGGCAACGTAATATAACGCTATTCATTATTTCTAATTATTTCCGATAATTGTAACGCCCTTTTTTTTCTCTCTCACGACTTAGCATACAATCTATTAAAACCACTAATTATTTTCGGCAGCATTACGTTAATTCGATTATATGAATGCGTCTGTTGTCCGTTTTAACATTCATGAGTATTAAAAAAATATGTTACATAACAGTATAAATATATACTGCATTTGTAGTTTTTATACTGGCGGCAGATATTCATTTCCCGCTGGTAAGTTACTCTTTCGATAGTCGTAACCATCATCGATATTGGATGGTGCGGTTTCTACATTAGGTTCTGACATTATCTGTTTCAGCCAGGTAACGTCAATTGGAGAAAATGTCGCCACCTAAGAGATATATAAAAAATTCATAAAACTCTGCGTAAAGATAATAGGATTATAACATGTAAAAAATGGAAATAAAATTGTTCATGCATAAATGCGTTCAAGAAGAAACGATGATTTTTTTTATTGTCTATGTAAAAAGTGATATGATTTTTCCTAACTTCTATTATATTATCTCTATTATAACAAAAAATTATAATTCAACATAATTCGAATAATCTTCAAAAAATGGAAATTTAATTATTTATAAATATATGCGTATGCGTGTGCGAATTATAGTTTGAAATTAATTTGCACGTGAAATTATTACCTCGTAATCGCGGCAAAAGAAAAATTGTCTTAATTGGGAGTGATAAATCATACATACCTGGTTTGTAGGTAAGCATCCAGTGTCTTGACTGTAAATTCCGGCAATATGATATGCTCCCTTGCCATCGTAGCAAGCTAACGGAGCTCCGATATCGGCTTGACACATGTTATTGTCGTTATGTGCTTTACCACAGATTACGTTATGCGCGATATTGATGTGAGATTCTGCGCCCAAAACGCGATTTTGACAAACATCGCGCGACAGAAGATCCACGTCAACCATGTGCATGATGGCTCCAGCGTAATGCGCTAAATTCATATTGCATTTGTATATGTACTTGTCTGTCTCCTCATCTGCTAAGTAAATCTCTAAAGAGATCCTCTCGAACGATAGAAACGTAAACACATGTACCTTGTAATATTGACTTGCCCCATCCCGTCACTATGCATTGCGATGGTTCTTGCACTTGATAATCGTCAGGAAGGCACAACGTATTGATGTGTAAATTAAAAGTCGTGGGATGTTCCAGGAGTAACACGGCAGTATCATTGCTGGAGAATCCTTGCACGAATCCAGGATGATACTTGATCGTTCGTACTGGGATAATTTCGAACGGGAGTGGTTCCTCGTATGCAAGTTCGTAACCCAATTTCCATTCTCCGAGTTTCACGGATAATTCGTTGGGTGCAAATCTGAATGTAATTCAAATATTTTTAATCACAAGTTTTCTTTTTTTTTTAATATTACCTAATTGACGACATCGGATTTAAAGAGATAGAGAGACACTTGATTTTATTTATAACTTTATATATATATATCATGTAATAAAAATAACTTTTGAAGAATCAGGATGCACATCTTTAATGTATAAAAAATGCTGTGCATAATATATATGGATAAATTATAAATTAAAATTTAATTCTCTGAGCTTTGTTGCAAATTGTCTAGAAGTGAGTTTTACCTATTTACGCAACTGGCAGCTGTGAGAACGACATCCGGAGATACCAGCGCGCCGGAACACAAGATCTTACGTTCTTCCGACCACAGAACCATCGCTTGCCACGGGATCTCACCGAAAGCCGCATCGGTTATCCTGAAGCCGGCTGGACGTTGCTCCTTTTAGCATATCAAAATACAATTTCTCAAGTTACTGATATAAATATATATATATCCTTTCGTAATATTAGCATTTATATAAGTAGCGCTGGACTCTTCAGTTTTCAAATGTTATAATCCACAAATACTTGTAACAAAATTACTTTTGCAGATTATTTCGAATACTTACATAATTTCTCACTCCGCATGGATTATTCGGCAATTGCGGCACGAAGGGAATGATACGCTGATCGGTTGAAACGGGGTCGTATGGATTCTTGATGAAGGGCGTGGGAGTACTAATCGGGATTATAGGAACCTGGGTAGAAATTGGTATCACACGTTGCGGTATCAAGTCAGAAAAGTCTGGCTCCAGAGGCACAACGTTCGTGGGTTGCTGTTGCTCGTGAATCGGGCGGCGGCGGCGGCGGTGGCTTAGGAGTAGTCTTGATAGGTAATGGTGTAACCGGCTTCTTTGGTGTTACCTTCGCAATGTTCAGAAACGATGGAAAGCCCTGCTCGTCGAAGCCACCGGTATAATTGGCTGGTAGATTACCCGTCGGCCACGGATCCACGTAATTCGGGTCGCGGCAACACTTGCCGACCACTCCGGTCTCGGAATTTCTGCAGCTCTGCAAAATGAACGATCTGTTTTATTACGAGACAAATTTTATTTCTTAAACTTTTATTTATTTTTCTTTGTTTCGTATATTTTTATTGCGCCAGTGGACAAAATTTCCATCATCAGTAAAGAATACAATTAATTTCGAAAGAGTGCTTTTAATCATCATTGACAGTTAAAATATTTTTCTTTTAGCAATCCATATCTTACGCTTAATGGAACACGTCGTAAAAGTTGTTTGCTGGTAAGCGTGACTGGTTGTTGGCTAATTACTCCTTCCAACGTACAGTACTGCTCTTCTACGCAGAGTAAGGCAGCCGCGCATCCGGCTTGAACCGGAAACTGGAAGACCGCAGAATTGGAGCTCGTAGGAGCTGGCCTGAGTGGAGGAAAAACTGGCTCGCCAGCACTAGCATCGCCTGCAATATTAATTCATACACAAATTATAATTAATATACAAATAAATATACATAACGCGTTCTTTGAATTGTTATATACATTATTTTTATAATTTTGACAGAAAATTATAATATGATATAAAGGATAACTGATAAATTGTTGCATACCTGTTTGGTATTGTTCCTGTTGATTTGTATCGGCAGGTATTTGATTGTAATCAATCGGATCCTCTTCAGTCGGTGTATTGCTGAGATGAATCGGATTAGTAGATTCGATCACGTGTTTATCGTTTTGCGCGGTCTGCAATTCCGCATTATTTTCCGCGGGCTTCAATTCAGCAACATCCGCTTGATTATTTTCTCCGTACGGGACGTATCTCTGATCGTTCTCCAGACTTGGTTCTGGATATTGGTTAGGAGGTTTTAGCACCGTATTAATTTGATTGCCGTACGGCGAGCTATTTAAATCGTATCGCACGGTACAACACGTTTCACGGCTCAACTTGCACTCTTGCACCTACATACATACGTGTAAAACGTTACATACATGAATTGTTAAATCATGAAGTGTAAACTGTATTTTAGTTCAGTCGTGTAAGGAATAATGATGAATGAAATGGTCTCACTTGTCCTGGCCGAATAAAGCCTTGTTTCAAGGGATGCACGTATCCGTCGATGCACAAGCTTTTGGCTACACAGATTTGATTTTGACCGCTGCAACTGACAGTGAAACCATCTACAGCATTGGGATAGGATTGATCGGAAGACTGATACACATATTCGGGATTGTATTGCTTCTGCGATTCCGATGGTCTATGCGCTTCGTATCCTTTAAATGTGTCTGCTTCGCAACGACATTATATAATAATAAGATACGTTTTAATTTCTCATTATAAAATTACGTAAAATAATTCAACATGTTTCAAAATAGAGCCTTACTTTGCTGAGATTGATCCAAATTAAATTGCGTTTGACCAGTCTGTTGCGGAACAATGTTTTCTACATAACTAGGAAACACGCTGTTTTGTTGAATTTGGGAAGCACCATTGTCATACCAGGCGATTTGATCTTCTGAAATGTCGCTTAACTAAAGTATTTCTGACATATAAAAAATTTAATATAATTAAATCATTAAATTAAAATACAAAATTTCTATAGAGAGAATGCAAAACTCCCTTCTCTCGACAAAAAATACGTGTTACATAAATTCTGCAATTGCGTATATACTGACGTGTCTGCAGTTCAGGTGGCAATAAGGCTCCGTAGGGGAGTCCACGTGTATGCGTAGCTAACGCTACTATAAATAGTAGCATTTCTAGCCGTGGCCTCATCGTGAAAATCTGTAGGAAGAAAACTAATGCATTAAACGAATTCATTATTTCGATTTCTATGACGCGATTTCTATGTCTGGATGGCCAATAAATAAGATTCCATCCATTCCATCAACATCAGTTGATGTCATTGTGCGAATCGCACAATATACCTATACGAGAAGAAAAAAAAAAGAAAAGATTTTTGCATACCGGCAGTGACCGGCAGACCGGTTTTTCTAAAATATCTCGAATCGTATAAAATGCTATATAAAAGTTGTGTAAACTTTTGCTTGCTTTTTTTAACACACATGGTATATTCGGTGAATCATTTTAAGAATGTGACGATATAAAATTGTGTTTAAAGGATATTTTATTATAATTTTATTACACCTCCTGTTATTTACCTGTTTTAGCAACTATTATACGATATGCGGAGGAACAGAACGACGGGGGATTATAGTTATAAAATTGCATACGCGTGGATGACGTGGATGACGTGTGGAATAAGGTTGAGAGTTGCATTATTTTTGTGCGTAGGAATATAATTCATTCATAGTGCATCTGCATCTTTGGCGCGACGCTAATAAGATAAAAATTTATACACGTGTTACGTTTTTCTTTTCTTTTTTCCTTTGCATATGCGATTACACGGTTAATGTTCGATATAAAAAGATTGCGGGCTCACATGTTCTTGTAAAAAAAATAATTTAAATCATTTAAATGTCATGGTTTCTTTTTGGAATACCATTTGATATTTCAGGTTTTTTTAAATCAAAAAACCACCTCTCTCTCTTTCTTTCTCTCTATATCTCTATTGATAGTTAATAACTGATATAAGCTGTAAGATTAGCATTTTGCGACATGTAAATTTACACACATACTTATATATAATCTTAACATATAATCTAAATATCGTGTTGATGTTATCTCAATATCTCGCAATATGTGCAGACCATACCTACCTCAGACGCAACATAATGCGACATCTCAAATTGATTATTCAAATGGTAGTTCTAAGTGATTCAAAAATAAGATATGATTTTTGATACACCTTATATGTTTCCTCCAATATTGCATAAGCGCGTGGAATGGCAGATATCGATAGCGAGGCGTGTAAATGGGAACACTTTCGTTTCGTTTCGTTATTCTCTATCGATGGAATAATCGCGTTCAAGGATTGTGTGATTTTTATTGTTTGAGCATTTTATATGAAAATTATTCAGCTGCTCGAATATACATATATTATATAAAAAAATCAACGCTTATTTGTTCGGGCGCCAGTGTAAGTGCTAACACATCCTTCTATCAATGATGTCATCTCGCTCGATTAGGTCAGGTCAGGGCCACCGTTGGCAAACGCGGGCGTGAAAGACAGAACTGTATTCCGATATTTGCGAAATTCCACTGGCATTACCGCTGATGATTTGCGATTACGCTTCTATTCTAATTTAAATCAAGTGTCATATACTATATCAATTCAGCTTTTATGTAATCAGACGAAATCAGCATAACAGCAGTATTGACAATTCATTTAAATTTAATTCTCTTAACTCTTTATACATTAACTCTATATACAGTCGTTAAAAAAATTAAATAAATCGAATCAATCATCAATTTATAATAATGATAAATAATAATAATAATAATTAATATTAATAATTAATTATATTAATTAATCAATTATGAAAAATTATTGTCATGTCAAACGTAACACGAAGAAATATATAACGAAATATGTGTAATGGATGACAATCGATTAATATATTCATAATAAAATAATGTCTGAACTATTGAATACATATATCTTGTTGCGGTCAAATTTTATGAGTCATACGTGCGTGTCATCGCAAAAATCTTTATGGAATTCGAGTCTCGAGAGAAAGAGAAAGAGAGAGACGAACGTGATGAACGCATTACGGATTTCCCGTATTTAGTCTCCGATGATCTAACTAAAAACTTGCTTCGCAATTCAGCGTAAATGTTTTGTAAGAATAACGAGCGCGCGTGCAAATTACACGCTCTATTCATGTCTAAAATTATACCGTAAAAACTTCAATTTGATACGCCTGTCAAATTTACGCGATAATTTTTCATCCGCAATCAATTCTCAAGAACACAGCTTCCAGAGCTACAATCGTAAGTCGTAAGAGATAAATATGTTTTCTGCGCGAAACAATTGCTAAATATTGATTTGAATGAAATAAAAAATTTTTAATCTATCAAAATTACATTAATTTAAAAAAAAATTTAAATCGTAGTTTTTATTTACTATTTTTTTCCACTTTCTATTAATAAATGAGCTGTTCAATTAAACTGTAATAGTGTTTAATAATGCATAAAACATTTCACGAGAAAAATCAATTTTACATATACCAATATTTCTAAAAAACAAGAGGCAGTTTAGTCATATTAACGACTAAACAATATTCTACATAACGACAAAACGTAAACATGAAATTTTTTATTAGAAATGTTATTTAATGTAAATTAACACAGTATTGATATGATTTTAGTAATTATAAATTTCATTTTTCATAAACGTGTTGGTTATAATTTAATCAACCAAGTATATTATAAAAATTACAGCGAGGAAGAAATATCAAGTATTATATATTTGTATTGATTTGGTTAATGTAAAAATATGAGATTTTTTCAGCGTCTACGAGGATTTTGATTATTTTTGCACATACATGCGAAAAAATAATACAGGCATTCGCAGTCGCGACGAACTTTGTAAAAGATTTTGTACTTTCCACTTTCGAAGTTTGCGTACTATATTACTTTAGCGGCTGTTAAAGCGGCGAATAAAAATAATAACAGCAATTGCGAAGGGAAGGATTAACAGCGCCGAGCGGCGGGAGAAAGTGCGAGTGCGAGAGGTAGTATACGTGTATCGAGAAACGCCGAAAATTCACGGTGCGTTCGATTTCCACGGATAAGCGCCAGTCGGACCGTCAAAATATTATTTTGCAAATGTGTCCTCCCGGCTCGTACGCACACTTTCACGTTTATACATTAATGTTACTACTTTCTCCTTCATTGAATTACGCAGATTACTCGAGTATCGCGCACAAATCAAACTTCGATACATCGAACTCGCGCGTGATTTGGCGCGGCGCATCCTAATAATTCGAATCTGGAGCCGAAATTCATCGAAATTGAGATCCGGGTTCGCGCTCTCTCGAATCATCTCGTCTTCGTTTATACTACGACACAGAAACGAACCATAGAAAATTCGCCTCTTTCCTTTTCTTCTTCTCTCTGCCTCTTGCTCTCACGCTCTCTTTCTCTTGCGACACGAAGACGCATAAATAATTTGTCCATTTTGACGCAGTTTGTCGGACGTTTTTGTAATGCGGGTGTAATATGCATATACATCGTAAATACTTAAATATTCACGTCCTCATTAATAACTCCAATCGATGGCCGAATAGCTGCCAAGTAGAAACTTACTTTCGATTTGTCAATCAATAAGTACTTTCACCGATACGACATCTCGCTATACATAATTAAGACGATCACATAATTAACAGCCGAATTCGGCTATTGAGATGTATGAAAGATTTTGATAATATAGATTGTAAAATAGGAGTGCGACACAAAAGAATATATATGCAAACGTTTAAAGAGCGCGATTCTACTTTAAAGTATTAACATCAATTTTATATTGAAATATAAATTTTTTTCAGTTTTAATTATAGAAATAAATATTTTTATCTCTTCGATCTATGTATCGTTGAATTTATTTGTTTAATAAACAAATAAATTTAAACAAGTTCTGATGTATTTCAACTTTTGCTACGTAACTAAATTTTAATACTATGCATGCAATTCTAACATTATCTATATTAAAATTATTTGTGATTTATTTTTTGAATATTTAATTATTATATATGATGTCATTATGTTACCTCATCTTCTATTTTACCGTAAAAAATACATCTGAATCTTATTGACACTAGTAGAAAATAAAAAAGTTGAAATAAAAAAAAGGAATTTATAATTATTCATACTGTTAGACTCTCGAACTAGAATCTCTCTCGAGGAAAAAATAATTTTGAAAATACTGTATTCAAGACCTTTCTTATATCGAGCCTTTCGATCTATCCGGTGAAATGTCAGCGTAACACACTTGATACTTGGCTTACATAGCGCTTCATCAATCAATTTTCGAATAAAACGATATTTTTGTAGCAACTAATAAATGAGCGTCTAATGAAGCTATAGTTCCTCGTTACGTCAAGTATTTTGTTCAAATCAATGTTACAGCGAAATCGATTGTGTATTTTTTTTTGCTCAATTTCCCTGTCCAATGACTAGTCTATGATATTAACAAACATGATGTTTTTGGGTCGCTTGAATTCTAGGTCGTACATACATATACGTATACTTCTGTAAAAAAAAAAAAAGAAGCAATCCTATAGCATTCATCGATCTAACTTTCCAAAATATACGTCTGATAGCGAGGTGGCCGTTTTTTAAAGGCGTTATCCTTCGATCTCACACGTCGCAGCCTCTTGTAGAGATGAAATTTATGACAGTTACGCGATCAGATTCGCGTGATTAAAATGCAAAATGCGCGAAGAAAAAAGTGATTAAACGTACTTTCATCTTCTTTACTTCTCTTTTATGGAAATACTTAGATATCCAATACAATTTTTCATTCGAATAATCACATCGGAGTGATAACTGTCAAGATTTTGCTGATTTAAAAGGCTATATAAAACCGATATTTTTACATGAAAATAAACGAAGAAATCAAAATGAAAGTCAACTTTTGTAACTGGATTAATTATGAATTCTTACTCTTACATATTTAATATATTCTAATTAGATTCATAATTCAATCCGATTATAATTGCATGCCTCTTTACGACTGCATGATTTTAATGAGATCTTTTTAACGGCACCATTACGTAATGTACATTTAGCATTTTTTGATATCGTCATTACACCGTAAGGTCTGTCGCCGAAAGAACTCACGGTTCCCTTCGCTTGTGAGATCGACGACGATCCGCAGGAATAAGTGCACGAGACCGATCCGTCCGTCGAAAGACGACGACATCGCCGATCGCCGCGAAGGAGAGAAATTAAAAGTCGGGCAGGCATCACACTTCCCGGAAATTCGAACGTTCTCCTCTCTTTCTATCTCTCTCTCTCACGTGCCGGAGAATTTGACCTCCTATTACTCTCGCCGACCGCGGTATGCATTTTACTTTTGGGAAAGTTTTGGGCCGGAGCTCACGCGCGTGGGACCGGCAATAAGGCGCCGTTTCATTTTTTCAGACCCGATCTACATAGAAAGGAGCAAGGTCGCTAAATAATAAACTGCCTCCTCTCTGATGTCATCCGCCGTGCGCGTGAATTATGAAATTCCCTGGCTTTTGCGTGCGTCGTGGGCGATTATCAGGATCGTGATAGCGTTCCCATTGTAGCCCATCTTGTAATAACAGATATGCTTCCCTTTTTCTCTCCAACCAAGGAGATTACTTATTTCGAGGCCTTAATATTAATGCAGCTATTCTTAATATTAAAAATTAGAGAACAAATTATAAAATTATAAATAATATATTATATTAAAAATTAATCAATAAAAAGTATAAAAATTATATAGAGTAGAAAGAGTATAGAAATATGTAAAGCAATATTTTTCACTTCCGTTTTTAATTAATTTCGACGGATTTACCTTACACATATTTGTATAAGATGTCTCTTTTGTGAAAGATTTATTTTGAAATAATTCTATCTATAAATGAATAGTTGAACACTTTTATCTGGAGAGCAATAATAAAGATACACATTATTCTAACTCAATTATATATATATATTGATAAAAGATAAACTTAAACGAGCTACATTAATTCAGGATGGCAAATAAAATTTATTATTACGAATAGAAACACATCAAACATTCGTAATAATAAATTTTGTTTGACATTTTGAATGAATGTAGCTCGTTTAAGTTGGCCTTTAGTTTATCTTTTATCAATTTGTTAAATTCCATACGAGCCAAAACTTTTAATATTTAATAAATTTAGTTCAATTATATATAATTACACTCGTTAATAAAACTCTAGTCGGAGTTTGCAAGATTTTAAAAATGATTTAAAGTTGTGTGATTAATTCTATCTATAAATGAATAGTTGAATATTTTTTCTCGAGAGCAATAAATATATACATTATTCTAACTCAATTATATATAATTATATATAATTACACTTGTTGATAAAACTCTACTCGGAGTTTGCAAGCTTGAAAAAATGGTTTAAAGTTGTGTGATTTTAGGAATAATAAATGACAATAATTTATTGAAAAAAAAATATATCGTAATGCGGGTGGGATTATATCTTAATCGACCTTCTAGCTTTTCACTCGATAAATGCCAATCGACCTCGTAATTAAGTTAACTTTCGCCAGTTATTTGCATTCCACGATTCGGCTATGGACCAATCCCCGTCACCGGCCCCGATCCACCCGCAAAACGTAAAACGAGAAAGCAATCAAGGATGGCCGCGTCGATCCGTCCATCCGGCTCAATTATATCCCCACGTTTCGACGCGAGAAATCTCCCTTTCCTCCTTTACGATATGCTGGATACTTATGAAATATCGAACGCATTCGTGACACTATGTCCGATGACGACGCCGAGTTTGCCAGGATTACATAAACCGTAAACGGAGAGTTCAAAGGTCCGAGATTCCTCGCTCTAGAAGCGCGAATAACCGAGGCCTAACAGTCCCGTCGACCTCGCATAACTTTCAGGAGATACACTTTCGTCATTTCATTTCACTCTCGATATGTACTTGACAGATGTAACGTTCGTAATTTTATATCCGACTGCTCGCGTCAATTTAACTTTTAACTTTCGCGACATTACCAGAATTATAAAACACGGAGAGAATTTTCTCTTAGAATTTACCCTGAAAATATGGAGATATTGGACGAATTTTTTATAAGAGTTTCTCCGATTAATATTTACCACGATCAAAAATATTAATATGTACATAGTAAAATTAATCGAACATATTTTATATCTTATTGTACTAGATATTAATATTTATAATCTAAAGATAAAGATAAATTCTAAGAGAAAATTTTCTCTGGCTAGAAATATTGTTTTTCTAAGAAGAATAAGAACTACGCACTTTTCAACTATGAGTGAGTTAATATAAGAGTCTACGAGTTTTTAAATGACTATCGCTATGTCAATTAAAAGCAGTTAATCTGCGAGTTGTTTGAATAGATTAATGCCGAAAAAAAAACAGTCGACATCAATCTTATTTTTAATCGACACTTTCACTGTTGTGCTAATATCTTCTCGTACTCATACGTGTATTCTCGCGATGATGATGCAATGGGATCTGATTCTCTAGTCTAGATTGTGATAATAAAGATCAATTTAGTTAAGATTCTATCTAAGCTTCTCTCTCTCTCTGTATAGATGAAATCTTTCATAATGATTTATTACGAAATTACTCATGCATATTTTATTGAACGATTTGTTAGAAAATTAAACTGTCAAGAAATGTGTACCATTTTGTTGGACATATTAATATTTGGAAAAAATATAAATACACATATAACTTTTGGAATAAAAAAATTTTAAAAATTAATTTACATGTAATAACATATAATGCATAAAATATGCATTTTTTAAATTAATAAGTATCTCACTTTTTATATTCAATATTTTTTAATATCTTCCTGGCAAGCATTTCTCTTGATAATTTTGCAAATAATTATTTGCAATTGTGTACGATATAAATGGACGAATTGAGAATATTAACAGGAAACTTTTACACAATCTAGACACGTACATACGTTTGACACGTGTAACTGATCGAGTAGAAAATACGAATGAGATTCTGTAATCAAATCTCGAGTACCTTTAATTATTGAGGAAGTCCCGAGAGAAGGAGAAATGCGATAAAATTCTCAACATATGCGAATAGAAAGGCAAAAAATCCAGAATATTTCCAGATGTATCTCTTCCTTTCGTTGATCGAACGGCTAAACTGTAACTGGCTTGACCTTAAAATCGCCATCGGAAATTTAAATATGAATATCTGTTCTCGCGTTTTCGCCACAGCTTGTATTTTCACGCATTAACCTTTTACGTATATATATATCCCCGTGACATGGATTCTATTCATGATCCGAAGACATTGCGACATTGCGAGAAATGGGGGTCCGTGTCGGCCAAAGGTGACGCGTAGATCGTGGTAGGACGACCTGTGCGTCGTAAAATAAACACGCGAATATTTCAACGAAAACGTTTTCGTCCTGTCGCTCTTGCGAAAGAAATCGGTAATTGCATTTATTATTGAAATCGAGTCGCCATTGACCCCTTTTGAATTTGCAAATACTACTTATGATACGCGCGAATTAATTGATTAATCTTTTATTAATGATACAAGTATCATGTATACATATTTTCATAAATCTCGAGATTTACTAACAAAATTTCTTCATTATCCCGCTATAAAAATTGCATAAGAAATATGTTTCCTAAAAAAATTTAATTCCACATTAATTTTGTCGATCTAGTTTCTATGTATGACACACGGACGACTCCCAGATAGATGTTTTTAAGATATATGTCTTTGGGATATCATATCATAAGATTTCTTAATAACGTCTTATGCACCAATTTTGAACATGGTGATATCTGGGCTCTGTACCGACAAACAAAAAAAAAAGAAGTTAAAGATAAATAAAAATATGAAAGATACAAAGGAGAGAAATCAAAGTTGTCAAATTGATACTATCTTAAAAGAGATCTTTTCGGAAGCGACGCGGCTAATCGCAGCAACGAAGACGCTTCCTCTCTTGGGACGAGATAAAAAGATAATCCGTATAAAATATAGCCCGACGTCTGTAAGCTGACGTAAGAATGGCGCTTTGAGATCGACTAAGATACGCAAGAGGTAATAGCTGACTAATTGCGCGTGTGGATTCATATACGCGAAGTGGAGAAAGCAACATTGTGGACCTCGCCGAAGGGCGCGAATGAATGTTCCTCGGCTCGTTTTCTCGTTTGTACTTTCCCACGAGTACGATTAATGATATCTTCGAGGAAGAAATGACTTCGACCTTGAAGAGTCGTTGCCACTGACCGCGCGAGCAACGACTTAGGCTTACAATTAATGAATTTCCAAGGTAGAGAAGTTTGCGCATCTTGGCGAATCAAAGGTACATCATCTGGACGTCCTCCGATCACTCAACCTCGACTTTTTCACGATCCCGCTCGATTTCCGGTAGCGCAAGTTCGCGGATTGCAAAACACATTGATATATTAATGGTCAAACTCGTATCTCGTAAAATAGACGACGCCTTTCTCCATATGCGGAAGGAGACGAATCGCAACATGCAACGTGTCTACGAGTCTAAAATGTAAATTTTATGACATATATATTAACGATATGTCATTATTACCATAATACGAGCGAGATACATTCTCGATCGTGATGGACACGAGGAAGCTGAACAAAAAAGTTGAAATTTTTGAGAAAAAAATACCATCTTATTACGAAATAATGTCTTATTACGAAATAATGTAGCGTATAAAGCGATTCGATCATTATTATAAGACACGTCATATATCTGTTATGCGGATGTATTTATAGCCAGAATTGTGAGTGGCATATCTTTTGTAAAATATTAAATTTACTCATTATTAAGAGAGATGCAAAAAATATATTAATAAATAAATATATAAATCATGCATGCAATCACAACACAAAATATTTTTCGCGCATCGCAGAATTTATTTTTCAAATCTACATTTCAGATTCTGTTATGAAATATTGCAAGACTTGAGAAAAAAAGCGAAATTAACAATCACTATAGCAACCAATATTTTTATTATCGTGACGAACAAAAAACCTTTATGATTCCGAATTAAGTATTTGCATTTAAAAGCTAGAAAAATGTGATTTTCTGTCTGCACTTCTTTAAATTGAATATTATCTATATACGTTTATACATTTGTTTAATATGTATATATGTGTATATATATTTAAAGAAACGTTATAAAATATGCAACATAAAATAGTCACAAATCTTCTCTCTCCTTCATCTTTAAATAAAAATTAATTTTACTCAATAACAAAATAAATGATGCCATTTTTTTATCACGATATTTGAATTGATACTTCAGTAAAGATTATGTTAATTCTTTTCAGAACGTAGAAAATTATTAATTTTATTCAACTATGAAGAAAAATGAACGTTGCAAAATCTTCGACAAACACATGGATTGCTCTTTTATTTGTAGTTGTTTGTTTGACTTAAATCGCATAATTGCGTCATAACATGTTCGTAGTGTATTTAATTAAATCTATGATTGCCACGTTGTGCAAAAATGTCGTTTCCAAATTGTAGTTTAATTATTTTTACAAGGTCACCTCGTGTTTTTTTTTACAATCTTATATATTTAGATTTATTAATCGAAAAATCATCGACGTATTTTTATTCGACTTCTTTTTTTTTAATTAAAAATTAGCGTGCAGCGAGATTCGATGTACTTTGTGAATCAATATTATTATTCTACTCGTTTAAAGGTTACAGATAAAGATCCAGTTCTACAAGATAGTATTTTACAAGATCTCATTTTTATTTATATGCAGAATAATATTCAATAAATTATTTTAAATCGTGAAAGTATTCTTCGTTAAACTTGGAATTGATCTTTTTTCATCAAAAATTGAGACTTAATTGAAAAATGTAGAATATAAAAGAAAATAAAAATAAACTTTAATCGAATTAATAAACTTTCTAAACTATATTCAAGCTATCTTTAAGAATTTCGAGATCTCTTTTATGCAAAATTTTGTTTAAATATGTATCGTCCATCTCATACACATTTATGCTTGAAACTAAAGACAATATGTATTTTTCATATTTCATGAAGTATTATGTATACATTTCTTAAATTCTTAGGAAAGAGAAGGATATGAGAGATCTAAAATGAATTAAATTTCACACAAAAATACATAGAAGCGATTTTTCGTAACTTGTCGACGAGCAGCGAGTTTATTATTTATTATATGTATACGCGCTCACGCGAGAGAATCTTCGCGAGAGAATCGCGGGAATTACCTAATCCGCCTGCGAGAACAATCGGCCCACAGACGCGAAATAAAAAAATGGTAAATTACGACATGACAAAGATGATGGTCTATAATACAAGAAATTAGTAGCGCGCACAAATGATTCAAAGGTTTCCCGGATTAAGGATTCAAGGCCTCAAGCGAGTGCCACCCTACGTTTATTTCGTTTAATTTATGCATACGTATTCGCCTGCTTGGGGTTTATTTATAAATTAGAGAACCTATATCACACAGAGGATATAATCGTTCACAAACGGATTTTAGATTTTATTGTTAGTCATTAGCATATTCAGGATTAGCATCTTGAAATAATTCAGGCGGACGGAAGCATAAAAGATGCAGAGAATGGAAAGAAGGAACAGACCCTTGAAATGGGTTTCGTATACAACCTCTCTACGAGAGAGATCTTTCTTATACTCTCCCATAAATCTGGCGCGTGCTTTTTGCATCGAGATTAAATTATTTTTACCACGAGGGAAGAAAGAAAACAGACAAGCGACATAAATAAACAATTCCCTCCTACATCGTAGATAACAAATCGGCGAATAAATCACAAAAGGTTTGAAAAACGCGAAAATTTATCGATATTTTATTATTCATATTATTCGTCGAAATTATCTATGAAATTGTAAGAGCTTTTTGGCAATTTGGACACGGATTAATTAACACGGTTATTAGCTCGTAAAATTTTTATTGGAATAATTTATTTAAGAAAATTTGCGCGCCCGAAAAAAATTCTAGTTCTTTTCGTTTCTTTTCAAATTTTACAAAAATTTTAAAAGAAACAGCATTATTTTTTTTTTTAAAGATATTTTTGCTCTGTTGCTCACGGTGGTTATTAATTTTTATTGATGAAACGCATTAATCTCGATGTCCTTTTTTACGGCCGAGTATACGATTATTGCATGCAATATATTCGAGAAAAGATTGTTGATTAATTGGATAATCACCGCGTGTAAGCTATAAGTTTAATTGTAATTCATCTCTTTTACACGAAGGGTCTCCTGTCTTTCGTCTTTCGAAAACATCATGCGACCGGAGAAAGGAAGCGGCGAATATTTAGCATTATACAACTCTAATGTCCTACATTCTGACATTAATTTTGAGGGTCCACGAATATCGTGAGCGAGCGATTTTTCTGTCGCTCTAATCTTGCAATATTAAACAAATTTCCCAGGAATGTAGAACTTTATAGATTTTGAATAACATTTCATGAATTAAAAATTCGGATTATATAAAAAAAAGCCAAGTTTTTCAAGTTATTATATACACTTTTTACGATTTGATCTTTTAAATCTTCTTTAAGAGAGATTCTCTAGCAATCTTTTTAAAAAAATAAAAGTGATATTTGTATATAGATTATATAGACAAATATTTATAAATCTATCTAACATATAAAAACTTTATTCAATAATCGATACAAGGAGAGAATTTTTTTTAGAATTTACACTGAAAATCATAGTAATTATGGAACAATATATATGACATTAGAAGAATTTTATAAGTTTCTCTGATTAATATTTACCACGATAAAAAATATTAATATGCACATAGTAAAATTAATCGGACATATTTTACATCTTGTAGTATAGATATTAATATTTTTATTTTCTTCCAATACCATATTGTCCCGCGATTATCATAATTTTTAGGATAAAATCTAAGAGAAAATTCTCTCTGTTATCTTTCAAATATTTTTCATATTGTGCTGAGAAGCGTTGTAAATTAGTTAAAAAAAAATAAATATATTTGTCGCAGATCAGATATCACAGATTTGAGCACAACAAACACACGAAAGAGTGATCTTTATTCACTCGCAGAAATTAAAATCGCAATATATATATATATATATATATGTATATATGCGTATATTTCTTGGCATCTACACAGCATCCAATATCGAACTTGTCGAAATGTTACTGGTTTCGAGTATCACCATGATTGTGCAGCTTGAAAGGTGCGCGAATAAGTGTGACGCGCAAATATGAGTACTCGTACTCTCGTATTCATTGTGCGCGCGCGCTCGATAAATAAACCAAGTGCGTGTACTTACTTAATATGTATCCTCCCGCGTGGAGTGTGTAACGCGCGTGTCGCTTAAAAGAAAGTCAATATAACTGGCGCTGGTTTCGTATCCCTTCTTCTCTTATACCATCCTCCGGTGATCTGGCCAGTACCCCCCTACCATTTTGGTACGCGGATCGCCACTGTCCTTCGGTATCCTACGCTGGTCAACATATTACATTGACTCCTTCGTCGTCCATCCGCGCCAATTTTTTATTCCTCCTGACCGCGCATCGAATTAAGTCACCCATCCCGAATGCATTTTTTTGCGGGATGTCATAAATGCTAAAATTCAAAATGTATTATTATTTTTTTTATCAGACAAAAATTGTATTATTAAATATAATAGTTTTTTTAAGGATAAAATTAATAAGAAATACATAGGTAAATAAAAAGAGAAAGAATTTTGTTAAAATAAAAAGACTAAGGATATTATTCATAATCAAAATAAGAGGCGCTTGTTATCTATGCGAATTCCTGAAACGCACTTCATCAAGAAACACTTTCTTTTTTCATCAATCAGCAATAAGAGATGAAAATTATTCCTACGTCGACATTCCTGTGGAAGGAAAGATCGTTTCTCTCAATCTCGGATATTTATAATAGATATATATGCGCTAAAACGCGGCGCCTACTTATTAATACACTCTATACTTGCGTGCATCTCCCAAAAGTGCATTTTATAAGTGCAAGATGCTTTGCGCGAATCGTTCCTTATTCTTTCTCTTTTTTTGTTGTAAATATAGCGAGATGTAGTGCCACAGATAAATAATAATAATTTTAATATATATAATGGACAAAATAACTGTTTACATTCAATAAATATAATGTTTTAATATTAATGTATATAATAATAATTGGAAAAAAGGAAAAAATAATTATGCAACATTGATATATATATATATATCTACACACATATATTATTATACAAACCTTTATTTACATGATAATAAAATGTCTAACTTTATTAATTTAAAATATTTCAATCAAGAGACTGGATATATACTGAATTGATCAAAGAATTTAAGCAAATGAAAGAAAGCGCGTAGAAAAGTTTACTTTATTAATTCCACCTGTCTCTAGGATCATACTCATCTATGCGAGAAAGATTAGATATATATCAATTTCGATTTTAACGAGAAACATATTTCTCGAGGGCCGAATAAATTGACAAAAAACGTGTTCCCATATCGTGATAATATTCATTATCATCGTGAAAATCGTGCGATGTCGCAACGTATATATCGCGTCATAAATACTCACACTATGTCAGGAGCCCCCGAAAAAGACAGCGATTGGCGAGCGAGGAGGAGAAATGGGCCTTATGACCATGACAGGATGATCCGGGTATCCCGGAATGAGTCGACACTCGACACCCGTTGTGTGCGAGAGAAGAATAAAACACCAAATCTCTAAATATGTACACACGTGGGCGGACAGAACGTGGCCTGGCCCCTGCAAAGAATTCGGTTAATGCGTTAATCGATAGTTGGTCGTGTATCACTTTCTACGATATATCGATGCGTATATCTATATACGATATATCGAGATTTTTAATTTCTTCGCTTTCCACAAACAAAAAATCGTTTCAAAAACACACATTTATTTATTTCAAATACGATATTTGAGAAAGAGATTAATATAATGTTTAAAACAATTTAAACAATTAAAGATAAAGAGAAATGTAACATATATATATATATATATATATATAAATTTCCAATATTTTTCTTTTGCAATTCGTAATATACACCAAAGAATCAATAAATTATAAAAAAATTATAAAAAATAAATTATAAAAAAATTTCTTTTTCATATCATATATAATAATTTAAACTTTTTTTTGTATAACAAAAAGTGCCATGCGTTATACGTTTGAAGTAGCTCTATAAGTTAGCTGTGATTAAATATGTAAAATAGACATTGCAAATATGAAAAACAATGCGTTTTCTATTTTTTTTCTTCATTTATTTAATCTTGATATATAAATATATATATTTCATATCAACCTCCATCATATTTATCAGTATAGTACTACATACTATAGTCGTTTTTATCACTTATATAAATTGTTTAAAATAAACTCAATCTATACAAAATTTCTTAAAAAGAAAGTCTAAATGAGTACATCTTTATCCCGTTTGTGTATCAAAGCAGTATGCAGTACATGTGATAAATGTGAAATAAAATAACAATTAAATAGATTAAAAAAATAATAGTTTAATCATGTTATTATAATCCTAAAGATTAGGAATAAAAACATGTATATAATTAAATATATATTTTCAGCTATGTATGAAGGTGAGAAGTGTGGATGGTAAGTATGGGTGGCATATATACAAAATTTGCAATAAATGATAAAATAACTTATAACAATTGTTACATATTCCTGTTTTGCATTGTCAAAACGTCCTCTTTTGAGGAACGATATTGAAGTTATAACATCATATATTACAAGATATTTTAAAGTTCATAATTTAACTATATAGATTATATATATCAACTATGATAATAAATTTCACTACACTGAGAAACTTTCACCACATCCACATGTCCCTTTAATATTGGGATTATTGAATACAAACTCAGAGCTTAATTTGTTCTCGATGTAATCCATTTCTGTTCCAAGAAGAGACAGCTGTGCCTTTCTATCGATAAATATACGAACACCATCTTGAATTACTTCCTCGTCAAGTTTGGATTTTTCTTTTGCATAGTCCAAAGTGTAGCTTAAACCATTACATCCTCGTTGCCGTACTCCAACCTTAAGACCAATCTATGAATAAAATAAGATAGTTTTAATTTTAATATATTAAAAGTTTAATAAACATTTACTTTAAAAACTTATTGTAAATATGTGATAAATATCTTATAAACATTTTAGTTATAAAATTATATATATATTTTTTTTTAAATGCTATTATATAATTTAAAAGTATTATATACATACAAAAATACTTACAAATTCACTTTTGTCTTTTAAAATCTCTTTAATCTTATTGATAGCATTGGGTGTCTAAAATATAAAACGCCTTTCTTCAGTTTATATTAAAATGTATCTATGAAAATATGATAAGGTTATAATTCATTGACGTAAATATGTTGCGATATATTACGAAATAAAAAATATAAATAAGTATATATAAAAAGAATAAGAACTGTAATATACGTCGCAAAATCCGTTGCAATAATAAAGATTAGTAAACAAAACTCGCGTTTAATGTTACATTACAATTATTTTCTTAAAGTTTATTAATCTTCGCTTTTTATTTGAATTTACACATTTACGTTGCAACACGCGAAAAATACAAGCATATAAATTAGATAATGTGCAACTTTTTGCGAAAAAATTAAAAAATAATAATCTCTTTAATTGACGATATACTAACCAGAGTAAGTGCAGCGCGAGTTGCAAGAATCTTTCTTCCTTTCACAGCTCTTATTGTGGCGGCTGCTACCGTGGACGATGCCATTTCTAATGAACGAACCTCACTGACGTTTGACGTCACACGTCACGTGCAATTTTGAAGCTAATGTCGTATGTTGCGAGACTAAATAAAAGGAGCGTCTCATTGGACGTTGCAAATTACCACAGCCAATCATATCGTTCGATATCTAGGGAAATTAGCGACGATCGACCAATCCAATTTTTAATTGACCAATTGGAAAAAAAGAAGATTGGATAAGAAAATTTTCTTCCGATCAATCAAACACTTTGAATTATTTGTAATGTCAAATGGAATATATTCGTAATCATCAGTCAAATAAACTTGTCGTCGTCAATTTGTTCACAATTTACTGAGTGAATACAAAAAGATTATTCATAATGGTAAAGATATGTTTATAAAAATTATATTATGCTTTACTGATTAATTTATTGATTGTACGCTTTATAAGACTGCGTTATAAGATTATTATATTAAATAAATTTAGTAAATTATATAAATATACACTAATTTATGCTATGTAATTGTAGTCAATATCTCGTTATTTTTTATGCATGCTATATATGTATATGTATGTTATAAAGAATAAATATATATTTTTTAGCATGGTCGAGTAAAAGTGCGTACTACAGCAGAGCAGGAGGAGATTAAAAAAAGGGAGAGAGCAGCCAAAGTTGCTCAATACAAGGCCGATATGGCTATAGTAATTCAAAAGGTTTTGAAACTCATTTCTTATCTGTATGTCTGTGTGACTCATTATATGCAGATTTTTCTCATACATGATTATCATATTATTGATATTTTAGAGAAAGGATAAAATATGGGATGACGAATTATTATTAATTACTAAGCGTATCCTACTAAGTAATCCAGATATTTATACATTATGGAATATTCGTCGTGAAACTTTTGAGAATAACAAATGGTAACATTATAATAAAATACTTTGTTTATGACATTGTACAGTGAGCAGAAATTAATTTAACAATGAAAATTTATAGGAGCGATGAAGATTATAAGCAACTACTTGAAAATGAGATGAGTTTAACTGAAAACTGTCTTAGAGAAAATCCTAAATCATACAGCGTGTGGCACCAAAGATGTTGGGTGATGGAACAAATGCCTGAACCTGATTGGAAAAAGGAATTAGCATTGTGTGCAAAATGCTTAACTTTAGATGAAAGAAATTGTTAAGTATACCATGCCTCTTTTATTATTGTGTAAGCAATATATATATACATATTCTGAAATGAATATATACATATAAGTAGATGTACAATATTGCTCTTTCAACAAGGTGACATATTTAAAGATACATTTTTTTTACTTTAGTTCACTGCTGGGATTACAGAGAGTTTATTGTACAGAAAGCTGGAATTTCTAATGAAGAAGAATTTGAATTTTCCACCACAAAGATATTAAATAATTTTTCAAACTATTCATCTTGGCATTATAGAAGTCGAATATTATACAAAATGTTTGGTACTCCATTAGAGGAGATACCAATCATAGATGAAAAATATAGAGAAGGTAAATTCTTTGTAAACTATTTTATAATGCTTTTTATCTTCCGAAATAATAATGCATAATTTTTTTCAGAGCTCGATCTCGTCATGAATGCAACTTTTACTGATCCCAATGACTCTAGTGCATGGTTCTACCAAAGATGGCTTTTAGATAAGTGCATAACAACTTGTAGGCTGTGGCGTGCTCGCGTTAACAAAAATACCGCTATCATTGTTATTGACAACAATATACTGATTGAACCAGTTTCGCTTTCACTATATGTAAATGGCAAGGCTGTTGATATACAATGGCAGCTATATCCGGATGAAAAGTTTGCAAAGTTACAAATTGCTAGATCTGTAAATCCATTGGAAAATTTGGATCATGCCAAGGAAGTTTTCATAAAATTGCAAGAAACTGCATATGAACTCTCATATTCGAAATTGGAAAGTGCATGGATTTACAAAGATAATTCAAGTTTACACAAACAAAATAGCAACGACGAACAATTAAATGAACAATTAAAAAGTTATAACCAACTTTCTAAAATGGAACCAAATAATAAATGGGCCTTATTAACTGGTATATTATTAATGAAGAAGATTGATTTAAAAAAATTTTATACTGATATATTAAACAACTTAACGGCACTATCGCAAATCGATAGTCTTCGTAAAAATTACTATAAAGATTTGCGTAAGTATTTTTATATTTATTCATAATATATTAAAATCTTGATTTTAGCATCTATCAATTCCATCTTTCATTTACTTTTTAAATACATGCTTTTATTGTCATTTTTAGGAAGTAAACTCTTAGTGGAATATAAATTGCTCGAAATATGGAAAGGAGAAAATGATTTGGAAATACAGTCCAGAATTGATTTATCGGGATTAGATTTGACGAAATTACATAATAATCATTACTTTGGTTTTTTTGAAGAAGTGAATCTTGGTGCAAACCAGTTGGAGAATTCTTTGCATCAATTTTCCACATTACAACAATGTATAAAGCTGTCACTTTCCAGCAATAACTTAATGTCGTTGAAACATCTTCCTACTTTACATAATCTCGAAGTTTTTTCTTTGAGAAATAATAACTTAACAAACACAGAAGAGATATTAAACTTGATAAAACGTCATAAAAATTTAAAAAGATTAGATTTACGAGATAATCCAGTATGTGAAAAGATTAATATAACTCAAATTCAAGAACTAAACTGTAACTTGGAAATATGTTTAAAATAACATTGGAAGATAAATATATATACTTTATATATGTAATATATTAATTTTTAATCCATTACTTATATTGTTATTATTTTTTATTAAATTATTTTATACAGAAAATATTCAGATTCAGATTTAACCAAATGAAAGATTTCTTCAAAAATATTTCCTGTATTATTATCGTTCTCCTTTTTTCTGAATTGAATGAACTTTTCCTTTCTCAAAACATTTGTTGCATGTTACTGTCTTTTATTATACATATATATATATATATAATACACTTTTTAAATATTAACAAATTAATAAAAATATAAAGATCAAATTATTAAAAATTTCTATTTAAATAAAAATTTAACTATAATTTAAATCTTATTAAATATTTAATATATATATATATATATATATTATATATTTACATAAATAATACTTAAACATCTTTATAATACTACATATTCTGATAGTAATTGGAATAATTATCCGAATCTAAATCTGCTGTAGTTATGGATGAATCACCTGTATTGCATGGTATTGTTGGTATATTTGATCCTTGAATTGTGAAACCATGATAATCTTCAGAACTAATCGGCTTCAAACTTACAGATGGTAGATTTGTTTCAGGTGTAGAGCATTCATCTATTAAACTGTCTGTCATATGTTTTTTAAAGAGTTGCGTCTCGCCAGGCGCAAGATCAGATTGAGTATCTAAACTGATAAGACTAGTTTCGTCTTCGCCCTTGCTAACTTCCAGGCTATCGTCGCCTATAAGAGATGGAAAATCGAATGTTGGCGACGGCGTCACGGAATCTTCTACTAATGATGTTTTCATCAAATCACTCGATAGATCTGTCATTACACCGTTATTCACATTATCACCAATAGAATGCGGATATATCTGTTATAACACAATTTAAAATGATATAAAATTTGATTAATAAAAATTGGGCATTATAAAAACTCTCTCTGAGGAATAAAAATTGCAGCTAATCTCACCTGTGGAATAATTGGTGGTGGTAGCTGATAGCTTTCAAAATCCTCGCTATCTAAATTGGTAGGCACTCTCTGACTGTGAGATATCAACAATGGTGTCCTTTCGATCACTTTTTCTACATCCTCTTTAATTTTTTCTTTGAATTCTATCATTTTGTTTTTCAATTCTTCCGCTTGTTTCATGATATCGGCATTTTTAGCTTGCAAATCATCCAACAAAGTTATATCTTCACACATAAAGTGTAAACTCTGTATTATAAATATAAATTATTTATCATCTATATGAGATAATAGTAATATTAAAAAATCCTCAAAAGGAATATTACTTCGCATATCATAAGAGCCGATTCCCATGTATTAGCTGGAACGCACTCCCCTGACATGTATGCATTAAAGTCTTTCTCAGCCATATTTAAGGATTCTGCAGTTAAGTTTTCAATAAATGATACTGCACAACACTACAAATTTTAAATGATTATTCAAAATATTGTTGAGACTTAGATTTTATATATAGCTTAGAAGAGATTTACAAAATGTGAAGCACTTTAACAAATTTGAAATACCAGATTTGTGAAATAATACCCTCCTTCCCCGGTCATTAATCTGCTGGCGTTGCAAAATCTCGTAATAAAATTTATATTGCTCTTAAGACGTGCGGGATTAGCCTTTAAAACGATAAATATGAGTGCTGGAAGGAATTCATCAGCAGATGCTGGTCCATCGACAGATTGTTGCAATAATAAGAATATATTTCTACAACAATGAATAACACATGCCAATTTCTCTTGAGGCGCTTTGGCAAAATCCATATTTAAAAGATCTAAAAAAAGTTTTTATTATATTGTATTGCCCATAGAATACTAGATTAAACGACTATATAAATTCATAATAATTAATAGTATAACAAACCTGTAATGGATGTATAAACAAGTTCTCTAACTTCTGAGCTTGTTTCGTGAATTCTACATTCCAAATTTTTACCACTAACCCAATTTAATTGCCGTATCCTATTAAGCAAAAATTATTTCGTACTTTTTATATTATAAATATAGATACAATTTAATCTGTTTTCTTATCATAGGATATAAACCTTTTTTGTATAGCCAAGTCTTTTTCTTCATCCGATGTGAATGGAGGGCAGAAAAGAATTCTATATAACAAAGTCATTGCATATCTTTCAACATAATCTAACAACTTCTCTTTAATATCTGCTGGTATATCTGTAACAGAAAGTATAATAAGTAAATTTTCAAGTTTCTCTACAGAGACACATAAATATAATATATATTACAAATTAAAACCTGTATATTTGGTGCTATTTTCTAGACGTTTCCCAAACACATGATAAAAATTTTGTGTTATCTCTGACAATTCTTCTATCCTTTTTACATCTTTATTCTGGAGTATGTCTACTACAAATGAATGTATGCATTTGCGTACATCTTTTTCTATCGGAGTCTTGGTTATATATAACAATAAATCTCGATTTTCTGCCTTAACTTTTTCAATATCTGGATTGTCTTTTAATAATTCGTGATATAATTCCTGATAACCTTGAACTTAAAATTTAACACATCAAACATAATAGGAAAAATAAGTAAACTTGTATATATTTTTAATAAATAATTGTTTACAACAAAAAAAGAGAGAAAATACAACATCATTACAAAATACCTTTTGCAGTAGGTTTCCTAAATGAAATGTTTAACAATTTATATTTTTTCTCTTGTTGTACCTTTTTCTCCTCCTTATGACTTCCAGCACCCACTGATCGATTAACGTCTCTAAAAAAAAAAAAAAAAACAATGAAATTATATGGAAGTAAAAATAAATAAAATAAATTAATTTTTAGGAACATTAAAGCTGCAAACTGGCAATAAAGTGCATACTATTCTGAATGTATATACTTCTGAATGTTTACAGTATTCATCATAAGCAACTATTTTTCAATTTGTGGCAAGTTTTTCTTCAATGTTGCAAATGTTGATTAATTAAATAAAATTGGCATTTTTATATAATGTTAGTGAGCACTATATATAATATTGTAGTGACAAGTTTCTACTCAATGTTCAGTAACCAACAAACGAGTTAATGTAAATAAAATATATTTTATACTGTTAATAAAATTTTTGGAACTGGTGAATGCAATTATAAATCTTATTAATCTTAGAAATAACAAAAAAATATTTGTCTCGTTGATTATAACTCATTTGTTGATGTTTTTAGAGTCCATTAAAGACTACTTAACATTATGTCAAAAGACCTGCAGCATTATTTGACTTTTTCAGAAGTTAAAATGATATATAAATCATCATATGATTTAATATTCTTATTAAATTAAGAAATTATCAAAAAAGAAAAGCCAATTGGTTTAATTTTATAGATTCAATATATGAGTATCTAAATGAGATCTTTGTGAAAAAGAATTTGATCAAAAAATCAGTTAAAAGTGATACTTATAGTAAATATACTCTACAAATGACGCACATCAAATATTATGTTATGCTGATGTGATCAGCTTATGGACCATAAAACTTTATTATATTTATAAGCATGACATTCTAGGAGATAAATGAATATTACGTGTCCGAAACTTGCGCATGAGATACACGTTCAGCTTGAGCGCGTCGTTTTTGCAAATGTTCTCGATGACATTTGCTGCAGTAACCTTCCCATTCCGCATTGCCGTAAAACCCGCAACCGTTCTTGCATTTCAAATCGGCTTCGTCGATCCGAAGAGTCGGTGTCTTCGTAGAATACATGCTTTCGCGCAATCAAAATAAATGTTTTTTAAATCTTCCGGCTGAAAAATAAATAAGTTATCCTTGACGTTTGACAGTACAGAAACTTAACGTAAATAAAAATTTCCGAGGTGGATAAACTTCCAAATGAGAACAGAGTGTCTATTATCTTACAATTTCCGTCAAAACATTTTTGCAACTCTTGCAATGGTGAACGATAGTGCTTTGCGAATTCCTTATTATTACTTTTGATTAAAAAATTGTCAGAACGCAAAACAGAAAGCAGACTATTCTGCAAGCAGTAATAGCAACATTACACGAATTCTAGATGGTACATCGAGTGAAAATAATTCGGACTTTCAGACTAGCACTAGAAATTTACTAACTCAGTGCTGCCACAACGCGAAAAACGAACAAAATATGAATATAAACAGAGAGAAACCTGAGAGCGGCCACCGCGAGTGATGGCCGACAGTCGTATCTGCGATTGGGTCACAAAGGATTAAAGAAGAAGAAACATTTATTATTTATTTATAGCCTATTTAGATATATCTATGTGAACTTAAGTTTATCGTGTACATGTTGCAATATGAATCCTTTAACGTATGTATTTCTCAATTTATATATATATATAGATTAAGAAACTAGTTTAGAAGGAAGGGAAAAATGTTTTTTATTATTTAATAAATATAACTCATATTTTATATTTATATATTTCAAATTTTGAATTTAGTGTAGTTATTATTTAATATATATATATATATATAATAATATATATATAATATTATATATATATAATAAATTTTTTAATTTTCAAAGTTTATTGAATTTATGTTAATATGAATAATCTATATTTGTAGTAACGTCAAAAATATAAAGAAGCTCGCTGAGCAAGAATTACAAGGTAACAATAAAACATCTTGGCACGATCAATATAAAGATAGCGCTTGGATTTTCATTGGTGGTTTACCATATGATTTGACAGAAGGTGATGTTATTGCTATCTTTTCTCAGTAAGTTAAAATCTATATATAAATTGCAATTGTTTATATAGGCAATCATACTCTTTTTCCTAATAAATATATGTTCTAGATATGGAGAAGTAGTTAATATAAACTTAATCAGAGATAAAGATACTGGAAAACAAAAAGGATATGGTTTCTTGTGTTATGAAGATCAAAGGAGCACTATATTAGCAGTTGACAATTTTAATGGTATAAAGGTACATTGTAACACAAGTAGAAATATAGTAAGATATAGCGAACTATTGTTTGTATTTGTTAACAATGTTAAAAAAAAAGCAAAAACTTTCCACCTGAGTGTATGCATGTGTGTATATATATACATATATATGTATGTATGTGTGTGTATTTTTATTTTTCTCAGATATGATAACAGTATCTCAATATTTAAAAAAATCCTTTTCTGTTGTAGATTTTAGGTAGAGTAATACGAGTGGATCATGTTACAAATTACAAAGCACCAAAAGACTCCAAAAATATAGATGAGGAAACAAAAAAATTAAGAAAAGAGGGTTGTGCACCAAGAAGAGATTGAGATATGTGCATATAAAATATTGATCAAGGTATTTTTCAAGTATATCATTATACAGATTTATACTTTTAAACATTTTCATACATATGCACACGATATATTATTACGTAAAAACTTTATTACTTGTTATTGCAAATTAAGTCTTAATTATAATATTATAGTTGAAATTAGATACTACACACAAACTATTATTGGGTTTGTTTTTTGTTCCTGCACTAATAAACTAGTGCACACTGGTAATAAGTTATAGTGAGACAAAATATACTTGTCTCATTCTAACTTATTGCACCAGTGTGCACTAGTTCATTAGTGCAGGAACAGAAAACAAACCTATTATTTCTACCATGCAGTCTTATTTTCCAACTTGATTTTTTTATAGTCTCAAATATAGAGAATATGGTATTAGGATTTGTAGGATTAAAGATTAAGAAGCTCTTCATTTCATATATATTAAAGATAATAATATAATATTAATAATGTCAACACATATACGAGCAACAAATTTATGTCAATTATGTTATTAATTATTCAGTTATGTTATTATTTTTTAACAGAATGATATCAAGAGGAACCGAATTCGCTCATCCATTTCTCATATTTTTCCAAGTCCTCCTGGGAAACGCTTTTGTTACATCTCTCAACAGCTTCATCAAAATCCGCGGCAGATACAGGCAAGTCCAATTCTTCTTTTGGCAATTGCCTGATTTGATCGGGTCTTAAACCTGCGATTTTCTTTCGCATCAGCATCATAGAAGCATCTCTAAATAATAAAATGACGAGTGAAATATGTTACAAAATATTTGCAAATTATTATTATTTTATAACAACTCTACTCACCTACAAACATTTGTGATATCCGCTCCGGAATAACCTTCGAGTTTCCTTGCAATGTCTGCTAAGTTTACAGATAAATCCACTTTCACTTCACGAAGATTTATTCTTAATAATGCTTCTCTGCCTTCGTCTAAGTAATGAAAAAATTTTTAAAAATAAAAATATTTTACATTATATTAACATATATAACTAAAATTTATCAAAACTTACAATTAGGTAGCGGAATGTAAATACGTTTTTCTAAACGTCTTCTCAGAGCTTCGTCGATATCCCATGGAAAATTTGTCGCAGCTAATACCATTACCACTTTACCTGGATCTTCGCTATACAAAAAGAACAAAGATACTTGATATGTGCTTTTACATCTTTAAATTAATAAAATAAACATATAAATTAATAAAATAAGTTTTACTTATTGGAACTTATTCCATCCATTTGAACAAGAAGCTCAGATTTTACACGACGTGAAGCTTCGTGTTCCGATTCAGATCCTCTTCTAGAGCACAGAGAATCAATTTCATCAATGAAGATTGTGCTGGGTGCATAAAATCTAGCCTGTGTTCATATAATACAATATAAATTAATATTGTGAATAGAATCTTGCATTTCTCTAGAGAAATCAACAGAACGTTGTTTAGATACAAATATTATATAACATTTTATTGAAATATTGTCTTACCATTTCAAATAATAGTCGAACGAGTTTCTCCGATTCACCCCTATATTTTGATGTTAATGTAGAGGACGAGACGTTAAAAAATGTTGTACCACATTCTGTTGCAACAGCCTTTGCAAGCATAGTTTTGCCTGTGCCTGGTGGCCCAACCATGAGTACTCCTTTCCAAGGTCGCCTAATTCCCTAAAAATGGCATTTATGTTAACATTGTGAAATTTCATTACCATTTATAATAGAATGAGGAAGGAGATATACTTTGAAAAAATCAGGCATCCACATTGGAAGCACAACTGCTTCCTCCAGCAATCTTTTTGCCTCATGTAAATCTGCTATATCATCCCAGTGAATATTTGGATTTTTTTGAACAATATCTCTTTCTACAATTTTAATATCAATATCTCACATTTGTTTTTTATATTTCTGCCAATATGTTTTTAAATAACAGTAATAATAATATTACCTAATATTTCTACAAGATCTTTATCAGTAGTAGATGGTTCAAATTTCCGTTCTTCTAATTCAACATCTTTTTCTGTCTCTGACTTGTCCTGTAATTGTAGTTATCGGTTTTATATTAATATTCATGATTTTTAATAAATTTAAAATAAAAATATGCATTTCTCTTTCTTTCATTTAGCAAACTATATTACTTTATTGGTATCATCTTTCTTTGCAGTTTTCTTGTCATCCTTTTTGGTGACAGCTTTACTATCTGGTTTTTTCGTTGCAACAAGAGATTTTCTAGTATTTGTTCGATTTTGCTGTTTCTGTTGAACCTTTTGCTGTTTTGAATTTCTGAAAAATATAAACTAAATATTAACTAAATATTTTGTCATAACAAAACATATAGCACAATATAAAATAAAAACAAGTAGAAATATTTAAAAAAAAAGAAATTAAAGATATGTAATATTAAGAAAGCCGTAAGACATTGTGGATTTATGTTAATACTTTTGTTCCGCTGGAGTTAAAGGTGGCCATACATCAGGATCTCTGGCTGGTGTTTGATTCCAGGAGGGTTCAGAGTTGGTGTAAGACCACAAAGCAGGATCTCGCGTTGGTTCCTCAAATGGCAAACAAGACGTTCCTGAAATTGAAAAATTTGTCATCCACCGTACAAGATTATTTACCTTAATGATAATGTACTCTCTTTACCGAGTAGTCTTTCTCCATGTGTGTCCACTTTGAAAAGTTGCAGCGTGTTGGATGTGGCTTTTACCTTTTCAAATTCCTCGACAATTTGATGTTGTACAACTTGCCACTTTGCTTTCCGAGTCGCATCCGCGATGGTCGCAAGTAATCTATGTATTTGTTGCACAACCCCTTGATAATAAACGCCAGACGTGTCGTAATTCCCCATCAATGCCATCTCACGCGCAAGTTTCGTATTTTCGCAAATTTCATTTATTGACACAGCCATGATTTTACCTTCGCATACACACGAGAAGATACAAAGAAGAAGTACAAAATTCGTTACACTCTCGAAGAGATGTGAAGGCGAAAGCGACGATCGCAAAATCGTTAAATTAAATTCTTCCAAAGTGTTCGTAATGGCGAAAATTTATTTGCTTGTATGTACATCTCTCTCTCTCTTTCTCTCTTGGTGTACATTTTCTTGAGCTCTATAATTTACGCTTTAATCAAGCTACACAGTTACATGGCTGCAGGTTAATTCTCATCGAACAATTGTACGATGGTGCATAAATTAATTCAAGTAGCAAGAAATTCATGCTTATTTTTTAATAGATTCAGTCGACGAGTTAAATGCTTTCTCTTACAGATATTGCGCGAAAGCTATCATGTAAATTTTCTGTCATTTTCTGTTTATTTAGCATTTTTGTAATTGCTATGAAAATAGCTTCTCAGTAATCAAAGGGGTCATCCACATGAAGATTTTTTTGCGCATGTGCATCAGTCGGGTTCATTTTTTAAAAAGTTTGAAGAGAGAGAGGAAAAAGAGAAAAAAAATTACAAATTTACTGGCTATGCTTTTATTTTTATAATTATTCGACTGTGGGCGGTATTCATAGTCCTTATATTTAAGATCATTTTAAGATCTCGTTTAACAACCAATCAAGAGATGCTATGCGGCCATTTGATTGGTTGAACGAGGTCTTAAGACGATCTAAGAACCAACTGTAAATCGTTCATCAGAATTCAATTGCGTGACAATTTTTTGAACGCACTTTTGATGGCGTTGATATGGCTGCCGCACGTCTTCCTGTCGGCATTTCTTCTTCCTCGTGTTCCCTCGTTTTAGCTTGATCTCGTTGCTTCTCTTTGGACTGGTGACAGCTTGAGTTAATTCGATAGTGATTTATCGTGAATAATTAGAAAGGAATTGTTTGACGACGAAGCAAAAGAGTAAGCAATTTAGCGCAATATTTTTATTTAGACATATTCTGTAACGAAACATTGATACGCGTTTCATTGTACGATTGCTTTTTCCACGTGGAAAAATTGGAAATTTTCAGTTGGATTAACGTAACTTGGTGTTTTCCATCTTAAATTCGTATCTTTCTGTTTTCTCTTTTACTACAAAAAAATGGTAGTCTTCCATTCACAGCCTTTTATCGGTATTTCACAAGTTCCAAAAATATACTTAATACTAAATTGATATAATTATCAAAAGTTCTGGAAATTTCGACATAGTATAACATCGATCGCAGCAATTTTTATTATGTATAAGAAAATTAAAATAGAGAATATTAAAACAAAGTAATAAAAAGAGAAATAGAGTATATATATATAAATATATATATATATAAATACATGTGTACTTTTTTTCTACCATGTATAATGTACATATTTGAGACTTAATTTTTCTATCATTCTCGCGCATCTCGTACTATTATATTTTATCAAGTTCCTTGTAATGTACTGTTAATAATGTTTCTTATAATGCTGTACTTTTAGGAATTTGGAGAAAATGGGTAAAACAAAACCAGAGAAAAATAAAAATTTAAACAGTGCAAAGCAATTGCATATAATAAAAAATGGTTTGGTAAAAAAGGACAAAAACTCTAAATTTAAAATAACACCAGGAGGCAAGGCATCTTTTAATAATTCAAAAACACAGAAACAAAATTCACCACCTCAGAAAAATTTCCAAAAAGGTGCAGGTGTAAATAATAATCAAAATTTATCTAAGAATATTGTAAAGAATAAACAAAATTTTCCAAATGCACAAAATAAATCAACCAATAAGAAAATTAATTTGAACCTTAAAAAGTTGGAAGAAACCAATGATTCCAATTCTGATGATTCCAATTCTGATATTGATGAAGAAATGATAACAAAAGAGGCTGTTGGTCAAATTAAATCGGGTGAAAAATTTGAGGATTCTGAAGAAGAGTCTGATACAAATATCCTAAGTATCCTTGGAAAAAGTTTACAAGATAAATCGGATGAAGATGATGAGGACTTTTATGAAATAGTGGAAAACGAGGATTCTTCTGATGATTCTGAATTTAAAGATGATGATGCTTCTTCAGATGATAGTTCTGATGATTTTATATTTCTTGATAAGAAGACTGGAAAAAATAGTGTACAAAAAAATGTAAGAGCGTTTGAAAATAAACATTCAAAAAAGAATGATGACAAGGATAATAAAAATAAAAGTGATAAAAAGAAATTGTCTCAATTAATTATAAAAGATGATGAAGATGAGGAAAATAATGAAGATGATGAAGATGAGAATGAATCAGATGAAGATGACAAGGAAGAAAAAAATAAGGATGACAATAAAAACTGTTTTCATGATGATGAGCTAGTTGAAGCTCAGTTTTTAAAACTGTTAAAACGTTTCGAAGCAAAAGAGATGGATAAATTTAAGAAATATGAAGATAAATCATACGAAGACACAGACGAAGATGACTTAGACGAAGAAGACTTAGACAAAGAAGACTTAGACGAAGAAGACTTAGACGAAGAAGACCTAGACGAAGAAGACCTAGACGAAGAAGACCTAGACGAAGAAGAGAATGAGGATTCAGCGCCAGGTTTAAAAGCACTTTTAGGAAATAGTATTGCAGACGAGGATGACGATGAAGATTTTAATGAAGAAGATGAGGATGATGAAGATGATGATATTAGTGACGAAGATGAAGATGATGAAGAGAATGATAATGTAGTAAAAGTTGATAATGATAATGTAGCAAAAGAGAAAGTAGCTAAAGCGTCCAACAACAAAGATATTAAAGAACATAAACAGGTAAAAGGAAGGAAAGAAGAATTGTCTTCTGAAGAAAAAGAAGAGATTAACAAAAGAACTATTGTTATTCATAATGTTCCGAAAGACACAGGAAAAGCAGATATAAAAAAAGTATTTGGTGTATTTGGGCCAATTGAGACTTTTCGTTTTAGAGGTATTATTCCTGAAAATCCAATAATGTCTAAAAAAGTAGCTTATATAAAAAAGCTGATTCATCCAAATGTACGTACAGTTGTAGTGTACATTAAGTACAAGTCTCAAGAGTCTGCCCAAAAGGCACTTAGCATGCATGGAAAGGTATTTCGAAAGAATATTATAAGAGTACAAACAGTTCAGGACGTTGAAAAAAAAGAATATGATATTAAGAGAGCTGTTTTTATTGGAAATTTGAATTTTAGTAAGTATAAGAAACTATTGTCAATTTGTTGTTGATTTTATTACAATGTGGTAAAAAAATGAATTAGGAGTTTTAACAAGTATAATTATAAATGTTAATGTTTTTGTTAAAATCTAGAGATAGATGAGAACCTCATGTGGAGATACTTTATGCATTGTGGAGAGATAGAGTCTGTACATTTAGTCAATGATAAAGTAACAGGTCGGTCCAGAGGATTTGGTTATGTCTATTTCAAATCTGAAAGCGCTGCAGCCATCGCTCTACAATTAGATGGTCTTTGTATTATGGAAAGAAGCATACGAGTAAGACCATGTTTAAGATCCGAACAAATGGGAGGAAAACGAGCTTCTTCAAATAACGATGATGGTAATCCATCAAAAAAATTCAAGAATAATTTGGAAAAACCTGTAACACGTAAAGTAAGTTATTTTATCTTTGAAAATCTTGTTGAAAATGTTTCAATAAATTTGGAACGATAAAATTAATATCGCATATATCGCGTTTTTTTTACAGGCTGAAAACGAAGGAAATATTAACAAAAATAAAAAAATAAAGAAAAATAAGGGAAAATCCGAAGAACAAAACTCAGTTTCATTTCAAGGTCAAAAAGCCAATTCTAAAAATAAAAAGAAAACAAATAAATTCGATAAGAAAAAAAAGAGAATGGCACAAAAACTTACAGCTAAATCAACTAAACCAGTAAAAGTTTAAACCAATAATGTTACGATATATTTTAGTTTCTCGGACGCAGTTTTAAGATACTTTATATTCTAAGACAAGAGATCTATTGTATCCATTTAAACGATAAACATTAGCATTTTTACAAGAGTTCTCGGATAGGAATTGAGATATTACAATTAACACAAATAATTATAATGGCATGTATAAATATATTCTTTTTCTTTGTATTATTAGAACAATCATTAAGTTGTCATTATTTAATAAATAAATACATATTTCTTTAAGTGGTACATTGCATTACTTTGAAGAATCTGCACGTTTCATTAAATTATTAATTTTGCTATGTAATTGATATGGTAATTTCTGGATATTATCAGATGCACACTTTAAACAGAAACGCTGTGTGTAAAATATGCTACATCCTAAACATACATTGCGTTTGCACATACTGCAATCTGTACCTAGGACTAAAACTTCACCTCTGTTTGGTAAACTGAATGGATCTTTCATAATATAACACTCTTCCAGATAAACCAATTGGCGAGCGAATGGTGGTTTTGCACCTTTGTAATCGTAACGTTCCTTTAAATTACAAAAAGAACATGTAAAAATGTTGCATGCATTTGTCGCCGTTTGCTGATTCGTAGAAGTATTCTCTTGCATCTGTTGATAGATATCAGATTCGTCCGCTGGCGTACTAGTGAGACCTTCCATCCTATAAAGCAACAAGGAATACAATCCATTGAATATATCATCGGTTTTATGTTACAATAATAAATTTATTTCAGTGCATATAATTTTTACACAATATCACATATGTATATCACGATTTTCTGTACAATATCAATTTGTTGATATATTACACAATAATGTTATCAAGCTGAATTATTTTGTATCTTTGACAGAAACCGTTTCCTTCTGAAATTCTTGAGGCCACCACGCGGGTTTGATCACTCTTATATTTATACCCGATACATTAAGCCGCCGAGCACCGAGAGATTCGTTAATCCGCATTAAACCTAATCCATACTTGTCGATATATCCTCGAAACTTTCCTACCACATTGTCAGATTCGTCGAGAATTTTTTCGTCGTATGCGAGCGGTTTATCCGGGATATTATCAAATACTAAAGGCATCAAGCGCTTTCTGACCACACCTGTATGATACGTTCGCGCAGTTAATTCCTGACCGACATAACAACCTTTGTGAAAACTAACGCCATGCAAGTAATCGCAGTTGATCTCTAGAGGCAATGCCTTTCCAGGTGGTAGATCGTGTACGCCTTCTCCTATTCCTAGTTTATATCGAAACGCCTTGTAATTCCCAATATTCTCAGAGGCTGAGGATACATCGGAGTCTAAATGTTTGATTATCTGGTGCTTGTCAATCTGCGATTCAGCTAGAATTCTGAGACCTAAATCAGGCAATCTTGGATCTTCGTATATCCTAACATTATCGATGAATTTACTGGCTTTATTATTTAGCGTGCCACATGGAAATATTATTCCTTCCAGTTTGCGCTTTTCATTTTCGTTCACTGCAATTCCATTCTTAAAGCGTTTAGTCGAATCAAACATTGACCAAACATTGATTTTATCCCCTATGTGTTTCACATCTACTTTTCGTCTTACACGATACATTTGCAAGTGCTTCTGCAAAGATTCAACAACTTGCGAATCACATTCTACGTAAAATATGTTACTTTCTTCACTCTTGTACACTATAGCGTCATACATTACTCTGCCCTTAATGTTCAAAAACAAAGTATAAATATTAGATGCCCCTTCCGTGAGATGCTTCATATCGTTCGTGATCAATCCCTGCAGAAAGGTGGAAGACTCATCGCCGCTTACTCGCAATATACTTCTATCATTCAAACGTTCTAGTATCTTCCCATCAGCTTGATTGGAATTGTGCCTCATCGCATACCTCTGGTGGCTACCGATCCCTTTACTGCGTTTGCACACGTAGAGAGCAAAGCGATTAACGCGAACACTTATCGTGGCAGACATCGTCAATTTGATCAATCTTTTACTTTTCTACGAAAAAATATACGTATCCAATAGAACCGGTAATGAGAAATCCTTAACCTCTGAATACTTGAAATTAGTTTGTGCAACAATACAGCTAAAGTATATAAAAATATTGAAGCTTACATTTATATTGCAACTCGATCACGTATATTCCGGGTATATGACAGCTTGACAATTGCATTCGTGTGCGTTTTTTTTTAATAATAAGGAAACTGTGATCGACAACACTCGACAATCACATGATGATTGGACCTGGCATATATATAAGAGTGGTGATATTACCGACAGGAGCCAGTTTTTGTTAAAAAAAAAATAATAATAAAAATATTAAAAATTTAAATATTTTTAAAAATATTTCTCATTTAAATTTTCTGGAAATTTTTTATTAAAACTGAAATAATAATTAGATATTATTTTTGTTATTAATTATTATAAAGAATGAAGAGAATGCTTTATTTCATTTTATTTACTTTCTTTGTTTTAACAAAACAATGGTAATCACAATTAGATAGATATCAGTCGCTCGCACTTAATAAAAGGCGATTGTTTTACATTTTTCAGTGCTATTAGTTTTATTCTCTCCGCTCATGCTTAATAATCTTTCTACTATAAGTGATATATTTAGGCGTGACATAATTATCCGCAAGTGTGATACAAAAAATTAGTAGAAAATATTTCACAAAAAATTTTCTAGGTAATATTCCGTGCAGCTCATACTAATGATTTTTTTAAATGTTATTTTGATACTTATATATTTCTCATACATATAATTAAAAGTTGTTTTAAAGTTGTCCTGTAATTTTATTATTCCTTATCTAAATTATTACTTATATTTAAAGTAATTTCAAGATAAAAACAGATCAGATTTTTTAAGCATAATTTTTTTAAAATTAAATAATGTATTTTATAAAGATCACATGAAAATTTACAAAACATGGAGATAACAAAAAGAAAAAACATATTTCAATATGTGCAGATATTTGATACAGTATCATATGTGTACAGGATATGTAGTATTTATCAAATAAACAGGTTGGTGGTATACACAATCAATATATTAGATTGCAGTAAATACTGAATACAAAAGTGAATACAGAAAATCAATTTGTTCATTGTGATAATTTTATAAAAACAATTTTCAAAAAGTTGAGAAAAAGAATATACATATATTTTTTTAATATAAAACATAATTTTTAACACAATATTTTAAAATTTGAAAACTAAAAATTACAAAAGTAACTTGAATTTATCACAATAAAATTTCCAATAAACAATGAGATTATTATGTGATTCGGAATAACTTTAAAAAAGTGAATAAAACATGATAATATATTGTACTAAATCCATTAACATATTAGCCAGTCTTTGCGCACATTTGTCATTTATCTTCAAATTCAGGAATAATATTTCTTATATTTGTTGTGCAGTGTGCTATAGTGCTAAATGTTAACAGTCGATTCTCTCTTGGGATATTCAAACTATCTACATGATCATCTATCAGACAGAATAATGATTATCAAATTTTTAACATATGAATTATTTCATAATGTCAAATTCGTAACGCTATTTGAAAATAAAAGTTTGAAAATTTTTTATGAAAACATATACGTATATATATATGTGTGTGTGTGTGTGTATAAAAGCGCTTTGTATTGTGCTACAACGCAACATGGTACAAATATTAGTTTTGTAAGAAATAAATAAAATTTATTACATTATTTATGTATATTAATATTATAAATGTGTATTATAATATTTTTTACTCTATATATATATATTACTAAAAAAAGAATAAACTTAAACTTTTGGCATTTATATGATTTGTCCAGATTACTTTTCAATTAAAAACTTGCTTTTTTTTAAAAACATACATATATTCAGGGAAATTTCTGATAGTATATATTTTCATCTCTGCCATGTATCTCAGGCAGTAATATTCTTCTTTTTCAGAGCCATAATTTAAATGGCTTTACTTTAATAGAGAGCAGTCCCTTATAAATATAGCGCGTCACATGCTTCTACATAACTACATCACCGCCATTAGGAAGTCACCGTCATTAACGGCGTCATCGTCGTGGGCATCGTCTTCCCTTTTTTATACAAAGGATTCGTATACAACCTGGGTCGATCAGAAAGATCGGATGATACGGGATTACACGCCATCGTTATTTACAGCCAACGATCCGTCACGAAAGGAGATTCTCGGTCGAAGTATCCTCCCGGCGGAAGTACTTCATTATTGCACGATAATATCAGTATTATTGAGACGTGACTATGAGGGTCGCATTAACAGCATCGTGTTCAAATTACAATTAATCTACGAGCTAATGGTTACATCGCGCTCTTCGCTATATCTCTATAATAAGAGGAGACTGGCCAGAACGTACGCAATTTATTATTGCTTTGGCTACGACGTGTAATAATATCTCGGTGTAGAATATCAGCTATTCTTATAGAAACAATGAACGTTATGCGTAGCAAACAACGGAGCAAATCCCAACAATTTCACCGTGAAAAGCCTATTCAAAATGGCAAAAACTGCGAATGTAACAACTGTGCGTGCGCTCTTTTTTTTCTCTCGTTTGCACGTTGTTTAAGCAAAAGTTGCTGAAGTCTGCTCTTTCATTCTCTATTCGCCGTGGTGCTCCAAAGCAGAAACTCCAAATACAATGTAATACGTTTGCCGTAAAAGCGAACTTGAAGATGACGTAGACAGACGGTGCTGAGTCAAACTAAAAAAAAAGAGAAAAAAAAAACAAAACGCATCCGTGCAGCAAAAAGTAACTTTGTTCGCGCTTTGCACATCAGCAATCTCTGCTCATCCGTCGGACCGTTTCAAAGGAAAAAAACGTACAAGAAACAAAATGATTGCGATTAATTCTGTTTGGATAGTCTCCGTTGCTTTTCATCGATTTTTTTCTTTCAGTTGGAGACACATTAATCAAAGATTAAGGAAACATTAATCGCTGTCGTAATGCGAGGAATCGTGTTCCACGATAAATCAGCAGGTAAGATTATCATCTGCGACGTATAAGATGTTAAATTACATAAATTGTGCTAAACCGACGTTCTCATAAAAACGTGAGCAGCGACTTCATTTATTTTAGTTATGTAAAGTTGCGCTGACACTTTTTACACGTATTGTTGGTTTTTAAACGACAGTTCGTATCGCGTGCTTTCTTACAGAGTAACTGTTTCGAGAGTAAAATGTCTCTTTATTCGGAGCAGAAATTCTGAAGCATTTCTTAGTATACGCGCTTCTTTTATATATCTATCTTCTGTTACAGTCAAAGGACGCGCTTCCTCTTCAGTGCCTGACGTCCACTTCGTCCGTCGCTTGATTCTCCAGTGTGCAAGGTCTATGAAATTCTTGACCTCTTTCGTGCAGCCATTTGTTTGCCACTGTAAGTAAAAAATATATAAGTTGGAAAATAGTAACACCTTTAATTATACTCTCGGTAATATATATCTATTCATAAATTATTAAATATTTATAAAAAAGATATTGATATCAAAATAATATTATAATTTAAAAATGACAAAAAAAAAGAATGAGACAAGAATCAGAAGAATCTGATTTAAAAAAATAATATAAATAATATAATAAAGATGGAGACGACGTTTCAACGACGTACCCCACTTAGATCCCGTAAGTACTGGACAGGCCGCGTGTCTGGTTTTGAAATCTCCCTCGCCGTTAGGCTTAAGGTTGTACCAAAACGCCGCGCTACCCTTCCTCGGCCAAAGCGATATATTGATGGCGGTGAATACGGTACCTCCTCCTTGCTCGACATCGCTCATCTGTTAAGTTAAAATAACAGAAAGACAACGTTACACGTCGTTTGGTACTCGATAGTATCGTAATAAGTCGTCCAGAATTAGACTTACGTAATATAAGACTGTCGCGATTCTATTGCCCGTCCCAAGGCTCTTAAATGCATTCGTCTCTTCTTTCTGCACATGCGCAAAGTTGAAAATCGAATTATTAACTAATAAATCGGTAATAACCGAGCTTGGAAAATAGACCGAATGATCAACTTACCCTGGCAAAATCGAAATGCGGTTCGTAGTGACCGCCGATGCCATAATTGACCACTTGAAGCTCCTCGGCGGTCTCGATAGACATACTCGTCATATGTTCTACGCGTTTGCTTACCGCCGCTACGTGCTTGTGCTCGTGTTCTTGAAGCCACGCGCTCTTGCTGATTCTGTAATTCGCTATCTCTAAGGCACCAGTCTTGTAATTTTGCACCGTGGCGCGCTTAAACTGCAACAGATGTAATTATTCGAAAGAAATTCTTACAATTTGATGGCACTAGTAATGATACATATGATATCTCGGAAGAGAGAGTGCGCGGTAATAATTTTCCAATTTACTCTGTAATCAAGTTATTTACCCTAGGTTGAGCCATTCGTTTGATCGTCTCGATTTCCTCGTCGTAGATTACGTTGTGATAAACAACTATCCTCGGATCTAGGTACGCTTCCTCTTCCTTGAACGGCGCGATTTTCAGAAATGGAATTCCACGGTCGACATAACGGCACTTGAGATTCTTCCCTACTTCTAGTGGAATAGATACCTCGCCGCGACAAAGCATCTCGTACCTCTCCCTCTCCGTCATTTCCTCCCACGTTTTCACCCTTTCCTCGGCGACAGTGAAGTTCTGCAAGCCCGATAACCAACTTTACGAACACTCGCGCAAATGAGATTTACCTCTTAGATGTTCTTTTCGCATCTCTCAAACTAATGGTCGACGAGAAGTTCTCTGTTGTTTAATGATATCTTTCGCACTAATCGTGATAAGCCACTTTGTTGCAATAAATTCAACATGATTAAATTGAGCGAAAAAATCTCTGATTAAAAGAATTAATAAATCCAACATTAAAATACGTTTATCGTTATTTTAAAAAAATGGTTTATTTTGAATATTTAATTTCTCTGTGTTTCAATAAAGCGGCTTTTTAATCCAGATTTTATCTTTCGTTGACTTTACCTGTTCAGGTATCGCGGTGTCGTCCTGCCCGTCCTCACCTCGTTTCTTCTTCGACTGACTGGCCTTGCTTTGAATCTCCTTTTGATAATATGCACGGTTTCCTAGGGCTCTCTCGTGTGTCGGGACCAATTCCAATAGCTCGTTCGTCATACTCAAAGCGCGGGCGACGTTACCTGGAATGATGATAAAGACGGAATAACATGTGTGATAGGAAGGTGAAGAATGAAAAGTAGAAGCGGAGTAGAATGTCTCTTTAGAAATTTTTTCGTGTTATACAGTACATTGACATGCATCCATAATTTACTGTCAGAACCTTGCATGTATGTCGAAAATGCCAAATACTCCAAGATGTCGGGCTTGGAAGTGGTGGTAGCGTTTTGCTCCTCCTGTAGACGATCCATTGCCTCCTGCATCCATAACACCGTGTGATAGTAATCGCGATTGTGATAGGATTGTCGACCCAGCTCGAAGCAATCGCTCGCTAAAAAAAAGAATCAAATTGTCATATAAAAGGAAAAAGATTTCTGTGAATATATATATATATATATATATATATATATTCTATATTTTCATAAATATTTTAATTATCTTATATTTTATTAACGTCTTTCACACACAAACCTTTACAAGGCTTTACGTTCGAAATGCGTTCTATTGGATTTCTTTCTATTCGCAGCAAGAAGTACGCGGCATACTGATGTTGGAAAAGTTAGTCCGTTAATTAATTTTCCTTCCGCAAAGCGTCTCTTTTTTACCTTTCTTTGCATTGCAAAAAACTCTCTCCCGCCTATTATATACTTTTTTTTATATCGTTAAAGCAACGCATTATACAATTTATTCTTATGCGAATGATTATCTTAAATAAGATTCTTGTCGCGTAAATCACTATCCCCTTCCCTTTTCCAGCATCATATTTATCGTTTATCGTTACATCGAAGAAAATAAACGATTCTTTTGAGATTATTTCGGTTCACAGTTTATAAATAGTTACAGAAAATAGTTTTTAACAATTCAGAAAAATTACATTGCACAAACTACTCTTATAGAATGGTTAAATCATTTTTTAAAAATATCGTTATATATTCGTAAAATATTCATAAAATCATTATACATTCGTTTCTGACCAAAAAGAGCACGTGACGTTAAAAAGATCCCGGAATGGACTTTTTGACATAAATTAATAATAATTTAATTTATGAAAAAGAATGCTATAAAAATATATACCGGTGAGGCCGGTGCTGTATTGCACTCCGTTAAGGACGCCTCTTGCAACTTGTGCGGTTTCGAGCTTGTATGTGTCCTGTAGCCTCATCAAAGCGACTGCAGCACCATTGAGGTCTTCATCGGTCGGGAATTTTAGATCGCTCCTGGAATTCGTGATGTTTGCTACGAAGGACTTGCCAACGTCTTCGGTTATCAGCTCCTCGACCTTTTTCCAGTCGGTGGTCAGCCGTTTGACCAGCAGATAAGCGTTTATGGGATTCGATAGGTATTGCTGGATGTTCCTGGATGCCTCTTCGTGCTCCCTTGCGTAATCCTCTACGTTTCTAAAAAGAAAATATGTGCAATTAGTTTGAAAATGTTGCGGTCAATGATTTTATCTCCCTCTTTCTCTCTGTCTCTTTTGCTTCCTCTAAATTCAAGATAAAACATAGCTCGCGGATAAAATATTGTACAATAAAGCACAGAGGAGCACAAAGCGAAAGAGAGGCAAAATTATTCAATATAATTTATATGTCATATAAATTTCATCGCAAATGATTAAATTCATAAATATAAAATGTTGAGAATTTAAAAATATTTCTAATTATATTAAAAGTAAAATAAAGACAATTAATATTTTAAAAATTAAAATTTATCGTAATAACTTGTAATCAAAGCACACGATAAAACGTTTGACACGAATCCTCATTGACCAGATTATTTGCTGAATTATTTGGTTATTATTAACATAGCTAATCAAACAATCGAGGGGCTCGAAAATTACCGGTATTATCCGATATTACTATCGTTTACAGCTGCATAAGGGGATTAAGTCTAAATTCAATCGAACAACTTGTGCAGGATCTAATGGCGCGAAATATGTAATTTATTTAGGCAGTTAAAGCCATTCTAGATTATTCAGCAGATTTCTCTTTGCACAATTCGCGTAACACTAACTACATGCAACGTGTAAAGTGCCACCACGCGCAAATTTTAGCTGAATCAGTCTCTAAATAGCGTAAAACTCACACAGACAAGTTTCCACATTCGTGTTGTAATCACTAATCTCGTGTGACTCTTTATACTCTACGCAGGGAAATAAGAAATAATCAATGTTATTTTCTAAATTAAAAAAAGTTGCACTTTATATTGCTTCCCCTTTTCTATTTTAGTTTTTCAAACTTATTTTATACAAGATTATACAATAACTTGAAAACTGTTGATGACACTCGTGTCGAACAAAAGTAAAGTTTCAATTTGATTAAAAAGAATTCGTGGATAAATATATATATATTTATATCCTATATATGATCTAACGAAAATAAGAACAGCAAAGACAATAAAATTAATTTACGTTTTAGATGAACAGTTCTCTGGGAAATTGTACTAAATCAACGCTAGTAAGATTTATCTCTCGCATAATTAAATAAGTTAAAGAAAGTTGTCGTCTATAATTCGCTTAGTTTTCCAGTTTATAATACGGATTCACGTGATTCTATTGTTTTCGAGATGTTTTTCTCACAATCATGTTTCGAACTAACTGTCAAAATATTTTTCCATTTATCAATCCGCTTAAAAAAAAGCTCAAATATCTTTTCTCATTTGAAAAATTCAATTAACTATAGTTATTTTGTTAAAAATTATCATGTTTCAAAAAACCACGACTACACACAATAGTAATAGTTATCTAACAGTAGAATTAAACTGCTATGAAAAATATTTTCAAGTGTCTAGAATTCTTGCCAGAAATTCATATTCACATTTTTAATATGCATATCTCATCTAAAGACTAATTAATATTTTTTAACTTGCTGAAAACAAATATCTCTGGATGATAAATAAATAAAGTTGAAAGCAAATATATGCTAAAGACAATTTTTCATTCTAGGTGCTTCTTCAAGTAATTTGCGCGCAGAGACGAGGTGAAGGGTGAAAGACGACGGTAACTTCTTATCTCTGAGAAAGGGAGAGAGAGAGACGAGACCACGTTCCATCGCAAATCACCGTCCAATTACAATTGGGGCGTGCTACGCTATCGTGATATCAACTCTGTGGCGAACGACGGAGACGTTTCCGACACCTGGCGACACCATTGTCCTCGATGTCACATAACGGCGAGGGATGTCCTTTCAAGAGGGAGGAAAGAGACGACTTATCTCGAGTTGCGAATCTCCGAGAAGCAGACGCCGTCGATTCCTCTTCGCATTTAATGTATATGTATATATATATGTATATATATATATATATATAGTCGAGACGAGAAACTTTTTCTCAATATCAAACGACGAGGACCTGTCTGAACGACACGACGCGACATTTCCAACGTCGTTGAAGAAGTCACCGCAGAAGTGCATCGGTCACCGCAAAAGAGACACACGTCAACTTTCTTACGAGTTCCGGAAAATTAATGAAACGAATTTTCTTTCCTTAGAAGTATATCGAATGATATACACACATGGAGGAGGAATTTACAAAATAAAAATATATTTTATAGTGGTTTTTGAAAAGCGAAATAGTTTTTAAAGCGACTTAATCTATATACTTATATTTTTATAAGAGGCCGCAAAGATTAAATGGATCGATTCTTTACGTTGAATCATTTTTATTTGGAAGAATATTAATTACCATATAGAAGTTTCTTCTATTTACGGGAATTTATTATATAAATATAATCAGGACCGATAAATATTGAATGCGCTTCTTTACGCTTTTCAAATGCGAGATTTTTGCGACGAAACCAATTGCGAGTATAAATCGATGAAACAAAAAACACTCGCCATATGGATCGACAGGTTGGTCGTTAACCAGAGTATATAACGAGACACAATATAAATTACGGGGATTAAACGCGGCAGGTGTGCGTGACTTGGAACGCTTCTCTCTCATCTCGGCGACGTGTACCTCACATCTGACATTCGCAGCTGTTACGAATTGCGCGAGCGCGGTACTCGTTACAATCGAGCCAGAATAAACGTCAACTGTCAATATTCGCGTTACTGTTCATAGATCTTAATCCCCGTGATTCCGAGATAATCGCCTAACTGCATCGCGATCAGAGATGCCATCGTATATGAAATTTATAGGTACAGAGTGGTCCTGATTATAAATATATTATTATTAAAAATAGATATATATTTTCTTGTAAAAATTGCAGTAATGTTTTTAAAAATATTAAGTTTTCATCAGAGATGAAAAAATAATGATCGAAATAAAACAAATCTTTCATTTTTCCGAATAAATTGTAAATAAGTAATGAAAACAATTTTAAATTACGTTAAAATATCAAAAATTTTATATAAACTGAAATGAAAGAAATATTGTTTTCTACATGTCGAACGGTGCGGGCCATTTTACAAAAATAGGATTAACTCGGTTTGATGAACGAGTTATCGGAGCACATGTCGCATATATATTCCGCTCGCATAACGCATGCGATTGAAACGTTCATCATATAGAGAGACTATCACGCGTTAACGATTAAACGACACGTCGAATCGACTCGAAAAGAGCTTTATTGAAAACGGAATAAAGCTCCGCGCGCAGCATCTCTCTGTGAAGGACAGGCACGGTCTCAATAACGATAGTTCTTTGTATCGCAGCACCGAGAGCCAATAACGAAAGCACCATCTCTCCTCCTCGTTAGCGCGATTTTTCATCCCGTTCCTCTTCTCGCTTTGCTCGGCCTATCGCGTCAGCGCGTTTTCGTACGACGCGCATCGCTGACGACAGATTTTAATTAACGATACGCGTCTCTCGAAAAAGATGATCCCCGCAGACTGCTTTTCTTTCTTTCTTTCTCTCTCTCCCTCGTGGTATTTTTGCACTCTCGTCCCTCGACTCTCTTCGATGCGGTTTAATGTCCATAACAGCGCGGGTGTTCATCCCAGAGCATTGTGCGACATATGCAGCTTCATCGAAAATTCCCGCTTTTTTTTAATTTTACGACAGATAATTCTTTTATCTAGCAAAACTTTAGTTAAGGTTTTTTTTTTTTTTTTTTGTAAACGCCGCGGCACTTTTCCAAGTGGATGAAAATAGAGAAAGTTTCAAAAGATAAAGGGATGTTAAATGTACCAGCTTGAAGATTTACTCTATTCTGGAGTTTACTCTTTCCGACTTGGATTTATATCATTTCGCAATTCAGCCAGAAGACAACCGAGGCGAAATATATATATATATATGTGTCGGTCGTATAAAAATTTTAACGTAATTATTATTAGAGTACGCGGCGTTCTCAGAGTTAAATTCGCTCGCAAAAGGATCGCGTTGTGTATTTCTCTCTTTCGAAAAGGATATCTCTTTTTCTTTCTTCCTGCAGGTACTTTAATCTCTTCTTTCTCATTTTTCATGAACAACGGACGCGGGCGTGCGCTTTGTGCCGTATTTGCCGCCGTCGCCGCCTCCGGTCAGTTTCCACGATACTCTCGGCTGTTTTTCTCCGTCCGCGTCACCCGCGCAAATGGAATAGCTCTCGGTGCATACGGAACAATGCGATGCGCGAGACAGTCGCGGATCTGGCAGCGTGTTTTAAAACCTGCGTTTGATGCAAAAATGACAAGAGTCGCTGAAAAAAAAAAAAAACATTACAGCCACATTTCTGTGCAAATATCATATTTTAAAAAATTCTCATGCGCTTCTATATTTTACGCCTCTGCTACTTTGTTTTCTAATTACTTATTTTACTTATTTATATCATACCTGTACGACAATATTAAATTATATTTAATAATTGAAAAACGAATGTGCGCGCACACTCGTGGTTTTGCATTTGCCAAATTCATCATTGACGCAAATCGGTCCTCGGTTGGAAAGCTTTCAATGCGATGCGACGCGACAATGTGGATGCTATCAACCTATCGCTCTTATCCCTCTGCCACCCTTTTTCAGATCCTCTTGAGCTCCTCTCGGGCGAAACTCTCGCGAGAATAATGGCGATCGTCATTTAGTCACTTCCGATGGTTCTACGGGAACCACGGAGGATTTGCATGAAAATGTATCGTTATGCAAAGTTACTTCGCGCAAACTACAGATGCGACTTTGTATCGCAATAAAAAAAAAGGACTTTCAACTTTGCGAAAGAAAATTATTCCTAAACTTTAATTTTAATGTCTTCGCGGAAAACTCGTCGCTTACCGCTCGATTATTCTCTTTTTTTAAATAAATAAAAAAAGCAGCTCCGCGTATGACACTTGGAATCACGATCGTATGATTATCATATTTATATGATATATCATATTATCATATCATATAATATTATAATATAATAATAATATAATATAATATAATATAATATAATATAATATAATAATATCACAATATAATAATAATATCATATTATCATATTTATATGATCGTGCTTGGAATGATAAAACTTGTATCAATTATTTAAACTCGTTACAATTCCTTCTCTTTTACACAGATATAACACTCACAATCAGTACCTAAATAGGTATATATTTATTATTGAGATTCGAAATAAAAAAAAAACAAGAGTCAAATCCTGACGTACCGACTCAGTTCCGTTACCCGCGATCGATAAGGAAGAAAAGAGGGGCGCGGCGATCGATAACATCGCTGTCTGCAGGACTCGGCACATGTGTGGTTGCGCGCCGCGCATGCGCGCTGGCGGCGCGGTAGCGCCACCCCGCCAGCGCAGTTAGTCGGAGTAATGTCTCTCCGATCGGACGGGCGACGGGAATGACCGGGACGACGTCGAGGTGCCGGCTTTCGTTCGCGTGACGAGGACACTCGGCCGAAAACACCCTCGAGTTGCCCGCGATCCTGGAGGCCGTGCGGAATGTCTCGGGACGACGGTTTCGATTCCGTGACGTGAACTCTCACCGTGAAACAACCGCGAGCGCCCATCATGGCGGATACGACGAATAACCGGGACGTGGTTAACGGAGTTGCGACGTACCTCACGGATTTTCCCGAGCGCGTGCGACGTGGGTGGTTCAAAGCCGTCGAGCCAAACGCGATTCTTACGTGCGAGAGTTTAACGGACGTCTATGTTTATGTGAATGGTGGGGTTAATTGTAGAATCGTCGGTAAGAGAGGCGTTTACGAGTGGCGTTTCACGATCACCGCGACAGGTAAACTTGCTTTTGTCATTTCGCTTTGTTGTTATTTCGTCAAAGGATTCAGTTATGGGTAGATCAAACAGACGCGCCGGCCTGTATCGGAAAACCTTCCTCGAGTCGACGAATGATATATTCGATCGCGACACACACACACACACACACATATATATATATATATATATATGTATATATGTATATATATATATATATATATACACACGTCGTCTTCCAATTGGAAATTCAAGTACAATGTGCGCATGTTTGTAGGTTAGTTTTTTCGTAGAGTGGTTTATCGTTTGTTTTCGAAACTTCTTATTTTTTCATTTAAACAAGCATCGTGCAATTATACGAGACACCCTACTCGAAATTCTTTCTATTTCTCTTCTCGTTTATTCTATCGAGACGAGCATCAAATAAGCGAAATGATAATTTCGAACGATTAATCATATTAATATACGAATTATATTTTCAAATGAGAGATTATGTAATTTGATGATTTAGTTTACGATGTAATTTATTTGATTTAACTCGGCTCGTGAATTCTCAATCCCAAAGGTGACAAGCAGTTGCGGAACGTGGCCTTGATATCGGACGATTATCGCGGCAACTTTGTCCTGAAGTCGGTGCAAGAGAACGGCAGTGAAATCGGCGTGACGAACGGCGAGGAATGGCACAATCCTCGCGCGAGTTACATCGTCGATCGTTCGATCAAGAGACACTATACGGTAACGATCGCGTTCGCCGCCAGCAAATACGGCACTTATCGGCAAAACGTCATCTTCGGCTTCAAGTGCTGCTCGACGTTCCTTCAGAGGATCTGCGCGGATTATCTGCCGATTCAGGATTACGCGCGTATACAAACGGCCACGAATTATCAGCTGTCGCAGATTCCATCGAGATGGCCCGATCCGTACGCATTCTACTCGCCTTTCATGCAGAACCACGCCGATCTACGAGAGATCAAATTATCGAAGATATATCCGTATCCCGACAAGCAAAATTTCTTCCTCACGCAAGACACGCTGTCGGATAACCGGCTGACGCCGCAAAACTATCGAGGTCGTATGCACGAGATGATCACCGTCGAGGAGATCGCCAGACACGAACAGCTCTCGAGATACAATCAGATCTCGTGGTTGCGGCTCATGTCACAATACGTATTATCTAATTGCGACGGCTCTACCATCGCTAAGTATACACCGCCGGGTGAACTCTTTGCTCAGGTGCGACTTTTTTTTCTGCTATTTAAAAATACTACTTTTGTTCGTTTCTCAATTATTAATTGTTCGCCTAATTTTCACTTCCCCCGATTATTTTTCGTCTCTGTAGAATCTTTGCTTCCCCCCTTTTTTTATTATGCCCTCTTATTACATACGTTCACTTCCTCCCTTTTAAGATCGAATAAGAATCCGCCGTTTTTCTCTCCTTCGATTATAGCCAACGCGTGAAATTTGTTGCCACCGCAGCTCCCAATCGCTCGGGACATCTTGGAGGACACGCAGAGCGGCAGACTTCTACAACGTAGCTGTAATACCATTTTAATCAAGCTATGGGACAAGGATCTCGAAAATTCGCATATGATTTTCGAAGCTCACATAGAAAACAAATGCTCACAGTCTATATTCGTCAGACTCAGCAAAGACTGCGTGACCCATTGGAAATTGGAAGAGCACAGCGAGCTCGAAGTGGAATTAAGATTCGTGCTGAGCCGTCTCAATTTTTGCGAGTGGCATTTGGCGGTGGACGGTCTGGAACATTTGGATTTTGTGTTCCTCAAGGACAAGCATCGCGAGATCGACAACCAAATTATTCATAGCTTCATGCAAGTCGATGCCGGCAACCTTCGTATTCTTTCCAGTTTATTTCTGGATAAGCTACTGAATCAAGAACAGAAGCAAGCGGTCGCCGCGATAGCATTGTCCACGACCAAGACTTCCTCGCCTCCGGTCCTCTTACTGGGACCCTTCGGCACGGGAAAGACGTTTACCATAGCGCATGTGCTGCGTATGCTCGTTAAAAACCCGGACAACCGGATACTTTTATGTACGCATAGCAACAGTGCAGCGGATCTTTACATCAAGGAATTCTTCCACGTTTGGTATAAAGAGGATAAACATCCCAGACTTAAACCTATTAGGATATATTATAAAATGCGAGCTTTGAATACGGTAGGTGAACAACACTTTGCTTTTAAGCTCTCGATAATTAAGGGAAGAATTGCGTCTCAATGGTGATTTGTTTATATTTTGCGATTCAGGTACATCAAGTTGTGCAACAATACTGCCTCATGGACGAACACGGTCGTTTTCGCGAGCCAGTCGAGAAGGATCTTGAAGATTATGGTTTAATAGTGACTACTCTAACAACCTCCAGCTGTTTGATCAGTTTGAATCTGTCTCTGACTCATATAGTTATCGACGAAGCGGCCCAAGCTATCGAGTGCGAAGCGCTGATAGCTCTGACCTTGGCGAACCAAGATACTCGTTTGATTTTGGCAGGTGATCAGATGCAACTCGCACCCGAGATTTACAGCGTGTTAGCGAGCGAACGAGGATTGGGTGTTAGTCTCCTAGAGAGAATGTACGAATTTTATTCGCCGGAACATCCGTATCGGATACACCTTTGTCAAAACTATCGCGCGCACGCGGACATAATCAAATACACGTCCGAAATGTTCTACGAAGGAATAGTTAAACCCGCCAATCCGGACCTGCTGAAACATCCGACTATGAAACCATTAACATTCTACGCTATTTGTGGCGAGGAAGAGCAGGTATGTAGATTGTTTAAAAACGTTAGCAAACCTAGAGTTTGCGATGCAATCTGTCTATGAAGAAAGAAAAAAAAAGTACGCGTATCTTTGTTGTGATTTCGATTTATTATCAAATTATTATATAGTTGCTAAGTCTATAGATTACGCGCGAAAACGATAAAAAAATTTTCTTTCACCTACTTGTGAAAGATTGACTTGAACTTATGTATCGATTGCATTAAAAAAACAAAAAATGCAAAATTTTAAGATTTCGATTTATGATTGATAGATACCAAATTCTACGGGATACCAGCATGTTAGGGAAGCGGAGGAATTAGCAAATCGTGTCTTGGAATTGAAGAATACCTGGCCGACGCAAGAATGGGGCCCGTACAACGAAGGATCTATTGGTGTTTTATCGTATTATCACGAGCAAGTGCAACGGTTGCGAATCGAGTTGCGCAGACGCCAACTTTTCGACGTGTCCGTCGAAAGAGTATTAAATGTCCAAGGCAAACAATTCACCGCGGTTTTTATCAGTACAGTCCGGACAAAAACATCCGACAGGTATCGCTATTACAATAGGCCACAGGCGTTGCAACACACTTTAGGTAACACGTTGGAATCCGATATCGACAAGTTTTCCATTGTTACAGATCCTCCGCCGAGACAAAGGTTAAGGATTATGGTTTCCTGACGGATCCACGTTTGTTAAATACCGCTTTAACGAGAGCGAAATGTCTGGTGGTGGTTGTCGGTGATCCAGTCGCTCTGCTTACTATTGGCTCTTGCAAACAACTTTGGAAGAAATACTTGGAAGCGGCCGATTTACACGGAATGGACAGGAAGGAATTACAGGCCCATCTGAACAAGGTACCCAAACTACAAATATCACCTCTGAATCCGTATGCGAGAGAGTTTTTTCCCCGAAGGCAACCGTTATGCTTCGTTCAATATATTCAAGTTCCGGTTTGGTATCCAGTATTTCGTCCTCCTCCGCATCCACCAATGTGATGAAAATCTCGCGAAATTCAAGAATTAATTTAATCGATTAGTTCGAGACGATTGTTTCGACGAATCCGTACACGTTTCATAAGTCGAAGACCGAAACATTACATTTTGCCGTTTCTATTAATAACATACAATTATCTTCGATCGTATCGATCGCACAAGCAAAACTATATAAACTATAGGTACACCAAGATGTGCGTAATTTTTCTAATTTTTCAAAATTTTTATTTGTCTGATGGTGTGAATGAGAGTTTTGCTAAAAACATATATTTTGTTTATTTATGTGTATAATAAGTTATAAATCAAGATAATCATCGAGACGTGAAAGTAAATCCCCTTTCATCTTGCTGTATGAATGAATGCTGTCTATTTAGTCTATTATTTTCGATGAATTTTTCAGAAAATATACGTGCTTTATACCTCGAATGATGTGTGTGCATTTGACAATGTTTTGAGACATTTTTGTCCTTTATTTAAACCAGTATGGGCATACTTTTTCATATACACAGCGAAATATGTACAAAGTGAAAGAGAGTTAGTTCTATGATGTATTTAGCAGCGAGAAAAATTTTCTTCGAATCCAACACATTCACAATTATATATGACGATGTTTTTCTTAATAAAAAAATATAAATATATATATATATATATTTTACACAATTTTATTCTTATTTAAGTAAGAGGAAAATAAAAACATAATTTCATATAAAAAGAAACTCGTTATTTTTCCCTTTCAATCTTTCACGATCCCTAATCTGTACGACCTCTATGCAAAAGATTCGTGTTCAACCATCCGTTAATATAATAGCGTCTAAAATATCTCGCGTATTAATTTCCCTACTAATAATGCGATGTTATATGTTTATAAGCAGATATGGTGTACGCGACGACGCCGGCGTCGGCAACAGTACATCGTTGAGATACCCGCATTAGGTATTGTCTAATGCCTAAAGGCAAAGTACGTAGATCGCGTGTACACATGCGAACAACACATACACCGTGCATTGTGCATCTTTGTGGATGCCGTTACATCCACGGGTACTCGATACGTAATTCGATGCTGCGACTTGTCTCTCGATCGAATCTCTGCTCTGTTGTTGGCAATATTACCTAGCAGAAAATCCGTAGGTTGACGCTAATTGAACAGAAATTTTCCGAAAGAACGCTACATACCTCAGTTTCGACGGAAAAATGTTATAGCTACTTTTTTTTAGTTTTATATTTGTTATATTAAAATCCAGGGCGCGCAATAGAACTTGAGAAAATGTCTCGATGATATATATAAATAAAATTAATCGAGAGTTGTAATACAGAATAATATTCTTGTTAAAAAGTTTACGTTTTATTTATTGAACAATTCGTTTTATATCGGGATTCATCCGAAAATTAAAAAAAAATTAAAATAAAACGAGTTTCACTAAAAAAATCTTGAGCTTGCTAAATATTCAGCATTATCGTGGAAAATATCGCAGCCATTCGAGGGATCGAATTTCACGCGGCGCATACCGCATGATCGATTTCTCGATGGCGAATATAGTTCGAAAAGGAGAAATATTACCGGAATTCCATCGATAATTCCAATCGTGTTTCCTCTAATTACCAGAAAATTAAATATAGATAGACGCACGCGTGAAAATGTACGATTTTTTTATTCCCCGATCACGGCGTTCAAGCGAATATATATCAAAAGGAAATAATTTCGAGATAGGATCGATATTAATCATTGTATCGAAAACCATTGTAACGCTTTAAAAAAAGGGACATCTGTAATTCAAAGCCATTGAAATACCCATGGGAAATATATATATATGGTATATAGGCTGTGTTCAATTTTTAAATCGTTCCATCGTTTGCAAAATTCGTTAACGTAAAAATGTTCATCTCTTTTCACCGCGAAAAATAGCCGCGCATAAAAAAAAGCACAACACGAGTGCCTCTCCATTTTATATATTCACGTTTCGCAAACACACACACATATATATATATATATCTACATAGCATCGCGGTGCCTTTGGATAAAAATCGACGATTGCAACATCGATATGGTAATTAATTAAAGGTAACGAGTATCGGCTAAATGAGGAGATACCCGAGAAGGACTCGTCCGTCTACACGAATCGACGATAATAAAAACAAATCGATCGTGGCGCGGACAGTTAATTAGAAGCAAACAGTTACAGGTCGCGGACGCTCGTGATAGAACTTTGTTATCTTATCGGAGCCAATTACACCGACGTCACTCTCTCCCTCTCGAGGGAACGCTGAAGCACCACCACCACCACCATCACCACCATCACTATACCACCACCACCATCATCATCGTAATCGCGATTATTAATACCAGTAATGGCGCTTCCGATAGTCGCGTTTCAGCTCGGCTCGTTTGTCCCCCTTACTTAAATCCCCGGTTTAAAATTCAGATTTACTTGGATGATCGTCAACGTTTTCTTTGCCTTTGTGTTAAAATATCGCGCGCAGAGTTTGCATTTTCTTAAATTATAAAATGAGAGAAAAATGTATAAATAATATTATAGATTATTTTATCGAAAGGCGAATAAATTATAATTTTTTTCGATCAAAAATAATGAATCCTCGAATATCGAGTAATTAGTCGTATAATAATAAATATTTTATCAAACGCAATGCACTCGAAACCATTAATTTGCGGATATTTGATAATTTGAGAACGCTGCTCCGAATCGGGATATATAATGCCCGTTTTGCGAACGAGATAAGAAGAGTCGTTTAATATCTATGAATATTGAATGAGGAAACTCGTGCAATTTTAGAGCTCCAAGAGATAGGGAAGTATATACTTTCGTCGACGATGCATATAGCACACACAGAGAGAGAGACTCTCGCAAGCGGAAGCACGATAATTAATTTACAATTGTTTTCCGCAATCTGTTCGTTTTATTAATTATTAGTTAAAATGATAAATCTTTACTAAATGTAAATTGTACGCATGCCAGTCTCTGTTTGATCAAATTATACTAACGTTTATTCAACCGAGAACGCGTTGCTCGCCAATTGTATGTCAAATATTTGAATGTTTTTCTTATGAATTTACACGCGTAAACAGACACGCGCGATATCACGTACCTACATATATGCATTCTTCGTGCAATATGTAAAACGTGTAAACGGGATTTCTACAAACGCGTAATCTCCATCAGTTTGCATACGTGTGTCCATTATAGGTTCACTTTTGTACGTGGCCGCGTGTACGTGTGCGCGTGTGGATGTGTGCCTTTGCGAATTCCACTGGTATAAAATGGCCATCACGTGACTGGATTGCAATTGCCGAACTTTGAATATCCATGTAAAACGAGAGATGGGATGTGAGAGAAAAGGGAGAGAACAAGGAGAGAGGAACAGGTGCTGACAGGTAGAAGAAAAACCGTCGATATATTCTTCGCGAATGATTTTTGCTACGTATTTGATAGCTCGATCAAAATGATAGACGGCTATTGCAATTGATTTATGGCCAGTCTGGGAAATTTCAAGTAGTAGTAGGTGCAAACACTCTGTTCCTATAAATGATAACTCGATAAATAATAAGACGCGATTCGTCAGGTGAGAAATACTACAAGAGAAACTTTGTCGTACATACATCGGAATGAATAAGAGCCTAACAATTTTACTCTTTATACAATAAAAAATGTCGCTTTATATTTTTTTCAAGCGAAATAAAAATAATGAAGAATAATCACAGGTTTATATGCCTTGCGCAACTTATCGATCGAAATAATTCTGTCCGCGAGTTTTCTCCGTTAATCCGGAATTCATGAATGAAATTCGCGTGGAAAAGAAAGGAATTTAACGCGGTCTCGTCTAGAGGATCTCGATGCGTGCGTGAAACGTGTGCCACGTGTCATCTGATTGATCGGCAAGTTTTAAATGGCCATAGAAATGGAGAGAAAGAATAAAATTCCGAGCTTGACAGGCTCCTCACTCCGTCGAGTGTCCATGACAGAATTTTCTCGAGAGCGACCATCCGCGCGCAGTCGTCAACGGTGTGTTAAATTTTGTGCGGAATCGTTGTACGTAAATGTTGTTGGAAAAGTTTCCAACGCTGTCCCACGCGTATTACTTGATCCGCCGCTACTGTTGTGCCGGACAGGGAAATGCTTAAACTATCTTCCACGAATTAACTTTACAACGTGTTTGCGAAATGAATTTTGTAGCTGAAAAGAATGTGTAAGCTCGAAAAGTTGGATTTTTGAAAGAAAAAGAAATTATAATTCTCAGAGTATGGATGTGAAGTCGATCGATCAAGTTGAAAAGCTTTCGCAAACTAACACAAATCTCTCTCTGGCATGTACTTGAATGCTTTAATTAAAAAACAAATTTATGCGAGATCATAAATCTTTTATTAAAATAAAATTATCTTGTTATTAATCTTTTTTTTAATTATCGATTTAATTATCCAGCAATTTATATCGTTATTCGATAAATTATGAAGCTCATATTCTCGATTGCAATTACGTAAGAAAATAATTTTAGACTATTATTTGCACGGAATTATTTTCGCGAACAAATTCGTTTTGCATGGGATTCAATTTTACGATTATCTCTTTAACACAAGTGTTGCCAATTTTAGCAGGATCGCGATCTGATATCTTAATGTATTCATTCCCTTTTCTCATTCCTTTTCGCTCCATTTCTTTCCTTATATACAAAGATAGTCGAAGCATTAGTATCGAATCAAACGATATGTCAAATCGTACCCGCAAGAAGATTAAGAAAAGAACCGAGAAAAGAAGAAGCCATTCTCGCGCGAGACTCTTTCCTTCCGTAAGATTTCCTTCCTTAATCATCTTTCGTTTTACCAGCGCTTCTGAGAGGAATAGAACAAAGAAATCGTTGCACCGACAAATGCCTCGATATAATAATACACCCTCTCGATATCGTGTGATATCAAATTTTTATATCAAGTTCAATTTTTATATCACATTTGTATCGTTCTTTCTCGACCAACACTTAATTAACGTTGGCCGTATCGTGTAAAGCGATAACAATTTTTTTTACGATATGTCATAATACAATAAAGTCAAATGGTGATATTCAGAGTAATCGTGAAAGCTCCCCAAATTCGATTATTCGCAGTTACGCATCGATGAAAAAAAGAGAGATTTAACAGGATTTGACAACACGAGCGAAAATTATTTCTGCAGAATGATTCGCGTTACACGCGACTGATCAAATATCGGTGCACCGAACGAGCCCTGCATGCTTGGCGAAATGCGAAAAAGAGAGAGAGAAAAAAAGAATCGTGGCGAGCATACACACACGGTATAGGATCGGTATTTGTCCACCAATATAGGCGCCACAAAGAGAGAAGGAAAGAAGAGAGATCTATTGCAATCCACCCACAGTAAAAACAAAAGATGACTTTTGGCGCGAGTTGCACATAAGCCGTAGAAATATATTGAAAACTTACAAGGGTTCTGAAAATATAGACATACGCTTGGTATTTATGTGCGACGTTAAATTCCGAGATCGATAACGCGTCGAATCTCGTTGGCGAAAGAGGTGGCTCTTGTGAAGCTATGTCCTCACTGGAGCAACATTTTGTTGATGTGCGAGTAAGAATCGCGTTCCTTCTCGCGAGGAATCTCATCACCGATATTTGAGAGGTAAGGATAATTGATCCGGAACGTGCTCTTACCTTCTCAGAGTCGCCAATCGTTGCTCCTGCGCCGTGATGTAGCCGTTTAACGTGTCAATCAGCACGGCTTCCGTTTCAAGCAGCTCCTCCATATCCGCTAAAGCGGTGTAAAGTTCCGCGAGGGCATTCCGTGCCGTTATTGACAGCAAGATCGTTACGACGATCAACAGAGTCGGCCTCCTCCTCATCTCCGACCGATACTGTAATCAACAAATGTCAACTCATTTATAGACATTATAGAATCGTGCACTATATGAACATATACATCATAAATAACATTCGTCCTATATATCCATTTATAAACTTTGCCCGTAAAGTTAGGTCGTGTCAATTATAAATGGATATAAATCAAATTCCACGTGACAGAATTTACGATGATAAACTCCAAAAGGTTTAATATTTCGCTGTTAAAACCGACATTGACTAATATATGACAAATCGATGATTAACTCACTTAGCGTCCGCCTGTGGGGAAAAATAATTTTTTTAATATATACGATATTAATGCTCGATTATCTTGTTTTCTCTCGCTTTTTCACTTCAAAAATGATGAATAAATTATTAATAAAGCCGGTTATTCATGTATTATTCAAATAACAATTTGTACGTTAGTTGCGTGCGTTTATTTCTCGTTAAAGTTTCATCTCAACTCGATATATTATATAACTAGACCGAGCTGCGCTTCGCAAACGCGTATTGACTCGATGTCATCCCGCGGGATTCCATTGTTGCCCGCAAAAGAGCGACGCGAAGGGAGGGCGTCCAAATTTTGCCACGAAACTCTCGTCGGAAGCCACGAAAGACGAGAACGGTGATAATGTGTCGCCACACCACACCACATCACACGACGGTACACGAATCTTCTCCCGCGCGACTATGTTTGCGTTAGGAAAAGTTGCGGTGGAACAGTTGCGAATTCGAGTTTACGCTGATCGTACAACTTACACCTGTCGGATCGACGATTTATTCCGTCACGCCGGCGTAAACTTTTCCCACCTTTTCCATCCTCGGCATCCCTTTAAGCCGCAACGGCCGCAAACCCAGCCCTTCTCCACTTTCTCTCCCTCGTCACCCTCTGCGGTCGCGCTCGAGAGCCGTTCTCGAGAGAGGATTGAGAGTGCGAGGTGTGTCAATACTCGAATAACTCGGTGTTACGATATTCGATGCTCGTCCATAGCGCCAAGAGATTACGCGCTTAGAGGTTTAAGGGATTGGGACTGCTACTCCGGAAACATTCGTAAATGATACGGTCGCGGTCGATACTGTACGTTTAAGCTTGTCGGTGTGATACGACGTGGTTTACCCTATTATGCAGAGGTAATAAATGATTCCGATGAGCGATTATCTCAAGTTTATGACGTCGATCCTCGTAAAACTCTAGAAACGTTGTGCCAGCATTGTGTACCTACTTGTACGCCAGTAGCACCGATTCTCCAAAATTGTTCTCGTGCTATCGTGCCTCTGTATTAATATTTCGATTTATCCCCTCGTATAAAAGCGCGCGAATAAATTATTAATTTACTTGAATTATTTATCATCGTACAATCTATACAAATGGTTTCTCTCGAATCAAGTGGAAGATGTATAAAATAAATTAACAATTAATATAATAACTTTATAGTGTGCATATAACTATAATAATAAATTAATAAATTTTGATGACCACGCGCAACCACCGACTAGTTATAATTAATTACTCGATGAAAGCCTTCGAAATGTTATCCATATTGCGAGAGCTCTATTATCCGCTGTATTAACCGGATCCGGAGGAAGCGAACCAGAAGAATCACAAATATCCGTAAAATCAGGGGAAAAAAAAACGTTATTTAATTAATAATTTTATGAAATTCTTTTTCATTTCTTGTAGAAAATTTTATTCAAAATTTCTGTGAAAAATTTGTTTCAAATTAATAATTTACGCCCTTTGATGTTCGTTTGTTGACATTTCTCTGCGCTGGTTTGCTTAGTCTACACCTGACTTTAAGCAAGCAAGAGCATGCACAACAGATTTTGCGATAAATGATAATTTTTTCTGCAAACACAAAACTGAGAGAGAAAATTAGAGAAGTGAAGATGCGTTGGCGAAATAACAATGAGCGCTATTTTTTTTTCCATTTTTTTTTCCTGTTCTTTTTCGCTCCGCTGCAACGGCCCTAATTATATGCATACCGTAAATTGACTTGCCCCTGCTGCCTCATTCTTTTTATCTCGATAATCGAGCTTGAAAGCATCTTTGAGGTCAATTCAACACGACCACGTGCATGGTTGTGCTATAAAATGCACGCGTTGTTGGACATATACTCGGTGACTCAAAGACTTCTCCATCTTGGTACGGACAAACTTCCTTTACAGATTTTCGCTGCACGCGATCCTTCTTTTTACCTTCTATCAACAGCTTTCACTTAGGTCCGCTCTTTTCCCTGATTCTTTCGGTTTTATCTTGCCCTTTTTGTCAGGGCTTCTCGAAATAATGTTCCCTTTACAGCAACGGATTAAAGTACACTTGGAAAGCTCGAGAGCTTCGTTTCGATGTCTTTTATCTTTTTGTCAAAAATTTGAGAATTAAGAAAACAAGAGGGATTAAGTTAAAAAGAAGATTAAAGTATTATTTAAAAAATTAAAATAAAAGAAAATATTAATTGTGTTGAAAAAATTGATACTTATTCATTGTGTTGCGCAAAGTTACTCCGGTTAATGTCTATTCCACAACTTACGATAGATAAAATTACATAAAAGAGTATCTTTATTATAACATTATACGGCTAGTATTATACACGTCTGTCGTAAATGGTTCTAGTACTCTGTAAATCGCTCTCCGAGTTATCCAATCAAATCAAAGTTTCCCAACCACTACTTCTCAACCAGGCGGAAGTACGCAGAACAAATTTATAGAGAAAATTGCCGAAAGGTTTTCGAAAACGTCCACATGCGTTCCGTTCGCTCCGGTTTTACCGAGTAAAAAGCACGCATAGAAGACAACGTAACATAAGTGGCGTGGCACTTTTTTTCCTTTTATATGCTCCAGATAATCTTCTTTTTTCCCCCATTCCTCCGTTGCTCCTTTTAGAACTTAAGCCCGGTAACTCGCGGTAACTCGTTCCACGAGAGAGCTTTTTCTTTCGCGGGGAAGCGCTTAATTAATGCCGATCCTTCGGCGAGATTACGGCGAGCTCGTCCGAATTTTTCCAACAGAAGGAATTCAAAAAGATTACTTCCACTTTGCTTTCCCATAGTCCGCGAAGATTCCGCGTTAATTAGCAATTAACCAAGTTCATTCAGGGTTCTCCTTCCGTGCGATAGATACAATTTGTTGGCGCCTGCCTCTCTTTGTTTCATTCTCGTTGATCGAGCGTACAACGTTAATCTCAGTCTCGACAACATCTCTCTATATATATATATCTCTAATCAGCGAGTAGACAGCTGACGCGACGCGACAAGCTGTCAAACCTAAAAGAAAGGGCCAAGAGTTTTTCAACATCTCTCTCTCTCTCTCTCTCTGATCTCTGAAATTTGATTCTCCAAATCGGCTTACCGCGCGGCCGCGTTTGACCACGACGCATGTGCTATTCGCTTTTGGGTTCGCGAGAGGGTGACCGTGAATGTCGCTAATAAGATCGCCGTTACGACAGCTCGCGCGAGCAAAAGAGACGCGGCTTTGAAAGCGCGTCGCAGCTTCAAAATGGTAATTTCACGGCTTCGCGAGCATCTCGCCCGCGGCCAATTTAATTCCGGATGGATGATCGCGCCATCTCACTTGTGCCGTGTCCCTCTATTTTTCTCCGTCTGCCTTTGTCTACCCCGGTACCCGGGATATCATCCGATTCCGCTCGTTCGAACTCGTTTTATATACCCGGGGCGCGACCTTGCGACTTCTCTATCCGCTCGTTTCTTTTTTTTTTCTCTCTCTCTCCAAGAGAGAGAGAGAGAGGCTGGCTCACTCTCGCACCTCTGTACGATCAACTCTCTTTTATCTCTTTTCCCTCTTTTTTTTTGTCTCGCGTTCCAATGGCACTCCAAACCTTTTTCTCTTTCCCTCGAATTATTTCAATGGAAATTGCTTCTCGTTAGTATCGATCCGCATTTATAACACACGAAACTTTCCAATCGTCATTATCGGAGGCGATCGAGCGTTCTCTTGAATCTTGATACTTGACTGATCTTACAATCGATTATTAACTCTTTAAAGTCTTTCGACCATTAATGCGCAAACGACGAAAGGAAAATTATTTGATTTATATACGTGTAATTTGAAAAATATATCGAAAAATGCGTATTAAAGGGAATATTTAACAAATAGCAATATGGAGAGAGAGAGAGATTCGCTGTTAAAAAAATTGATCGTAAAAATTGTTTACGAGCGAAAATTGTACCGAACAAAGTTATGTCTATCTAAATTTCTCCCACCGCGCGTTATATATCCATCATTTTGCTCCAACTCAAATTAATTTAATACCGAAGCGCTCTTATTATTCCGATCCCGTCAAGATTCTCACAGTTCGGAATTTTGACGAGAAATTCTCCTCGGCTAAGTTCATCGATTCTATACCTCATTGAACTTACTCTACTCGACACAGCCAGATTGAGCAAATGAGTAGGAAACACTTTGCGCGACAGATATTGTCTTCTTATATTTACGATCAATTAAAAGATGTAAAAGTATCCTCATTGATGAGATTTGTCTTTTCCGTACAAATATCTAAAGGAATCAAAATATATTTTATCTCAATACACAATATTTGTAATAACGTAATGGTCAATTATCGAGATGTCTTGCAAAAAATATTACTTAAAAAATAATCAGATTTTTGTTGTTGCAATCTCGTTCAGATTCATCTGTCAAACTCTTTTGAAGGAAATAAAAAAATGACAAAGCGAGTTTCCCCGTGTAAAAGCCAACGAGGTTTGAGAAACCGGACTAATGTAATGTGAAATTTCGAAACTCGGAAGTATCGCGTCTCTATATGCATCGCGCGGTCACTTACAAATGCCGCGCTCGTGAAATGAGAGGTGAACTTGGTTTGGAGAAGAAGGGAGCTGCATATCCCTTCGGTAATTAAACTTAAACTTCTCTCGGAAAACGATAGCGTGCATGTGGGTATGGGTGCGCGCACCTATATACATATCTAGGCGACTGGTATATCCGAGAGTATTTCGTTAGCAAGTTCATGGAGAGAGGTTGATTTTCCTGATAAGTAGGCAAGTGCGGCGGGTATCACGACGGGACGTCGAATGGTTTCGCCAAGAACTTGGCAGACATGTCAAGTTACCTGTTCTAAGCACTCTATATACGCTCTGCTATTTCCTCGATGTGAAACATACCATAAAATGTCGCGATATTCTTTGAGTCGATTCGTTACATATATTAATATCATTTCTACAGATATATCACAACACAGAAAAAACAGTATCCTTGAGAGAATGCAAATATGCCTGATTCAAGTATATTTTATTCTTATAATAGCGCCAAATATAAATAATTTTGGATAAAGGATAATTTAGCCTTAAAACAGAGTGCAAAATATTCTTGGTTGAAATTTACTTATAAATATTGCAAGGACAAGTGACAAGTGTGCATCGAATATAAGGGGTACTTTCAAATATATATAATAATTCTTAGTTCAAATGTGACTAAGTTTGTTTTTACCATATGCGATTTTTAAAACAAGAATATATCTTAAGGATAAAATATACTTTACACAAACTTATTTATTATTAAGGCAAATGAAAATTTGTGATTACAAAGAGCATTATATGCTTAAATCAATCAAATAGCGTTCAAGAATAAAAATATACTTGAATCGAGGATTCCTTTTTTTCTGTGAAGACTTTAGTTTCATAAAGTAACAAATTATATAAGCACGAATAACAAAAGTCGACTGAATAATTCAATCGTTTCGATGTAGCGATATTATCGTCAAAGTATCGACATCGTTTGACGTGTCTATTTCACATGTTCTGTAGCGAATCTCATGTTAGTCGTCGTGCGAATATAAACTGGCTGTTTATACGAGCTATGAACTAGTGGACGATGAATTATTCGCAACCACTTTTCCCTTCCTATCGCAATCTAGCTTTCCAGCTCGAACAACCCTAGATATGTCAGATATTTTTACACGTGTAGTTTTTCTTCGTTCGTCTGCATAAATTCGATCGTTTATCGAGAAAAGATTTGTCGCCTTTAATCAGGTTATAGGTCGATAAATTAATAAGAGTTTATTATCCGATAACGAAATAAGAAAATGTTATCGAAAATTGGAGCAAAGTAAGCAGTAAAATCAGATGTGAGTAATTAATTCAATTAAATTGAAATTGGAATCACGCAAATGTTGTTGAACAATATTAAATAAAAGAATAAACAATTGATATTAATGAAATATTCAATTTATACAATATCACACAGTTAATTTATATTAAATTATTAATTTGATATAATTATGCGGTGATATTTCTATAACTTAATAATTATACAGAAACAAGGGATTACATTTTTACATAATACATCTGTACTTGGGAAAATTACTCCGAGGGAAAATTATTGAAATAACGAATAAAACAGATAATGGAAAAGAAACAAGACAATAATCGATGGACTTCGGTGTACGCGCGTTTCTCGTCTTTCTCGCGAGCTTTCAACGTTTGCTTCTCCAGGCAAGGTTGAGAGAGCCGAAACGTGTGTGTGTGTGCACAGTTGGGGTCGGGAAAACGTTTCGGATCAGTTTCCAAGCCGGCCTCCTTCTTTTTTCTCCCCATCCCTATCGACAACCATGAACCTGTCCGACCCGCGGCGAAATGCGGAACGTCCACCAGGGATGGGCTTATCGAACGCCTGGCAACGTTCCCCATTTTATTTCGCGGCGGGGTTCTCGTTCTCGGATTTTTATCGCCGACCGCGTATACTACGCGTGTCGTTTCTCTCGCGCGTTTCGCATCTCTACGACGAGATCTTACCAATATTTCACGCGTCTTTTTTCCCTCCCGTGTTAGACACAAATGTCCGAAGGCGTCTCCGATAAAAGGCATCGTCGCTTATCCAATGTGGATCCATATATCTATCGCGCGGCAATTAAGAAAAAGTAATAATTCGGAGGAACATTTTAGAATCGCGAAGATTCCACACAAATGCTGAAAATGTAAAATGAGAAGAGTTAATAATAATTATCCGACCACTTTATCCGGCAAAGCGACAAGTCTGAGGACACCTGAAAATTGGTTTCCGAGCAAAATTTGTGTAATGGAACTGTCAAAATGCCACAGTTAAAACGCGAACCAAAGTTGTCCTCCGATTCCGGATCGTTATAGCACGGCGGGTTCTAATTTTGATTCTATTTAATTTCTGCAAGTTACTCATTCCCCCAGCGGTGTGACAAGAAGTTCAGAACTTTCCGACAAGCAGAGTTCACGACTAGAGTTTACTCTCTCTCCCTCTCTCGTTAAAATCTACCGTATGGTCCTCAACGTTTTATAAGATTGCATAACAATGCTCATTATTTACGACGCTGCGTCGTTGAAGAAGCGTTAATTACATTCTCGTTTGCGTGGCCATACATAATGAAGATTCGATTCGAGGAAAAACCACAGTTGATAATGTGTAATAGGAAAAATGTAGAAAAATGTCGTTGTTTTCTTTTCGTTACGTCGTGCAATGCGCGCGTTACTCTTTTCGCGTTCTTTAAATGAAAGAGAACTCGCGCACGTGGTAGGTACTTCAGCGTACTTCCATAAAAGTAATTGATTTCATCCGTTTTTACAGTGTTTTGTTGCGCGCTTTTGTTCCGTCGACTCTGTTACCATCGCGCTCTTATGTCCACCTGCACTCTTTAAATTAAAGAGGATGTGCGCCGAATACGTATGTCATTTTTCTTTTAGCGTCTCTCTTTTCAATTAAATCACGCGAAAGAACCAATGGCACGGATGAAAGATTCATCATCGATTATAAGCACATTTCAAAGACAGACATCATTTATTAAATAGCTTTGTTTATAAAATAAATGGAACGACCACCTTTATTAATTTCCTAAAATAATACCCAAAATATTTTATCATCTATGGAATTTGAGAGAGAAATCATTATTTAAATTATTTACATATTTAAAGTCTTTATATAGCGAGAAATTTATATTTAAAATAATTATTTTTATACTTCCTACGTGTGTTACATTAAGATAAAATTATATATTTCAAATACAATTTTAATTCACTCAAAAATAAACAATTATTTTATAACAATCATTTATAATATACGAAGGAGGAAAAATAAATTGTATAAATATCATAATATTATATTTTTCATCTCCGCGCATCAAAATATTAAATAAGATATCATATGCCATACAATTACAAACGTATAATAACAACAACGACGACGATCGTATACACATTTCTAATTTATATAGTCAGAGCTGACTAAAAGCATTGCATTTTCTCTTCTCTCCTCAAAAACCAAAAATGTCAGAATATGACATTACACGACGATTACGTAATATTATGACGTGAAACATTGCAGTCATGCGTGTAATACGTATACAAAATTATCCATAGAGGATATATGATTAAAAATAATACTAAAACAGAGAGAGAAGAGAAAGAGAGAGAGAGTAATCCGCGAGATTTGGAGCGCCGTAAATCCTGCAAGGCGAAACGCAACGGGCGTTACGTCACGCCACCCCCAAACGTATGTAATCCATAGTCACCCCCGAAATTTCGCGGGCCGCGTAACATACTTCCGCCCGGCGGAAATGCTCGATGCATCGGCTTCATTCCGGATTCATTCGGAAAATGAATTTTAGATTACAGCGCGCGTTCGAGGCGTATTCCCGCGGTTGCACCTGCGCTGTGTTCTCTCCGAGGGTGAGGCACCGAAAACCGCGCCGCTCGTAATTCGCTATAACGTAGCGCACCGCGGCGCTGCGGTACTCATACACGCGTTTAAATAAATAAGCAAATAAATGAACAAACAAAGCGCGCGCCAGAGAGAGTTTCAAGTTCCGGCGTACGGTTGATCCCGGGCACGGTTCGGTAAATTAATTTAACCCACTAATGCATCGCCGCAGCCCTCGGGGTAAACGTATCGAGAATATTTCGCGTTTTTGCTCGATAAAATCTGATATATATATTTGTTGCATATATTTTTCCTCGCGGTTACACGCGCGCATTATTTGATGTACGAGAGGAAGAGTAACTCGATCAACGGTTCACAGTTGACTAATGCGAGCAGAAACGACGTTTCGAGCGTCATAATGAATAATAAGTGGATGATTCCCAACGCGTACGAGTTTACCCTGGTGCGCACCCCCGCGGCTTTGTTTGTATAAACGTATACTTCCCGCGCATTTCTCTTTCTCTCTCTCTCTCTCTCTCTCTCTCTCTCTCCGTCCGATGGTTTATTATGTTCTTCCTTTGTACCATTATGCTTCGCCGCCGTCCATTTGTCTCCGAGCTCACCTCTCGTATTATGCGTACCGTGTAATGTAGTGCGGAGAGACCAAGCTGTCTCTATATTATATACGTTTTATCACGGGAATAAAATCGCGCGCGCAGTCTTGATTTAGCGCGCAAAACTTTTAATATAAATGTGAAACCGAGAAAATGCACGTATCGCTCTCTCTCTTTCTCTCTTCCTTTTATTCGGACGGATGTCCGGCCGTTAATTAACATCCACTTTTCGGCGTTCTTTGCATTTTTACAATTAGCCACTGCGGAATGGATAGATGTAGGTATATGTACGTATGTATATGTATGTATGTATGTGCGCGTTATGCAAATTCAATTCGCGAAATGCTTATATTTCACGACCTCTGAACTCTCGGGAATAGAAATGACGCTGTTAGTGAACGATATTATACGTTTTTCCCCGACATTTTATTACGGCAGCATCGCCGTGACGCTTCTCATCAAGAATTTTTCTTCCTACATACATATGTATATATAGAGAAAGCGAGACGCGCGTATATATATTATATTACTCCGCAAATGGAATTCTCTACTGATAAAATTATTACTTTATGACTCCAATTAAAAAGCATCGCGATAATCCAAGTAAGCCCTTATATCCACAGCATCTCTCTCCTCGGTCATTTTCATTTCCATCTTATTTATAATACCAAACTCTTCCGACAATGGTGAAATTTCAAAGCGCCCCCGTAATTAACGATCATCCAATTATAACGGCGTTAATTAATTAGGGCTCGCTAGAAAGCGATACGCTCTAGAAATTTTTCTCCATGCGCTTGCAGTAAATCGAAATTATCCATCGTGCGCGCCAGTTTATTCAAAACAACGTCGTCGAAACAAACTACCGTTATCGCATTTATCCTTGTCGCCGATTCCGGGTTCCTGCGCTCAAATTGCACACGCCTGCATCGTCATCGTCAGCGGAATGACGATCACTCACCAGCATCAGCACCAGCCACCGCGTCACGTCGGCACGAAAATCGGAAACGCCGTGCATGGAGTAGGGGACCAGGGAAATGCTAATCCCACGATTTGTAGCGCGACGAGAAATCGCACCGATGCGTGATCACGCGCCGCAATTATCATTTCTGCAAACGTGCAACGGCGACGTGCGGAAGATGCATATCATTGCGACTGGGGGAGCGAATAGCTATCTACATACGTGTGCGTTGATCTCTTTTTTCGAAAAGGAAGAGGAAGGCATATATATATATATATATATATATATATATATATATATGCCTTCCTCTTCCTTTTCGAAAAAAGAGATCAACGCGCACGCTCCAGTTGTGCGGGAAAATATCCCGGTGCCAAACGACGTCAGAAATCAAGGGACTTTGAATAAACTCGGGAATAATGTTATTCTTCTTCTTCTTTCCGAGCTATTGTATACCAATATTTATACAGTCGCCCTCGTCTCTATAATTATTTTTGACAAAATGACATAATCAAATATTAATACAGCGCTCGTTTGGCGAATGAGTTTTAAATATTTGAAAAGTATATGATACTGAAAGGTCTCGTTTTGATAAAAATTGGAGCGCGCTTGGTGAAAGATTGAGAAGCTAAAGAAAGCATCGGCTGTTGGTCGCGGTAGAAAAGTAGCTTACTCGAGTTTATACCACAGGCTGAGCTCTATATGGAGGATTATTTTTGGACATTCTGTCATGCCTTCGTAAGCTCGCTAAGCGAGTTCGTTAAGTAAGCAACACGGCAGTAAAACCAAGAAGAAAGCGCGGTCCGATATTGAAGTTTCTTTAGGATATTTCGCTCGCGGGACATTAACCCTAAGAAATTCTGATTACCCGCTTTGGAATGCTTCCCCGACGTGGCTTATTAAATTTCCAAACTACTTTTATACGGGCACTCCGAGGCCCGCTTATCATTTACCGCCATATTGATACTTTTTCTTTCGGAATTTTGTCTATGGAACGCGTAGTCTATATAAAGTGTATCCGATCGAGGATATATATCCGCCAAGAATTCGATTAATTGAGAAAACGATATATCGCGCGGGCGTTCGATATATAAGACACGCGACAATGAAAAATAGATTTAGCGCTCCATTTAGGAGACGAAAGAAAACCTGTACGACGTGTAACACTTTGATCGATTCTGTGAAAGATTTCCAAAGAGCATAGCACGATTGTATCATTCGTATCGAATATCTCCGATATTTGTCCGTGATTACTTTTGCGGAATAACGTCGCAGAGAGGACACCAGGCGGGCGTTAATGTCAAGCCGGGGAAAGTAAAATAAAAATCGAATATAGAAGAAAAACAACGCGAGAGAGGAAGAAATGAGAGGAGCGCAGACGGTCCAAAAGCAAAGGAAACAAAATAGCGAGATGAGGGAAAATATCGCGCCCTTCTATGTCGGAGCGAAAAGCTTTAAACGCGGGCGCATACGTTTCCGCGAGAAAGCGCACGTTTCCGGTTTACCAGAGGCCCACCTCGTAATTCCTCTTAGTATTTTTCCACAAGTTTTTCCGACGCGGAATGATAAAAGTGCGTTCGAAGACATGGAAATGCACGTGCTATGATGGGGTGAAGGTTGAGGTTGAGTAAAAGCACGTAATCTGCCTTCTTTCTCTCGCAAAGCAGGTTAGATAAACAGAATTAACGTGTGCAATTTATCGTACAAATGCGCGCGACGACAATTTTTGTGTCGTCACTCTGCTCTCGGAGATTACGTCGAAATTTATAACTTAGAAATTCATACTCGCCGCTGCATAAAATTATCTCTTACCCATACTCGCGTATTTTTTAAGTGCGTTGCGTGAAAGCGTTCGCAGTGGTATATAGAGACATTTCTAAAATAATGAAAAATATATATACATAGGAGTTTTCCAAAAATATTTAATTTCATTTTACCGGTTGAATAACCTGTAATGAATTGAAATTTTATACCTACGTAGAGATAATGTGTGTGTGTGTGCGCTTTATATTGGTATTGAGATTCAATCTACGTTTGATAGCAGTCGAGAATAAAAATAAAATAAAAGTTATACAAATATAACTTTTTCTTATAAAATAGTCGAATTAATTTAAACCGTAAAATTGAAAAAATTTTTAATTTCAATAACTTATTTATATTCTGATATTTTTAACGAAATCGAGTTGTTTTTTTTTAGTTTAGGTGCAAAAGACCTGATAAAACGCGCGTTAAAATTTCGATTCGAAATGATTTCGCGTACAAATAAATGAGATTCGCAATCGTTTTAATATTCGCGAATAAATCCTGAAATATATATAGACTTTTGACACGAAACAGAAATATTTGCGCGTCCACGTTTTATTTATCGCAAGCGTGAGAACGTTTTTGCTCCGATATGCAAAATCGATTTTTATACGCGCACGTATAATGAAATTATAAGATTCGCCAATAAAAACGTAAACGACTTATTTAATTCTTTACATACATGGACTCTTTCTCTCTCTCTCTCTCTCCCGTAATTTGTGCATAATTGAAAGTGTATTACGTCGATATCGAAATAGAAACGATATGTGTCTCAATTTCTGGCTTCCGCTGTTCACCAATTGAATTTTGAAGGAGCGAAAAGGTGGATTTCTCGGTAAAATATGAATATTATTTGTCGGACGGGGAATATTTCGCCGCGTCGAATTTCATGAAAGCTTGTAACGAGGTTCCGCGGAATCTGTTCGTTGCAATCTCCGATGTTGGGCATCGAGCATCTTTTATTCGTCGTCGCATCGTTCCGCTTAATTCGCGCGCCATTTAAAACTCGGCATGATTTCTGCCGGTCTTTAAAGCGACATTACCATTGTCGTCGCGGTGCTAGAGGGTGGGAAGGCGAGAATTTGGCATAATGTATCGCCCGGCCACCGGAGAAATGTATTATTCATCGCTACGACTGCTTGTGTCCTTTTTTATGTACTCCCTCTCTCATCTTCGTGCATTCAAATGCGCCGTTAACTTTAACGTCCGCGTTTTGCTACTGTTCATGCACTTCGTTTCTCTCGTCTTACTTACTCCTTTTTTTTCCAAGTCGCTCTTATTTTTTACATACTTGACACATAAAAACACAAGATGTTGATCTTTTTGAGAGGTAAATCTCTTTTATTTTTTATATGAATATTTCAACATTATTTATACGTATATTTGCGGGTATTTATAAATATAAGAAAAGCTATCGAAAAAAAGTCCTCGGGGCAAATCTAAATCTGTCATCCGTTCTAAAATCGAGCGCATTTGCATTTATATGTCAAATGTGCTTTTCACAGATCTTGTAGACTACAGAGATATGGACGGACTGTATTATACGACGTTGATGTGTATGTGTGAGTGTATATATAATTTAAGAATATCACGATTGCACAGAGAGAGAACGAGACTCCGCTCACAAGGCTCGCCATCGACGCCGCAATGTCGATAACCTCGACGGACAGATCCCGATCGTCTCCGTTTCCATCCTTTACCGCCTCTCTCCTCTACCTTTCTCTGCTCCGCAGCTTTGACGTACCGTGCAAATGCATTCTTCAAAAGCTTGCAGTCGTTCGGTGACGCGACGTGTGACGAATCCTCGAGCAAGAACGCATTCTCGGCTGAGGCCGCATGAAGGCGAATAAAAAGCAAAAATAAAAAATATGAGAAAAATATCACGCGTGAGCCGCTCGCGACGTAATGATTTCGTGTAAATACGTAGCGAGAATTTGCATCTTTTTTTTTTTTTTTTTTTTTTTTTGCAAGGCTGCTTACGCAAAAAGGCGCGAAAAGACTTTCCTCCGCGACGATATTCGACGAGAACGGCGTATACCTTTTCTCCGACACGAAGACGACGTAATATCGCGACGAGACGACAACACATTTTGTAATAACGACGTTTCTGATTTTCCTTGTGGTTTGCGGATGTTGGCAAGATCGAGAAATGTTATATTAAATCGTTTCATGGATACGCTTAGATATTTTTTTAAATAATTGTAAAGCTGTAATAAGCAATACAGACATTTAGACATATTTCGGTAACCTTTTCTCTTCTCATCATCCGATATTTCAGTTGAGACATGTTGTCCAAAATAAGAAATATTTTAAATAAAATTCTTTGGAAATAACTTGCTTGAATGACAACGTCAGAAGCAAGAAAGTTTCATCCTTGCGACTTGCGTTTACGTAGGTAAACAACTTTTCCATCAACGAGACCGTTTAGTTCGATAACGCAGACTTATAAAATGCACCACATACGATGTTATCAAGCCAGCATACATCACCCGAAAACCTTAATCTAAGTTTTGCCAGATTCGGAGAAACGACATGTTTTGCCATTGATATTTCAGCATTTCAAATTGCCAAGTAATACATACATTCAACTTGATATTGCGTGGTGTATACGATATACTTTTAAAACCTCGCTTCGTCGGCCTAATTCTTTTCATTTGATTGTCAATCTTTTCTCATTTTCTTCTTCTCTCTCGTACAAATTTTGTATAAGATTGTCGTTGATAAGAAAAGTTTCCAGAGAGAAAATTGTATCTTTATTTAAAGCATTATCTTAATCTTGAGTATTTCACAAGAGACTAAACAAATTCAAAAGTTCAAGAGTTTGTTTAAATGTAAATATATATATATATATATATGTGTGTAAAGTTGGGCAAAATCCTGCGACACACGTTGGCCACAGAATCAGAATCCATTATTCTAAAATTCTCTTTTCCATCTCCGCGTTGCAACTTTGGCATAGGAAGGAAATAGCCGTTCTCGCTGATGAGATAAACAAGTTTGGACCAGTCATTGTCAGGAAATAGAATTAACTTGCCCATCTCTCGCAATTCACTTTGTTTGTGGATTTTAATGTCCGTTAACGTGAATATATTGCACGGAGCCTGTTGCAATAATTCAAAGAGGAGCGAAGAAAAAAAAGGAGTAGGATGAGAGGGAGCGCGCGAAAGAGCGAGAGCTCCTTCTTTCCCAAGATAATGAAAAATATACAGTCCGCGTGCTTTTATCCGGCGCATAAATGCAAAAGGGGACTCGCGCGCGAATCGCCGACGCGAAGCGCCCGTTCGTGCTTTATCCGCGGATAAACGTTAGTAGCCCCCGACATCCCGCGTATTTACGCCATAAAATTCGCCCGGCTCGTCGGTGGATTCTAATTTACGGAGATTGCAGCATGTCGAATAAACGCGTAAAACGCAAGCACGGCTGGTTATATATATTATCGCTCTCGCGCGCATTCGTAAAGCGCGAGGCATCAATTTGCAAAGAGGATTTCGAAAGATGTGCAATGTTGCTAATCTGCGTCATTATATTTTTACAAACGTGTAATAACTTTTTAATGAAAATTGTTTTTTTTTCTTTCGTCCAAATTTCTTTGCAATTTACGCGATGTATTCTCGCGCTGAGAATATTCACAAAACTATACCGCAAAAAGAGAAGAACGATTGCATTTTCTGCTGATGTATTTATTAAGGTAGGTTTAGAAAATTTGTGCAAGCAAATAATTTTTTGGCAATCTCACACAATGAAAAAATAATAATCTCAAATAATGATAATTGTGTAATTATTAGAAAAACAGTTTTGTACACGTATGACTATCCTGGAGATAAAAAAAGAACATTGAAAAAATTTACCGAGAAAAGAATAAAAAAAAAAAAAATAGGAATCAATTGATAAAACTGAAGATAGTGCAATGTTGCTAATCTGCGTCATTATATTTTTACAAACGTGTAATAACTCTTTAATGAAAATGGTTTTTTTTTCTTTCGTCCAAATTTCTTTGCAATTTACGCGATGTATTCTCGCGCTGAGAATATTCACAAAACTACCGCAAAAAGAGAAGAACGATTGCATTTTCTGCTGATATATTTATTAAGGTAGGTTTAGAAAATTTGTGCAAGCAAATAATTTTTTGGCAATCTCACACAATGAAAAAATAATCTCAAATAATAATAATTGTCTAATTATTAGAAAAACAGTTTTGTACACGTATGACTATCCTGGAGATAAAAAAAGAACATTGAAAAAATTTACCGAGAAAAGAATAAAAAAAAAAATAGGAAACTGTAACCAGAATCAATTGATAAAACTTGGATAAAAATTATATGTGGACGAAAGGAGGAAGAGTTTTCAGTTTTTTCGTACGCGCAGAGTTTTATCCGTTTTACACGAAGTTGAAAAGAACGGTGAGCACGGTCGTATAAACGAAAAAATTTATCGTTTCGCGACATATCGTAGATCGAAAGTCCTGTGTGTCGACGTGCTGGAACTGACACAAAACCGATATATACGACCCGGCATTCCGCGTCCATTGCGCTTACCAAACCAAGTTTATCCCAAGTTTACTATTATCTACACACGCGTGACAATAATTTTAGCCGCAATAATTGCGATACTAATTCAAATATACATGCGTGTCCCTTACCAATGATACTTTTTTCAAACGTTTATTTAGCACGTGCAAAACAAGATATAATTTGATATTTCTTTTTGTTATATTTCTTTCTTTTTAATCATTAAATGTCTTTTGTATTATATATATGATGTGTGTGCATGTATAACTTGAAATATGCACTTGCTTGACGTAATGTTTTTATATTTTTTTTATACAATCAAGATAATGTATGTTTACGCGTATTATGAGCTCTTTGTGCATATGAAAATCAAGTAATATAATGCGTGTATAAAAAAAAAATATGTCCGGGACGTCCAAATACTATAATAATCCCAGTTAAGAGAGGTTTAAGAGAGAGTTTTAGGAAAATAATGTTAATTTGAAAAGCGACGCTACTTTGTCGTGTCCCGTTAAAGAGATTAAAGCTTTTGTGAAAATGACAGCAAACAGCATTGTAAAAGAGGTAAAGAGAGAATACACGCGGAAAAGATATTCTTCCCCCGAAAAGTGGTGCCGAGTATTCTTGTTTCTGTATGATACTGAAAACATTTTCATCACAAGACGTAAAAATAATACCAATAATATCTCGCGTATTCTAATAATTTATTCATTTACTTTTATCTTAAATTATGTCACAATTTTAATACAATAATTAATATTATGTTATTCGATGTATAGTAATAATTAGGAAAATTGCTTGCGCAGTTGGATTATTCCACTCTAAGTGATTATTAGTTTCCATAATTTTCTTTGACAAGATAATTCCAGGATTATGGTGCACGTTTGCAATTAACGGTAAATTAATTGCAAACGGTTGATTACATAATGAATGCGTAATGCAGATACTGCTTTAATTTGCCGCGGTAGAGAAATTGTATTTAAAATCGATAAAAAAGAAAAAAAGACCACCAAAGAAGCGTCACGCGATTCATTTCCGAAATATTATTTGCACTCGTTTCCGGATATCCTCAACAGAGTCGCCATGAAACTGATTGTACTCATTCCCCCGTATGACAAGGGTTAAGTATCGGACCGGTCCAAAGGGAATCGATAGGCCTTCGTCTTAACGAGCGACCGGAAACTCGCAATTTGCCCCGGAAAGGGGCACGGCGATATTTTCACGTGGACAAATAAACGATTTGTTTCAGGCGGCATCGTGGAAGTATATTTCCGTTGCTCGCTCGCAGCAGAAATCTTTTTGTTCGTAAATCCGCTCCTATCATCCGACGTGGAGGCAAGATTAAAGATTGCTTTCCGGAAGAAAGCAAGACAAGAAAGTGCAAGATGGACGCATCGGAAAATAGCAATAAAATAGAAAAAAAAAAAAGAAATTTCAAGCAATTCATCCTATTTAGCGAATGAGAAAGGATTTATATTTAGCCTTTAAGTATCGATTCAGATTTATATCGCTAGAGACATTTTTTGGTACAAGAGAAATGTAATTAAGATTTATATGCAGAAAGAGTATTTCATATGAGAAATATATGATTTCATTTATAATGAAGAGAAAATGATAAAACTGTGGAAACATTAATATTATCCAAAAGAGATGTAATTGTAATTGTGTTATTTTATAAAATTCCAAAAATGAAATGCATGCTTAATTAACACACACTAACACTAAAGTGAGAAGACGTTTCTCAACATGCCGACTAAAACAGTTTGTCAAAAAATAATATAAACCGCATCGTCTTTCCATCCTTGTCTGCAAATTAAGTTTGCGTAAATAGGAGAACGAGATGCAGAAGCCGCATTGGGATTAAACCCTTGATAAAGCAGGAAAATTCACCGACAAGACTCGCGATACTCGTTGCCTCGTTACTCAAGCCGCGATAAATATCGAAAACTATTCTCAATAATATAGTTACTGCCTTAAGAAACTTTTACAGATATAAACTTGTTTATTTCGGGGCATAAGCAAGCATCATTTTTACGAGGCAAGAGCGAAAATCGATATTATTTCATCGTCAAAAGCCAATCTTTGGTACATAATTCTCCATTAATTTTCGACATAGATTCGTATATAAAATTAATCAAATATCTGGAGAATCTTCATTCGCGATCTGTCGGTCACGAGTATTTTTTATGTAAATTAAATTGTACTCGCAGTCATGTACGCTTAATCCATCCACAATCCGTGTTGTCACGAAACGAAAACCGCCTTCGCGCCTTCGCGCCCGATAATCAAGCGGGATCATTCGCCTTGCTTTCTCGGGAGCGGGAGAGAGGGTGAAAAAGTTACACGGGAGCGCTGAGATTAGTATCTCCCACTTGCTTGTGTATCGACCCGCGAAATTGCGAGTACCTTCTCTGCCCGCCCACTCGCGATATACGTACGCTATACTCTCTCCGTTTCCCTCTTATTGTTCTTTTTGCTCTCCTTCTTTCCTTCCTTCCTTCGTAATTCTTTATTCCCACTATATAGTATGTCCGAAAGGAGAATGCATTGATTTCACGCCAAAGAGTACGCAAAGATTCAAGAGAGCGCGAAATTTCGGAGTGGTTCAGTAACGATCGAGATTTCGCAATGTTCAAAACTCATTTGTATACAGAAATAATAATGAATTGCAGAAATTAATAATGCCCAAATAGTTTGTACACGATTGAAAAAAAAAATTAAAAATAAAAATAAAAATAAAAATAAAAAAATGAAAAAAATAAACGCTGTCGTTAAAATTATGTCGCGCGTGAAATTGTCAAATTTCAGCTAATCAATAACAAGAGATGTCATCATCAGTTGTGCATTTGATTTTTCAATATTTAACAATGTATTTTTCTTTCCACCGACGCAAAATATATATAAATTTGACAAATTTAATATTTTATTTAAAACCCTTGACACATGGAAAAATACATTTTTTTCCCGATGACTATACACGTTGTATAACTTACGAATAACAAAAATAATTTATTTGTCACAAAATTCAATTCAGATTTTCCAACGAATTTTCGTATTGACATTTTTTTTTTTTGCAATGTAACATTTTGCTATTTATCCCTTATCTAACGACAAACAAGCAACAAACACCGTCGACGTTTGTCATGTCGGTGACAATCGTGCGACGAGTTTTTCACGCGCCGTGCTACATCCTTAATCTTCCTCCCTTTCTCCGTCTCTCTTTGTCCGCGTAATGCATTCTCGTTTCGTTTCTTGTGTCAAGCCAGCCCGCCAGTCAGTCAGTCCCTGGGATTCCAATCTTGCGGAAAGACAGAGCCATGCCAAGAGGCAGGCGAGCGTCACACGTCACAGGCAGAAAACCAAGAGGACGGAGAAATTTCGGTGTAAACTCCAGAGTTACGCGAGTCGAGCTTGATCTCTCGCGGTTATGTTAATGGAATTAACGACGAAGAAGAGAAAGAGGGAGAGAGAGAGAGAGATGCCGCCATACACCAGATACACAGCGAGACCAAAACCCGTCCTCGATGAGAACTCTCATTCGATTTGCGGCCACGTCGTCTTGCCAGCGGCACAATTTCCTAATTATTACCGTCTCGTGACGAAACTTTTATATCGTCATCGTCGTCGCACTGACGTAAACACGGAAATTACTTACGTTGCTACTGTCAAACCGCTAATTTAGCGTGCGCACTTTGCCAACAACGGCAAATTCGCTAATTAGTATTCGCGCGTTACGGTAGCTACGTTATAATAAGTAAGCTTCCAAGAAATTAATTTATTCGACATATTTATTGCGGCCGTAAACATGCTTGTTTTTAATCAATAGTTTTCCCTTATAAGGATATTTAAATAAAGTTAAATTAACGCAGTTAATCTTCTGTGTACATAAAAAAAACTTTCTTCAACTGTATACTTGAATTATTCCTTAGCTATATTGATTGTAAGATTAAAAATTGTAATAGGTGTATATTAATTTTGGATTTGAGGTGATTCACCGAATGGATATTGCAATCTGCAAGACTCAAAAATAATAAATATTTCGCGAAAATAATTAATGTTGTTCGATTATTGAATTAAGAGTATTCGCCATGTTTAGACGAATTTAAATAGATTCGAAGATAGAATTCCAATATATCTCAATATTGGCAGTAATGTAATTGGCGCACGATAAATTTTGAATAACTTCGCAATTTTAGAAGACAGACCCACTTTCCGATGTATCGTGTGTACGTATACACATACATGCGTGAGAGACTCTGCTCGTTAACATCGCGAATATAAAGGCGGTTAATCGCACTTAACCTCTAGCCTGAAGCATACAGGGTGTCCATAGAAAAGGAGCTTAAGACCATTATTTCCAGCTTTTCTGAAAACGCGAGATAACATAATTTGCCACCGGTTTATCGGGCGATATCGCATGGACGCAGTTCTCATTATGTTAATATTACACGTGGAATATACATGAAAGCTCATAATTAGGAATTGTGATACAATAGCGTAGCTGATCACAATAATACGCGCGTTCTAATTGTGCATGACAATTAGAAGGATTACTTCCACCACCTCCCTGAATCAGTTGTTACTATTTGACAATGCTTGTTGGTAACTTAAAAAAAAATTGAGATTGTAATTTTTATTCCCAAAATACGTAAAGTATCCAATGTCTTTTATATATATATATAATGAACACAACCAAATATTAATAAACTCATTGATTGTATTAGTAATGTCATTATGAAATATTCGTCAATTTTTCATCACAATTATTTTTTCAAGATTAAATTTGTTAATTGATTGCGAGAAAGATAACATATATATATAAATAAGAGAAAATACGATTGGCGAATAGCAACAACAATCGATGCTAATGTTTGTACAATATTATGCAAATTCAATGCTATAAGTTGAATATTATAAGTTTCTCCTTTGAGAGAAATAAAAATCAGATTGTCTCTCCCTATCCGACAGCGTAGTTGAGGAATCTTGTCAGAGTCAAAGGTTATCAAGCAACGGTAGCAGTTTATATGCACTCCTCGGAACGGCACCCAAGGGATACGTGACCCCTAGATTGGCATCAACCCAGGTGGGCCTTGTTATCCAATGGAAATTCTCGATAGCCATGCAAATGGGAAAAAATAAGATGATATAACAGACGAAAGATAACAATGCGCTAAAAAATACTCTTTAAAAACGCACGTTTGTGATATAGTTATTTGATCAAACAAGCCAAGTATGTATAATAATCCATCCATATACGTGAACATATATAAATGTATATATACATATATGAATGTATGTATACATATATATATACAATGCGGGTATATGCGTGTTCCATTATACGCATCGTGCATTGTATAGATGGTATAAAATAGGTAACAATAGCGGTTATACTCTTCAAGTAAACTGCGGGGCTATTCTAAAACTTGGCGCGTTACAGCCACGCTAAGCAAGTTCGCGTCATGCCATAATACCTATTATAGCAGTATCGTAAAGACAATACGTTGCCAACGTAGCTCGTACGTTCCTCGTAGTTGGACAAGTTTTTCACTCGAGTCGATATAACACGGTTTACGTAATAGTTGTTGAGAAGAGAGGTTTCACGTTACCCCTTTTCACGTAGAATATATATCCTTATTCGTACACCTCAGTTATTCGTATTTACTTTGCTTTCGCGATTCGCGGTTGTATTCAATCGAAAATTGCATTATGCCGCGCCGATACCTCTCAACGCGAAATCGCGATACTGTGTGTAAGCGAGCTGCGCATAGATTTGTCGTATATCCACTGCGCGAACCGGGAGAGTTTCCTTTAGCCCGGCAGCCTTTCAAATATTGAAGACTACTGATTCGGAAGCCGAGGAAGCATCGGCGAGGAAAGCAACCTGCAAGCGCGTGAAAACGTTCTCGCGCAATCGCGTCCCTTTTGAAACAAACGTGTCTGAAAGCATTCGCATGCGTCGCCATCGCAAATTCCTTTCGCGCACTTGTGCTTCTTCGATTTGTTCTGCTTCTTGATTGTAACATTAAAAATCTGCTTTGTAAAACATGTAACTCTATATCGAATTTTATCTTTCAAAAGAGCGCGTGAAATTTGAAACACGACAAATAATAAATATGGATATAGAGAGCACGCGCGAATAACACATGTATAATTATCTTTGAAAAAATGAGAATTTCTAACATCCTGAAAAAATGAATTTTGCAGTAGTCGTGTAATCCTTCACCTCTCACATTCTAGTGTAATAAAACTTGCAGAATATCCGCGTTATTATGCAGAATATGTAACTATGTACTTTCCAGTTAGATTTTATAACATACATTTTTTTCTCGAAAACCCATTTTAACATATTTTTGTAATGATGAAGCATTAACAATTCAAAGAAATAATACACCGTCACTGTTTAAAACATTTTTCCGTTAGTTAATTATAAATTTTATTATCTTTTAAATATCTATCTTAATTTAAAATATTCCACATTTCTTAAATATGTATTTCCTATGTAAAATTCATACAAATACGCGCATGCATACATAAACGCGAGCGCACAGAGAAATTACGTATTAAATACTGTTAGATATTTATCTCACGAGTTTAATGTAAATATTTTTGAATAAAAGATGGATTTTTGTAAGATAAAATAAATTGGAATGCTAAATTAAGAGTTTAAAGGTTGATTTAAAAATATAATATAAAACATGAAAATTCCTCGTTTGAAAAATTTAAATTGACAAATTAATGCTTATATTCATATGTATGAGTAAAACGAGAGAAGCATCTGACACGTTTCACGGTTGTCGAAGAGAGTGCTTATAGATTTTCCTCGCTGCACGCAGTTTCGGATCTGCTTTCTTGCTAAACTTATCGCGCCACTTATCGCGTGCCAAAAGCTATCCTCGAGCCATTTTTCCCTCTATCCCCCCGGATTTTCCTCTCTTCACGCGCCTTTACGGCCATTCTTTCCTTCATCCATCTATGTCTCTCTCTCTTGTATACCACCCACCTCACAATCTCGATAAAAGTGCGCGAAAAATTGCGCGACTGCAACAACATTGCACGCGATTGTTAAAGAAAGCACCGCTTTCCTAAAAGCGGACTACGAGAGATGTGCGCGCAAGAATTTTCTACGGGATAAGCTATACCAGCTATCGCTAAAACCGAGATTGCAAATTGCCTCCGGATTGCGGACAGAATAACGGGAAAAAATCACGGATGCGAAACGAAGGTAAACGGAGGTTAGATTCAATTTCCGTATTTCCGTCGTGGCACGATGGTTGCCGATGGTTGTGCTACACTATTACGAGGGCTGCTATTTTTCCGAGCCAATAAAAAACCCACGGCTGTTTTGCGATTACACTTGGACGATACGGAATTTTTCGTCGGAGATTTGCATACAAAACGTGACGCAATAACACGTATTTTACATCCAATCTTCTTTTTCTCTCGATCCCTATCTATAGAAAACTGATATTACATATTTAACTCCAACGATAATATGATATTCCCCATTCCATCGTTACATGTACATATATCGCTAACCTACACAATTAATTTACGGAATTATATTACGGTAAATTTAATAACAAAGTAAAAAACGAACGAAAAATTTGTAGAAACTTTCCAGGAACGGAACACAATTTTATACTGCGTGACACAGTGTTGTTATACAGTGCCGATTTGTATAGTTGGAAGCTTTTTTATACTCTTGCCAGAGTGCAAGGCAGTCATTTTACATAGCTTTTTTTTTTCAAAGTTTTAAATTTTTTCAAGTTTTCTTTTTTTTTTAAGTTTACCTCCTATCGCGGAATACCACTCCGTATAAACAAATGATACCGAATGTAAAAATGTTGGTATCCGCGGAGTGACGAAACGACACAGTCGAACACACAGCATTTTATTCACCGTATATACGATTGTGTCGCAGTTGGAGAGCACTGTGGGTCGTACGCTGTGTTACACAGTGACGTCTGTGTACACTGCTGGAAAGCAGTCTATAAATAAAAAAAAACTTTTCCTCTCGTATAGATAAAACTATATGCTACTCTCTAGAATGACAAGAGGACAAGGAGAAGCGCCGTTTTATTAAACGACGAATCAGAAATATTATAGATATCGAAGGGCGAAACACAATCGATACTCGACTACATAATACTTCTTGCTATTGCAAAATGAATCCATCTGTTCCGAGGCAATCGTTAACGGCAATAAGTCCACTCGTTATCGAGTCGCCGCCATGTCGTCGCCGAGAGAGGCGATATTACCATAAAGCAGCGAAATTCATTGTCCCGAGCGTTTTTCTGTTCTATTAAGCGATTTCGTATCCGAGGCTCTCGTTTGCCGTCATTCGGCTTCTTCATCGCGTACAAGAGAATTCCATTAGTCGCCACGCCGCGCCTTTGAAGCGGCACTTACGATTACGTTGAAAATGAGTCTACCTTAGCCAATCCAGCATCCTTTACCATCTCACCATTTTTCCTCTCTCCTTTGAAAAAGAGTGTATCAATAATACGCGAAGAGCTCGTGTTTCCCCCTCATTATGCGAGGAAAGTATAATTTCGCGTCGGTCAAGCGTATAATGCAATCGAATTATCTCGCGGCGTGATGTCGAATAATTGCCAGAGAAATTTTCACATCTCTTTTCTAAAGCTAATCTTTTTGAAAGATTGCGAAAAAATGACGCTTATTGAGACACAGACAATTTCGTTGAATTCGAATATAATGAAGATGTAATCAACGAGACGCGAAATTAGGTCCGATATTCAGGACGCTAGATGGGGCAGCATATCGCTTTTCTCGCGATTAATTACGCCGCGTGCGTCAATCAAACGTTCCGGGAATGTCCAAAGTTTCGATTACAGTTAGGCAAGTCATACACCGGCCGTCTGTCTCTCGAGATAAATGATATTGGACAGTTTTATACAAACTTTCCTTCGTTCCACCCTCGCGCTTCGTTGCGGTCCTACGGCCAATTTCTTTGTAAGGAGTTTCCAAGGGAGTAAGTTAAATTGCGCTCGCCGGGAAAACTGCCTGGTCAGTGCGCGCTCTCTCGTCAAAACTATAAACAACAACTGTAAATAACTATAAACGCGACGCGCGTGTATGTACGTGCGCGGAATAGCGATATGTCGGAGCGAGAAGAAGGTGCGTTTCAGGATTTAGCCGTGGAAAATCTTTTACCGATTAAATTACACGATTTCGCGCGGTCCTCGCGCTTTTCCATTTATTCGTCGCGTCGCTTCGCTCTATTGTCCGATATTTTAAATACGCGATGAAAAAGTACGGATTATGGATTATATAAATGTTGGACGGATTTATTTGTCCTTTTATCGCGTAAGATTGGATGCCATAAAACAGCGAACACACAAAAGGAAATTTTATGTCGCATTTATCTTCCAACTATTCTGATTTATATACCGAGAGCACCCTGCGTGTAATATAACGAAAGTAAATTCTTCTATTTTTTATCAATTCCATTTCGACACGCTTCTTATCTCCGGAATAATTAGCTTTGTTTGAATTCCGCGGCGCTTTCATCGGAAAATACGAGAATCACGATTGCGTGTAAATGCAATAGCGGAAAATTAGTAAAACTAATGAGTTTCAGACTCTGAATAATATTGCTCAATTGTAATCGAAAGATTCTTTCGAGAGATCAGCTTCGCTAGGTAAACGTTTCCCGATAAGGAAAGATTCCACGAACATGGTGTTTAATTCGCGACGACGCGACGCTGGTGGCCAATTGGATCCTACCGTCAATTTCGGTTATCTGACCGCCGCAGATTCTCTAGAATCGTATAATGGGGCTCGTGTTTTCTTACGCTGCAACGTATAAAATGCTGAATCGCCATCGGCGGATCGCTTATCGCGCTGATGAAGCGAACAGACTCTGAACGCCGATGCCGGAAAAACGGAAAAGAGTTTTCCAACTGCTCACATTCGATCAAATAAATTCACTGTTGATACTGAATTGATACTGTAATAAATTTACTAGTCGATGGAACTCGCGATACAAACTACCAATATCAAATATATGATTATAAGAAAGGTTGTGTTAAATATTTCAATAAATATATATAGCTAAATCTATATTGTCTATAAAATAAACATTCACATATGAAATCTATAAAATACTATACTGGTATATATATTTGCGCAGTAAAAAGCACACTTTAAATGAATTATTTAATCTAATCATCTAAATTGAACTTTTTTTTAAAAAGAATAATAAAAATCTTTAAATTTTATTTTAAGATTTAAATTCGCATTAAACAAAATTATTCTTTTCATTAATCGAAATATCAGTTAAAAGAATTGTGAGAAAATCTTATTTGCAATATTTAAAGAATTTTCCCAATTTTAAATATAATCTTTTTACATTATTTAAAACATTACATATAATAAGAGCATAAGTTGAAGGAAAAATAATTTAATTTCCTATTTCAAATACACAATCGCATAAAAGATTGCATATGTGGGGGATGATTCCAAAGCAAGTATACCACTAATATAAACAATAATCGAACAGATTCCCACCGAGTACTTTGCGGAGAGAAGAATTTTGTAAACGTTTACACGGCGCAAATTTTTTTTTCATTAACCAGACTCCTAAATCGAATAAGCGTGATATGGATTTGCTCGTCCATGCACGTTTCAAGCCTCCCTCTCACTCTTATAATCGTTCGTGCGACGGTATGCGAAAAAGAGGGAAACGCCGTGCAGAAGGAAAAAGGGAAACGCGAGGGCGTGGGTGGGTATATACGTTCCTGTAAATTCAACACAATAGGATACGCACAATGCGACCGGCGGTCGAACGAGGGATCGCGCGAAGGGCGGACGATGGGTTGCGAAAAACGGAGAAGAAGGGTCCGCACCCTTCGCTCTCTCTCCCGTTTTTGCAGCAATGCGCGACGACGTTCCGCAATCCGTGAATGCTCTCAACGAGACTTGACCCTCTCTCAATTTCTCTCCGTGCGTCAATAAATAATAACGGTAGTTAAGGGAGGCGTTTTTCGAGCACGCTTCTCCTTCATTGACTGGAGAATGCGATAGGATTATAAAAGATGGTTATATGGGAAAGAGAAAGGCGCTTTGTGCATACGAAAATATTTTGTAACACTCTTCACAGAGAGAATTTTCTCTTAGAATTTACCCTGAAAATCATGCTAATCGTGGATAATAGGTATGCTATTGGAGGAATTTTATAAGAGTTTTTCTGATTAATATTTACCACAATAAAAATATTGATATCTAGCGGAATAAGATACACTCGATAATTTTACTATGTACCTATTAATATTTTTTATTGTGGTAAATATTAATCAGAAAAACTCTTATAAAATTCCTCCGATACCATATTGTCCACGATTACCATGATTTTCAGGGTAAATTCCAAGAAAATTCTTTCCGTGTTGGAATCGATATACCACGTTGAAATTATATCGAACAAACATTGGTATTAATTGAGAGATACAATTCAGACGACGATGTGATATTTTAAGCTACGAGCAGAAATATTCAAACTTATTCATATCAATATCATTCACAGGATATACTTGTCAAATTAAAAAAAAATATACAATCTATTTTTTCAGTTTTTCTTTATGATAATATTTTTAATACTCGACGAGAGTTGATAGAACTTGAAGGAAAAAGAGCGTGGATTTTTACAACGAAATAATTTGAATCCATTTAAATCTGCTCAGTCCATTCGTTATCCGCGGCGTTATTATGACAGCAAGCCGCGTCTTCTCCGCATGCTGATAACGAGGTGATTTTCTAGCGTGACGTCGCGCGCACCGAGGATCGATATACCTTCCTATCGACCATTCCGCAGGCCGAGCCACGCCGCGCCGGAGGATTTTAGCGGAAATGACTGCTCCTCGTGCGTGTTCCGGCATTCAAGGCAGGGTTGCGCGGGTGCAACAAGATTTATCGCGAATTCTCGTGTCGCGATCTCGTTGCCGAGAATACCGGTTAAGTTACGAATCTACGGGCGACCGGATTCGCGCCGCGAGTCTCTCGATCCCGGCGCAAAGTGCAACGCTGCACCCTCGAGTCACGCTCCATTCAAACTCCCCGACACAATGAGGATTATATTGTTAATTAAAGCGAACACGCTGCTGAATCAAACGATAGTTGTAGTTGCTGTTCCTTTGGCGCGCACAGGCACGCCAACGCCGAGGATTATAGAGGGATCATATCAATTTCCATGCACACAATATAAGATATGTTATTATACATTCTCTTATCCATATTTCATTTCAGAACAATTCACTAACAAATTCACAAATAGATCCATGTTTCACGACGATGTAAATCGACGCTAATAATAGTGTGAAATAATATAGGTATATAATTGGCACGATGAATATCGTAACGATTTCCGATAGATGAAAACTTTCGAGTATTATAATACCACAGAATATGTTAATAAAGATCCAGACAAATAAGAAGATAAACTGGATAACTAGGAAGAGAATGGAAGAGAATGAATAGTTTTAGCACGGTGTCTGTTCTTCCGTTGTTCGTCTTAAATTCGAACGAAGACGCGATGAGTTTCGTTCAAACTTCCGATTCTTGCGACTGATTAATAGATCTCCAAGACTGAGACGCGAAAACTAAGGACTGACAAATCAGATCGTTTCACAAATCAAATTCTTTCTTCTTCTCACGTAACATTGAAATTATGCTTATCAATTATACAGACATAACTTTTGATATCTTATTAAAAATTTCTCCGTGCACTAAAATTACATTAATATTATTTCATTCATCATCATCATCAATCATTCATTCAATCATTTAGCAGCAAATGTTTTAAATATCAACCAAACTTTTGAGTAAATGAAATCCATCTGCACACTTTCAACAAATCTAATAAAGAATCTCTCCTTTAAATTGAAATGACCAAGTTTTCAAATTTATAGAAATCACAATCACTTGTAATTTAATTTAATATAAATTCTTGTAATACGAAACATACATTATTGGGTTTTTTAAATCTACTTGTATTTTATTTACTTAAAATTTGACCTACAGTGATTTGATATTCACCACTCTAGGTATTATATTTGCAATATTATAATACTAAAACAGAGAAATTTCTCAAACTAAGGGCATTAGCAGCGAAATGGCGAAATAAGCATGATCGCATACCCATCTCGTTTAAAATGAAGATTCTATAATTCCCTCTTTCATCCTCCGCTGGCAACCTGCATAAAATGCTGAATTGGCACCACTCGCGCGTTCAATTTATTATCCGTCGCCATCCAAAGAGTTTCGACCGCAGGCAAGCTTCTTTCTCTATCAATCGTCGGTCAGATTTTCACAAACCCTCGATCCTCTCTCGCTGCCTGCCTGCCTGCGTATAATCCCAGGGTGTACTCGACCGGCACCCCGAATTCCCTCGTGTTCCACGGCGCTATCGGCGGTGGGAATAGGGTATCCGGGAATCGTTTGTCAATGCGCCAGCGTTGATCGTGCATTATGTGATCGCGCGAAATCTACGACCGGGGAAAAAAAGTGCTGAATTTTAAGCGCGCCAAATTTATCAACGACCGTGGCACGCACGACGCTTTTTGTCTTTTCATTGTCAGACAAAACTTTTTGCGAATCCCCGACTTTAATCTTCAACGACTCTCCGATGACTAATTTCAAACGACCGCGTTCCAACTTGCGAAAATGAAGAAAGCATTAAAAGTATTACGATGAGCGAAGAAATCGATGTAAAAATATTAAAAAAAAGATTCTGAATTTTTAAGACTCTCAAAAATGAGAAATATCAATTTGTGACGCTTTCAACTTATTTCATGTATGTGTAGATTACAAAATACATTGTTTACAAGTTGCTGCTTTCCGAAATGGCCTCTTTTTGGTTCACGAATAATCACCTAAACGTGTCAAGAATTTCATCGCAAAGTCACACGATTACGAAGCGTGATTACGGAGCCACAACATTCCAAGTAGTAAAAACGGCGGGTTAATATCTGCAAACTCGAATTTTCTTCCGCGGCAAATCTCCTCGCACAGTAGGCGAGCTTGTATCTCGCTTCCGGGCTCTTTGGTAAAGCTCCCGAAACACTAAAAGAAACTCTGTTATTTTCAAAGTTTTAATGCTCAGTCTCCTTCTGCCTATACGCGCTTCCTTCGTCTTCTCTCTCTCTCTCCTTCCTTTTTTCTCTCCGGGGCTTTCTGTCTCTCTAGAAAAATGCCACGAGAGAATGCGCAAGATAAATAAAAAAATGAGCGAAAAAGAGAACGAGAGAGAGATAAAGGGAGGACAAATCCTCGACGATAATACGTACAAAGTAACCGAAGCGCATCGTCGCGATCCGTATTTCTTTCGACTTTCCCCAAATGCGAGTCTAGAGTCACTTTCGGTAGCACTGGAAACTCATTTTCCACATCGACGATCCTCGAAATTGTTGCGATGCGTATAGAACAGAAACGAGACGGACAACTATCTTGCCCGCACGCTCCGTGTTTCGAACGAGACTCTTTGGCTGTTTTGCGTTCGCCGCAGCGAGGGCAAAGTTCATAAAAATTCATGAAACGAATTTTTATACATTGGTCCATCGCGGAATTTCGACGGACGTTTACGGTGAAGCAAAAAAAATTAGTCGCCCTTAGTCAGGATTATTCGACGATGCGCGCGCGTTTGTCACCCTCTCCTATCAAATTACTATACATTGTTGTTCGCGACTTGAATATTTAATACATATTTCGCGTCATATTACGAATGCTATTATGTACGCAATTAATGTGAGAGATAATGCAGTGTCATAACGAGAAATGTGACAAAATTTACGCATTTACGTTAAAATAAAAGAGCGCATATATGCAATTCGTATTTCTTCCATTTTCCAAATATAAAAATAATGTATGACAAGTGATTTGAAAACATTGATATAAATTATTTCCGTGTACCGTGCGCGAAACAATATAGATGAATATTTATATAAAAACCATAAAATAAATACAGTTACAAAAGTTAGTATCGATTACGATAAAAAAAAAAAAATATATATAAAAATATAAAATCAGTTGGATAAAATATGTGGTTCGACTTTGTAAACATTTCGTCTAAATAAGGCGAGAATTTGGTCAATCGCTCTTCGTCATGGCAATCACGTCCATTTATCTGTCGTTTAATTTTCAAAAAGATCCGATAACACAAGAGCAAGAATGAAGGCTGGCCGTCATAAATCGAAATGATATCCCGTGTGTGTCTCCCGTGTGCACACTTATATATCACACACGTGTTCTGTAAATTCTGGTAATGCCGCCGAGGAGCCGTTAGTCAAATCGAATCTGATCGCGTTACTTTTGCGGCCTCGCACGACCTCGGGGCGTTGTTACTCTTGTCGCGGATCGCGTCTTATCGATATCTGTGACCCCGATAAATCGAGAGCGAGGATCCTCCTTCCCGGTTCGGTGACTGAAACTCGCGCGCGGCGTACAAACGTTAAATCAACGCTCAAAATTATCATACTAAAGGGAAAATAAAAGAAGGCAACCTTTGCGGAATTGTTACACACGTACCTATCTCCCTTTATCCGTGTTCTTGATTTAATACGGATAAAAAAATATTTCTCGATTGCATTTAAGTATGTATACCTTTCTTTTGCTTGCGCGTGGTTTGCAATTTTTTTTTAAATTTATATCTCTTATTAATATATTTCGATCGTGTAAAATGCAAATGTACAGATTTCGTGAACGTTAATCGAAGCATATTAAAGAGAGCACAAATATAAAAATTATAACTCACGAGTAGTTTTTTTTTTTACAGATTCCGCATAAAATTCATATCCATCGGGGCACACCAAAGCGCATGCATTCGACGAAAAATTAATTTTAATTCTCTCTTTTCGACTATATATAGCTCCCTCCTCGCCTCTGCCCCAAAAGTTTTTAATATTCGTTTAAATGTAGCGGATATTTTTCCATTGCGCTTCTCATTCATTCGATACTTTTAATACATTCATACATGTCATTCGTCGGACAAAAACTCCGAGTTTTAAAAACGAGAAAATATAGACTTTTCTATATTGCCGAGCATCTAATTATTACTTTTCATATTCCGTATTTTCCGCTGAAATGCGCTTTTCCTCGTCCCGTGTAACATTGAAAAACGAACAGGTAAACGGACAGGTAGATGTAATACCTTTATTATACGAATAGCATTGTTTCATCTGCATTATCTCTTCATTGTCTTCCGCACATACAATTTCATTAAATATAATATATAATATATAAATATATATGTGTTAACCAACAGTAATAGATAAAAGATAAATTCTATATATTCATTGCTATTCAATATAAAACACGGTTATAATTTCTGTATAATGAGATAATGATGTTAATGTATCAATTAATAAAAGTTATCCGTCTCTTCTTTTCTTTTTTTACCGCGTGTATAATAATAATAATAATGAAATTTCCCTCATTTTAGAAAACTATTAGATATTGTGTCGGATAAAATAACAGTGTTGCGCGAACGAAAATATAACGCAAAAAATCTTCTCGTTTTTCAAACCGAGGCATGCTTTCAGCGTGCCATTTTGTCTTCACCATAACCAAATTTCTTGTCGCAAAGTACCTGTACGTTAAGGTTGGGTGAATCTTTACAGTCACGTACAAGGCATTTTTTCGGAGCAGCGAGTGGAAAAAAAGAGCATGTGAAGATAATTAACGAGGTTTTTAATATTTACTTGCCGCAGGCAGGCGTATGCCAACATGATCAATTTTTTTTTTTATATTTTATAACAAAAAAAGTAAACTCTGATTTTATCCAACGCTGGTTAAAAAAATTTGCAAGACGTTAAACACTTGACAGATCAAACACATGAAATTTAGGACTCTCATAAAAATATGGAAACCTTTATAAAAGCACATATATCTACAGCTTTTTAAAATTATTTTGCCAATTACGAAAATTAAAAATCGAAGCGAAGAAAAAAAATATTATACAATCACTTTATAAATTTCCAACCGATGCAATCTCTTCTTTTCTAATCAAACGTCCGTATTTAATCGCAAGCAATCTAATTTGGAAAGTAACGTAATGAAAATTATGATAAAAATGTAACAGAGACACTTATCTGTCGCAAATAATAATAACAGTAATATAATAATAATAATAATATTTCAACGTAGTTGGACAAGATAATATTATTCCGTCCGCTTTAAACCTGACATTGTCGGGGAAAATGTATAATGTGCCGTGGTCTCGGGCTTTATGCAATATCGCTACGATACTGACTGAATAGTAGGGAAGAATCGGGACGAAGCGAAGGCGGAATATAGCGGGAAGCGAGACATGGAAGTCACGTAGGCCGCTTTGGTCCGACAATGATGACGGGAGGCCGTTGCTGCTGTTGTAGCAGTCGTCGAGGCATCGAATTATCGCAAAGTTTCCGCGACTGTGCCGGAATACGAATGAATATGCCGGGAAATCGCGCGGTACATCGACGGCGAATGGACGTTCAGACGGAAAATAGCTCGGATGAGAGAGAGAGAGAGAGAGAGATGGTGCTCCCTTTGTTCTATCCCGTGTATTTCCCATAATCGGACAACGAAACTCTCGCACGGATATTATAACATTCGACTGTGTTATGACAGAGCCACCCCGAATCCTAATACGTAGTAAACGCATTCAACAATTTCTAATATTCATATTTTAACTTTAAAAGCATTGCGGTAGAATTTAATTAATTTGAGCCTTTAAGAAGTATTAATTTCTTTACATTTTCCCACTTCTCTCAATTTTTTAAATAATCATTTCTCCCTACAGTGACTTAGGATTTCAATTACAAAAATGTTCTTTGAAAAAATAAATCCTAAAAAAAAAAAATGATGTAAGAGAAAATATAGCATTTTTAATTTTATGAAAAATTGTACTTTAATTAAAGTCGTGTATAAAATTCAGTAAACATTCCAAAAGAGCAGATAGCGGAACAAATATTTCACAAAATATTATCGTGCTGGTTTACTTTGTCAGAGCTTGCGTATACATAAATGTAACAGCGATGAGCGATGCGACGAGTGAATGGAACTCAAAGCGCGGAGGAAACCACGCGTGGGTGCAACGATTGGATTAATTTATCGCTCGGCAACGTTATTCAGCCTTCCAAGATCCTAAAAGGCAACGATGTTTCCACCTTGCTAAATATAGAGCCAGCAAATTTGATGAGCGCGTTTCAAATGTAGACTGTGTATTATAACAAAAATAGTCATTCGAAATTTTGTTTAAATCATTTTTCTTCATATGCACGTGTAAATATATAAATATAAATATATGTAAAAAATAAATATATTTAAATTATTATTAATTGAAATTTCCACCTTGATTATAAATAGATACAAAATAGTTTCAATACTACAATTTACTATCACGTACAAAACTTTCAAATGTAGACTGTGTATTATAACAAAAATAGTCATTCGAAATTTTGTTTAAATCATTTTTCTTCATATGCATGTGTGAATATATATAATAAATATAAATATATGTAGAAAATAAATATATTTAAATTATTATTAATTGAAATTTCCACCTTGATTATAAATAGATACAAAATAGTTTCAATACTACAATTTACTATCACATACAAAACTATAGTTCTGTTCGCTCATAAGAATTTGAAGTAATTTTGACTCGCAGTTTCCTATTCGAACAATGTGGCAGAAAGAATATATGCATGTATGTACAACACACACATCGATATTTCAAAATATCTTTGAACAAACATATTCAAAGTGATTTTATTCCGGTTGCATAACATTGCAGTTGCAATATTTACGCGATTCTACTGGAAATACTAATTCACAGGAGCAAACAATTCATCGCGTCAAAAAACGCTCCGATTGCTTGAAATTCCTCGCGTACGAGAGAAAATTCCCTTCTTGTCGCCGATTGCGTTTGCAAATTCAGCGTCGCGCCTTTTCGGTCATTCGCATTTCCAGATGCTTCTTCCTCTCTCTCTCTTTCTTTCGCGATCCCGCGTGTCTCACGTGACTGTGCGTGCGCGAGAAACACGCGTTATCGTAATCTGCTTTCCGAGCGTATCGTCGCCCTCTCTCGCGTTACTGGCATAACGTAATCTTCGCCTCGTTTTTCCGGTCACGTCGAAGTCGAGAGAAGAAAAAGAGAAAAAAAAAAGGAGAGAATTCGAAAGCAGGCGCGCCTCCGTCGTCGTTGGTGTTACACACTCTCGATGCTCCTCTCGAGCTTGAAAATTCCACATCGTACATTATTGTCGTCGCGTTTCTTCGCTTCAAAAAATCCAGAAGAAACAATTCACAAGTTTCGACATTCTTACCGCGATTAATTTTACGACTTGTTGCCGGTGTTGCATCGTTATTCGTTATAACGATTCTTCGCTCGTGTATATCTGTCTTTAATCATTATATAAAGATCCCTTCTTCCTCCACTTCCCGAAAGTAATTGATGTTCCACGAAATCGCGTATTATACGCGCAATTGCATATTACCTAATTGATTTCCTAAAGGTACGTATTATAAAAACGATTACAGATTATTACGAGAAATTAGATGTAATTCCCAACTGAAAAGTTTCGCGATCGCGAATTGATTTTAGCAAACTCATCTCGTTTAATTGGAAGCCCGAACAGCCGAATGACTTTCGACTGTTACATCATTCGATTACGCATATTAAAGTGACGGATCGACGGCGGTAAACAACGTCCCGGTACCGCCGTTGCTGGCCGATATTACGTTTGATCCGATATCGCATTTCGTCCAATTACGGGTGCACTCTAATTTACACCTCTCAGTGTCCTCTCGCCGGCAAGCCAACAAAAACCGGCCTTGTGGCGGCCGCGAAATGAACTATCGATTTTGCATTAGTTATATATAACGCGCGATGGACGCGTTAGTTTCGCGTTCCCTATGCATTGTATGTCTCATATATGGTATACGTGTGCAACGTATATGCGCGTGTGTGTGTTTTGGTAAACATTGCAAGATAGATCGTCATCGAGCATTTCCGATGGCAAGTCGCGACACAATACCAACGATTGATGACATTATACATCACTCGATTAATTTTCCGATATCTTTATGTATATATATATATATGTATAGTAGATATGTAGCTCTTTCAGAGCTGGAGCCAATCTCTGTAATCTGATGACAATTAATTTTATACTTGTCGATGCAAATCGTATCTCCATCATAAATATTTCCGAGCAATATATTATTCGATTACGTCTTTCTCCCGATTAATTACTTCCTCGGACGCAAAAGTTTTTATTCCGCGCCGGCGTCGACATGGTTGCCGTCGAAATTTCGACGACGCCGGAGGGATTGGCAAGTTTCCTGCAAATTAAAGCGCTCTCAACGGCGTGCCAAGTTTAACCGGACGTGCGTGAGCAAACAGAGATAACTATATCGATGCCCCTCTTTTTTCATCCCTCCCTTCTAGCAAAACGCCAAAACGTGGGAAAAGGCAGAGCACGTGCGGGCGCAATGAGGATACGGAGATTTCATCCCCTGCTTTCTCTCTCTCTCTCTTGAATCGCGAGAGATATTTATTATCTCGCGCGGCACCGTTATTATTATCGTCGACGATTATACGCCAGTTAAAATGCGAAATTACGAGCCGCGCTCTTCAATGGAGAAAAATAGGGACTGTATGTTTTGCGGAATGAAATGTACCGAGTTTTGGTGCGCGAGATTTTCAGAGCGGATCCGCTGGCTGCGTGAAAACAAAACTACCCGCTTGCATGGAAAACGTTTGGCGAAATGGCGCATTTCCCACCCCGATAAATCAGTACGCTCATTAATAATACGTTCGTACGATATATGCGCGACACTGAGATTCCGCGACTTTCAATGTTGATTCTTTCTCTTTTTTGGACATTATTTTTAGAGTGCATTATCTGGATATTTAGCATTAAAATATATGTATAATGTAATTTAAATTTGTATATGTATATAAATTCCAAACTCGCAATGTACTAGATATTGGAGCACATATATATAGGAAAATAATATAATTTTATCGAACGATTCGAATTAATTTAATAAATTCGTGTTAACTCTGATTGATTGACTGGCTGCCGAAGAGTCGCGAAAATCCTTTATTTTATTTACAAACGAATTTACTAGAACAGCTTTATAAAATTTAAGAGCATCCGGTTTCAGACACAGTTTATTGTACAAAAATAACGCGAGATTGATCAAGCAAATCTCTATACATATATATGTCAAATAAAAGTACATACCTTTCTCTTACGACTGCCAAGTATTTTTCTTCTTTCTGCGCTGCTATCAGGAAGAGATAAATCTGAAAAAAAAAAATAAAAAAATAAAATTACATAAAATTATTATTTTTATTCTTCGTAGTTTTTTTCGCGAGATTATTAACATGTGACGCGCACAAACAATTATTATAAATTTAAAATGTTTCTTTTCACGTCATTTCTCAATGAATAAAATAACAGTAGGAAGCAAAGTTGGAGATACAATTTTGTGGTCAATTTTATAAAAACAATGTCATTCCGTTGGCACCACTTTGTGAGCCAAATAAAAGAATAGATCTCTCTGTCGCCATCTTTGTCCCTTTGACAAAAACGATGCACATGCGGTTTTAATTACTTTTTTTTTTACCGTCACGATTCTCTTTGCAAAGTAGCTTCTCCCTTTTCTCTTTTATCCTCTCGGTAAAAGATACGATTTGTACGGAAATTAGAATTCTCGCGCGATAAGATTGCGCGCGTATTCATCAGCGGACCGCGGTGGAAAATCCACGTGGAAAGATGCGTCGTTAAAAGCAGGGTAATAGAAGCGTGTCTACCGCCACGTATCCGGTCAGTGAGGAAGTGGAGAAAAAAAAAAAGAAGGAGCAAAGAGTGGAATCGGCTGGGTGAAACATTTGTCAATGTTGCACCCTCACCTTGGCCGAGACTAAAGGGAGAAAGAAAGAAACGTACGAGACTGTTACATACACGCGAACGTTATGCGAACGCGCACTCTACGTACGGTACAGGGCTTTTCAACGAAGTCCCTTGAAATATGGGATCCGCTGGACAAAGCGAGACTCCCTCTCTTTCTCTCTGTCTGTCGGTCCCGCAGGACCTCCTGATAACCCTCGAAAGTGAATGTAGTCTGGAGCTCAGGCTCGAGAGAGAGGGAGCAAAACATCGCGTGTGCAGCACAGCCTCCGGGGAACAGTCAGCGGCTGCGTCGACCGGATGTGATATATACCACGCGTCTGGTTCGCTCTCGCTATTTTTCCGCGGCAATCGGTTACTTCCATGGGAAATTAACCGACGTTTCTCCATTTTTTTTTCTTTCCGATCTTTCCAAGTCGCCATCACCAACCGAGAGACGCGGCGTTATAGTTCTATCGCCAAGCAATGTGACTGGACCACGGGCTCCACCATGGGCTCCACACCACAATGGCAGCTTTTGTTTCCGGCCATTGTCGATATCTTCCGGTTAAACTGGCTAGTCTGCCAACCGTGCAAATCGGATCCGGGCATGTACCAACAATGAACGGTATTTGATCACTAATTTACCTCGCCATTCTCTCCTCCTCGTTGTCAACATCGCGCAAAGTTATGCCGAAGTTTTACAATATTTTAGTTGAAATATATACGTATGGTAGAAATGTTGTCTCGATCGATTTTATAAATAGTAGAAACTACCGAAGTGAAAATATTTATTTTTCAAACTCTGATATCAGAAAATGGAACAAATCAAGTTTTAATTGTTGAAAAAATACGAAATTCTCGTATTTAATATTGGCTGAAGCTTCGAAGAAAGAGAGAAAGAGATTTGTTTACTCTCCGGGAAAAAAAAAAAAAAAGCTTCGTCATTGCAAAAGTTTGAAAACTGCCGTGTGATTTAGGAAAACCTCTGCTGCTGTAAACGATAACGTCAACGGCGCGAGACGCCTTTCAACCGGCGAGTGCCTTTTGGCGCCCTGAGATCGCCGATTGAATTTTACAACTGTATAAATACGCGTCGTCAAGTGAGAACACATTTCGTGAGCTTTTTTCTCTTTGCTCTTTTCCTTCTTCCTTCCTTTCTTTCTTTCCTCCGTTTTTTTTCGTTTACCCCGAGCGAGAAAACGACGACGTCGAGGCGGCACGAAAAAGGAGGCATTTTCTCGTTGCAAGATTTACGGCGTCCAAGTATCGACGAGAGGACGAACGAGAACGCGGAGAGCTTCAAGGAGTTTTCCAGTCTGAATTGCTGGAAAATCGACGGTGACGCCGCGACGAGAGTGTCCCCGTATCTATTTATGCCGTCCGTTTCTTCCCGTTCACGAGCAAGCACCAGGTTAATTTTTAAAACTTCCAGACAAACCAAACGAAAGCAGAGTTTCGCGTTTCCAGCTCGTGCACTCGGTTTCGCGACCAGGGGGATTATTGATTTTTTGCTATCGCTAACTCGATTCGACCTCGAGAAGACAGAGACTGCACGTGATTACAAATTTATAAATATATATTATCGCAACACATTTTATTATACATGTGCATATATATATATCTTCTATCGCTTTCTTTTATAGCGCTTAGTGTACCGTAATAATTAACTTTATGTTATAAAGATTCTCTTTACGAGTACGAAATTAACTTTAAATTTGTCAAAGAGGAACTGTACCTAGATATAAATTTTGAATAAATTGTCAACAAAGATGTATCAATATGCTTTCATGATTTATAAAATATTAGAATAGTAAAGGAGAGAGAGAGACGAAAAGAACCGTGTTCATATTTACAATATCAACGTTCGATGAATATGCGAAATTTTTTTTTAGGGTTACACGTGTCTGGAAAAGTTTGATATCATAATGCATATCCGTGCTTCGCGTATTCATGCAGTTAGAGGAGAAAATTCGCCGGCATATCCGCCGCGATTCACCTCACATTTCCGCTTTTCTTCTTCGACCGGCTATAACCCAGGTTAATTTTAAAAAGCTCGAGACGAACGAATTGTTCGACCCACCTCTTTTCTCTATGCCGTACCATCCCTGCTTCCCCGAGGCTCAATTTCACGTTAGAATTATCGATTGTATGCGATCGAGTTTTGTCAAGTCTCGGAAACTCCGACTTATACAGGGAGGCGAAAGCAGGTAGAGAATAACGAGAAAGAGAGAGAGAGAGAGAGAGCGTGCAGAAAATTGAACGGACTAGTTCGAACACGTTTTACAAGACGCGACCAGCCAACTTTATTTACTTGAAACTTGGATTTTCAATCTCGTTCGAGTCTACCTCGGCGAATATGAATATTGATTACGGTGACAGATATTGATTACGATGGACTCTTCGACGAAAAGAAACTTTTGACGAATGCAATGCGATGCTATGCAAACTCAACAACACTAACGTCGAATTCAATATTATCCACCATCGTCATTTGGAATTCGTTACGACGGCATATTCGGCATAAAACGCAGAGTAATGAGATGGATTTTTATCATCTGGTGAGGCATCTTCTCGAGGGAAAAAAAAAAAAAGACGCGTGCTCCGAAAGGATAATGCCGAGGACTTTGCTATCAGGATCAAGCGCGACGATGGATTTACGGTGCTCGAGTGGTCCTTTACGGTCGAGCTAGCAGGCTCTGTCTCTAGGATGCCGCTGAGCCCTGAGGCGAGGATTGTTCAGCTAGTGTCACGAGAAGCGATTTAAGCTCGATCCTAGCTGCGGATTACCACGGGATCCTTCGATCCGGACCGAAGCGAGTTAGGATTACAGAACCTCGTTTGATGCCAAACTCGATCCACACGCTCGACTCCTACCATCGTGCCGGACAATGCCGATTATCCTCGCGCCATTTTGTCGTGGCTCTTTCCGATTCACATTCAAATATAATAGCATTAATGGCTAAAATTTCTTTTACAAAAATAAACTGGCGCATCATTTTTTTAAATGTACATTTTTCTTTCAAAAATTGAGACTCACGTGTTTAAATAATAACGATAAACCGAAATGTGAAGTGTGTATACATTTGTAAGCCATTAACGTTGTAATATTTTTGACTTTTCAACAGATAATCTAATACTTAAGATTCGTTAAATTACTTGTTAAACCGAGTAACATAAAAGAATTATTTATATCGAAAATTATCTCTCTCGCATGAAAAGAAGTATAGTTTCTTCTATTTTCTGTAAGCCTTCTGTAAGTGAAAATGTCGGCAGAAAAAAATGATCGTGGCGAATTGAGCTACTTTATATATATATATATATATATATATAAATGGAATGTCTGCCTTCCCAATTTCTTCTCGCCGTAAAAGTTCGTAGTAATATTTTATCCATCCACTTCACCTTTTCGGAACCATGTAATATCGTGCGTCAAAAATAAATCGCGGACGTTACGTTTTCGTTGGATACTGGGGAATAAAAAAAACGGCGAGCAAATTCAGCAATCAAACCTGCAAATCTCCCGGGCAAATATTTTCATTTGTTCGCGAATGGTAGTTGGAAATTGGGGTGGTTGAATAATGACTACCCGAATCAAGTAAACGCGAGGAAAAATAAATATTCCCAGAAAGAATGTGAATCGACGGTGCGAAAGATCGATACAAAGAGAGATAAAAAAAAGGAGAAAGAGGAACTTTAAAATTAAATTTTTATTTGTATTTACAAACAAAATATATGAAATAGAGAAATTATGAAAAAAGTATAAATTTTCACATAATAAATTCCGTATACGATTGTACGGCAAAATGACGCTCGCAAACGAGAAGTAAAATTACTTATTTACTCTCTTTATGGATTTTATCATTCTTTTCTTACAACGGTTTCACTCACAGAAGGTCTACAGAAAATGGAAAAAATTTTGGATACAGGAATGATTTACGAAAACTGTTCTTTCACCCAAAAAGATGATTTTTGATACGAAACAAATGTCAAGTAATTACTATCCGTTAAAATTCCTTTTTTCAGCGTGCCCTTTATTTGCTTTGAAAAAAAAAACGTGATTCTTCCCGTATGATCGTAAAACGTTTTATTCTGTCGCCGTAGCAATTAATTAAGTTGCCGTGCCTCTTTAGACGCGTTGCTGGTGTAATTTAACAAAGTCTCCGGTGACTGGAAACTAGCTCGCGAGCTAGCAATGAAATTATTGTCGCTCGCACGACGAATTTCATCGGCCGCGTCTAATTAGGAAAACGACGCGACGAACGATGAATACGTAACTTGGTAAATTGTATCTCAATCGGAATTCCCATATGCGTAACTGCTGGATTAAACCAAAATTAACACGCAAGCGAATATTCGATACGTCGAAATACAAAACTTTCCTTCAATTTATAGCATCGAATGAAATAATAATAATGATTTACACACATATATGCATATGTATGTATATCTGTACGTATTTTAGATTCCGACACAAGCGTCGACTTTAAAAATAATTATTATTTTAACCATTCGAGTTAAAATAGTTTTCTTTTTTCTTTAAATCAAAGTATTAATAATTTTTCAAGTTACACGCGATGGAGAATAAAAATATGTAAGTATTATCGACCGACAACTTAACATGGTTCACGCGCATGCTAAGAATTTTTAACATGAAAAACTTAATAAAGTATTTTTATTACCGATTTCTTGCCACGGTACGAAGGGATTTTATCGCTCCTCGCGCGGAAGAGAGTGTATCAGATAATTTAAAGTACGGTACACCCGGTAAACGGAGCAAACGACTTTATCGGGATGGAAGACGTCCCCTTATTTGCATCAGAATCGGCTCCGCTATAAATATTCGTAATTCTCAAGATCGTAGTTACGTGGGCGGATGATTAATTCGGTACACGCGCATCCGCGTAAAGTTTATTATACGATGCGTGGGGTAAATATGTAAGTGTCCCGTCGTGTGTAAAATGCGCAACGAGTTGCGAATTAATTTAAATACCTCGTGAGAATAATATTTACATACTTTATTATTTGTCCGCACATTGTGAGAAATCATTGTTTTAATCGATTACCTCGAATCTCCAACGAGAGAAATACCTATTTATCTTTGGTTCGTGAAATAAATGAGATATTTCAGAATAGAATTTTACACATAAATGATGATTATATAAATACTTTTGGTATAATTCAGTAAAAGAAAAATAGTTTACGTAAATAATTTTATTTTTTATTACAAATGTATTATTTTGTCCAACTTTGTCACTGCTTATTCACGTTGTATCTTATGGATAAAAATAAAGTGTATAAATTTTAATATAAATAAGACGACAAATATGCGTTATTAAAAAGAGAGATACTTCGTTAGAAAGAATTAAGCTGCTTAAAATCAGTTATTATATTTAGAGCTGTAAACAAGATAAAAGATAATAAAATGCGTAAAAGTAAGGATAGTGCATAATAAGCATGATTGTCTGTGTATACGGAATGTAAAACGCGAGACTTTAAAGCGCTCTCGTAATTATCCGGCAAGGTCGGAGAGCTGCTTCATCTCTGGGCTTAATTATCGCGAGGAAACCGACGAAAAAAGAAGTTCTCCCGCAAATCTGTCGAAAAGCACGGTAACATTGCGATGGCCACTTTGAAAATAAAGGTAAAACAGAACCGTGTGCACAAGTAGCACGTCGCAGGGCATTCCCAAACCGCAGCTGGAGGTTCTCCACGTCTCACGACATTCTCTTCCTCCCATACCGAGAGCCCGAGTCGCATATTTCATTCCGAGTAAGGTCCACGTGGACACCGTTCTTATTACCGCTGGAACCGACGAAATATTGGAAAACTTCTTGGAAGAAACTTATTCCGTTGTTTTCCGTACTTTTGCGAGAGAAACGGTTCATCAGCGAAGCGTCGCGTTTCTACGAAATCGGTAATATCCTACATCATCTTCAAGTGCTACGAGTGAAAAACATTCCACCCAACATTTTAATAATATATCGCAGAAAAAACAGTATCCTTGAGAGAATGCAAATATGCCTTGATTCAAGTATACTTTATCCTTATAATAACGCCAAATATAAATAATTTTGGATAAAGGATAATTTATCCTTAAAACAGAGTGCAAAATATTCTTGGTTGAAGCTGAAATTTACTTATAAATATTGCAAGGACAAGTGATAAGTGTGCATAGGATATAAGCGGTACTTTCAAATATATATAATAATTCTTAGTTCAAATGTGACTAAGTTTGTTTTTACCATATGCAATTTTTAAAACAAGAATATATCTTAAGGATAAAATATACTTCGCACAAATTTATTTATTATTAAGGCAAATGAAAATTTGTGATTACAAAGAGCATTCTATGCTTAAATCAATCAAATAGCGTTCAAGAATAAAAATATACTTGAATCAAGGATTCCTTTTTTTCTGTGATATGTTGAGGAAATGATATCATTAACATTTCAGAGATTCAAGATACAATAAAAACTCTGATAATACAATTATTGAAATAAAGTATTATAAATTCCAAATTTCATTCTTCTACTTTACTTTTTCACTTATTTTTATCACCTTTTTTATCGTTATTATTGATCTTTTCATTCACGAAAAATCGTCGATAAAACTGAACCATTTATAGATATGGGTTTTTTTCATTCGAGGTGACACGGCGCGAGTGTTTGATCTCACAAAGTTTTGAGAACAGAAACACGAAAAAGTCTTTATCCAGGAAAGTTGATTCCACAATCATTTAATGTTCCCAAACTTAAATTATTTCTTCTTATATCAAGTTTTGTAATCTTTAAGATTTTACGATATATTTTACGTGTTCTTGCAATTTGTAATTCGTACCTCTATATTAAAGTTGCTTTTGAATTATAAATGGGATAATTTAATGACGAGTGCATAATTACTTTTTTATTCGCTCCACGAACATCATTTATTTAAATTTCAAATTATGTAAAAAAGTTTGTCATGCGCCTTGGCCCTTTTTATCCACGTGAATTGCAAAAATACCAATATAGTCGATAGAATCGTCGAAATTCGAGGGAAAAAAGCAGCCGAACGTTATTGCAGCCAGCGTTATTGCAGCTCAACACAAAAGCGCTATCAAAGCTTTGGCCGAGTCGTAAAACAGAAGGTGAATAGGGTGATAATGTCTGGTTGGTGAATAGAAGCACATATAGTGACTAGTCGATATAACAACCAAGTTAGGATCGACAATCTATATTATCAACTCTTTTGTTGTATAGACAGTAAGCACAAAATTGTAAAAGTACGCATATATGCATTCAGAAATGTATTAAATTGAGATACGCCGATAACTTTAATTATACGTTTTGTAAAAATAATAAAAGGATAGAGAACAATTAAAAAAAAAATAGAATCGTTGATTTCGTACAATTGTCATTGTAATCAATTTGTAAATTGTTGGAAATTAATATAAAATTATCGAATTACTTTTACGTAAAAAAAAAAAAAAAAAATGCAAAATTTTATTACACGTGTAATTATCGCAATTTTGATCAAACAAATCCAAATTTATTTTGAAAGCTTTTTTTCGATATTTTAATTAATTTCATATCAAATCGACAAATTTATCGCAATATCTTTGAAGAAAAATAAATTCAAAGTCGATCAATAAATTTATTGTAAAAAGAACATTTGATATTTTTTGCAATCTCGTATCTATTGTAAAACAGCTTAGCGTATATAAAATGTTCACGCTACAAAGCTCAAATGATAAAATACATATTGCCTCCGGAGATTGTACTTCTGCCACTCTAACGCGCATAATAATAAAAACGCTCGCAGCATCAAAGACAGCTGCGTTATCGCGAGACAAAACCCGAAACTATCAGCGACCTAGATAAAGAACGCCATTTCGATATTTCAACCTCGCGTCGCGGCGCCTTTTTCCCCTTGCAGAGAACAATGCGACCATTTGCATTTTCCCGCGGAACTGGAGATGAAAGAGAGTCACGGGCGAATATTTTGCGCCACTCTTGGCCCGCCCCTGTGGCCTTTTCCTATTCTTTCCCCTTTCTCTCTCGCCAACCCCATGCCGAGGGTTCTAGGCCAGAAACGAATTGCGAGAATTATGGAAATTTCTACCACTACCAATCCCTTATTCCTCTCCCGTACATGTCCCGTTAACTTCAGCTCGCGATTATTTGCGGTTAATTCATAGGAATGAATAAATGATTATTATAAAAATGCGTACGTGTAACCGATGAAAAATCCCTTGCAAGCTGCATTGTGAAATTATATCGTGCTTTTTATGTTCGAATTATTAAATTAAATAAATATTTTGATCGTACAAAAAAAAAACAAGATTGCGATGATGATATCGGATTTTTAAAAAGCTACAATTTTTATGTGCAAAAATTATTCAGCTTTGTGTATTAATTATATAATAATATATAAAAAATAAAATAATATATATAAAATTATATAATAATATATGTTTGAAACATGTCTTTTTTTAATTTAAAGAATTACTCGGATATTATAAAATTGAAATGCATTATATAATAATATATAAAAAATAAAATAATATATATAAAATTATATAATAATATATGTTTGAAACATGTTTTTTTTTAATTTAAAGAATTACTCGGATATTATAAAATTGAAATGCATAGTTTATCGTTCACTATTGACAACTCTCCCGATTTCAATAATCAGTAATACATATTGAATCACATCCAACGTGATTCACGCGAAAAGTTTAAATTATTCGTAAACTATGCACAGATGGGCAATTCTGGTCGGCTGTCTCATATATTTTACTAGCACGTTATTCCGCATACTTCTTTTCTTTGCATTCGTTATTTCGCACTTTTCTCGTGTACATTGTTATACATATACTATTCACGATTTCTTTATCCTATTTCTTAATCCTAATTTTTTTGTATTCTTATCCTACACTAGTGGCTTCCTATCCATTTTCCGTCACACGGATTATATTTTTCTCGTTTCTCCTCATTTCTCTTTCTCTCTCGTTTTCTCTTATCTTTATTACTATCTACTTCTCCAAGTCTCTTGTTTCCCGCAAGTTTCCTACCTATTTTCTCTTTTGTTTCTTTTATACGCATAAATATATATCAGTTGGATACTATAGCAAAAATGTACTTGTTCAAAAAAAGTTTAGAAACACGTACAAACATATATTCGCAGCAGAAATCTTAAATAAATAATAACTCGTAAAAAAGTATAATAGCAAAAATAAAGTATAATATATATCAAAAATATACCTATGTGTGTGTATCATATCGCAGCACACGCGCGATAATTTAATATATTAAATATTTATATTTAAATTAAAGTCTATAATATAGATGATACAAATAAAATTATAATAATAAATCTTTGATTTACTATCTATAGTTTGCTTTATACTTTATTTATAACTTGATTGATAAATATGCAAGCATCTATACATTTATATCGCGTATGACTTGTTACGAAAGAAATAAATTAGTACCAAATTTGCAAATCTAGGCGTCTGCATGGAAGCAAAAAAAAATACAACGAAATCACTGGCTATTCGCTGAGAATTTTCGCCGAAAAATTCGCGAAATAAATTTATTTCTGAAACTCTGTGAGCATCCCAAGGTCTGTCAAAATTAAAATCGTTTTGTTATTCCAATTCTGCCGAAACAAATAAAATTCAACTAAATCAAATTTAATTAAACCAACAACGTTTTATTATTCCCGCTATATAATACAATATATGTACATGAATATATTGTCAAAGTGCGGTATAAAATTGCATATCAAATTTTTTATTTCATAAAACAAAATAATAGATTATTTGGAGAAGCAGGTAAATTATTTTATGTTACGCGACGAAATTAAAAAATGTCCCCTTTTCCATCGCGAAAAAATACCGGATAATAACCCGATTTCACGTTCTCTATTATCATCAAATTTTCTCATTCTTGAAAATAGATATAATTTGTTGATTCTTAATCCCTTGTGTACGAATTAGAAACGAATTAGAAACAATCGCGCAAAAGTTGTGCTCACCGCTCTCATTGCGAATTACCGCGGTCTATCGCCTCGATCTTAATGTAACATCGTGGGCGAAAATCACGCGAGAACGCGCCGGTTCCAATGTAGAGTATAGTCGCCGTATAGTCGGCGTAGCATAGTTCTCTGCGGTATTCTATCGCGGCCGCGAGCGAACGAAATCAATCGCGCTTGAACGCCCTAGTATCGGGCACTACGTTCGGGACGCAATCGTTGGGGATATGGATCCGTTCGATTCGACGCTCAGCAATAGGATGAGGAGCAATAGGATTCGGTCTGGCTATCAGCTGCCGAGCATACTCGCGCGATTCACCAAGCATCGTGCAAGTTTCCATCGCGCATCAGCAGCCGCGGAACTGTGAAACCCAGCGAGAGTCTATTCGAGATAGCCGAGGATTATCAAGTGGTGCGGCTTACGCATCCAGTCTGCTGTAAGTCGACGGATAAACTGCCGATTATAATTTACATCCTCGTTTACACCCTGATCGCGTCACACGCATATTTGTGTGTACTCGAATATTTCAAATCTCCACTAATCTTCAACAATTTTTCTGCCATTTGCTCGCGAGAAAGTTTTTTTTCAATCAAACAATTTATCCGGAATAGAAAATGATAAAATAGTAATTACGTATAAGGCTCAATTCGAGTAATATGCACCCGACGCGATGTCTTTTAAATATTTCCATTTTTCCGTCATTTATTCGATAAAATTCATCCACAATTTATCAAACTGGTAAAAAAGCTGCTAAGCGACTAAATTAACTCAATGTCCATCAATTATATTTTTATGAAAATTTTAATTGTTGGTTTTCCTTCTTCTTTTTCGTAAGTCGCGCGCAAGTATATATTTTCCGAGTCGCGAGTTCTCTATTTTAACAGCAAGAAAAAATTGTCAAGAAATCTAGTTTTCTTGTAAAAAAAAAATCAATGCGAAGTAATTAAAGAAAAAAAAATCCGAGATACATTTCGCATGAAAATAAAAGATTATTTGCCGGTGGTGAATTCCGCGGGTTCGCTAGAAATGAGAATTGCATGTTAGTGGACGACTACGTGTGTAATACACATTTACACGGCGCGATGCGGCGCGTGCATGCAAGCGTTGCGTCGTAATAATAGTGTTGCGCGGTCGAAATTATTCTAAATCTGGCGCCACAAATTCCAGAGGTGCACACCGTGCGGCGCGCAGACACGAAACCCTATTGTTAATTAACTCGAGATTTGTTGCCCGAGTGGAGTCGGATGACAGTCTTGAATTTACCGGATGTAGCAACGTCCGTTAAATGCGAACAATTTACGAAGAAGGCGTCTCGAGAGTAAAACAAACCGCAACCGGCCCGTCGGCGACCGGTTTCCTGTTAAAACTACCGGAGTCAACTGCGGTGGAAGAGCGGGAAGTAAGAGAATTCGCCCCTCGCAAAGTTTCGCCCAGACCTTTTTTCCGCGAGAAGCGAAAGAAAGCGCGAGAAAAAAAGATCAATGAATAAAGAGTGAGAAGAGTAGATTGACCACTGAAGCGAGTTAGGTGGACGTTTTAATTCTAAAGTGAGACGTGGTGGAAACCAAGGTAAGACACTGACGAGAGCAGCGTCACAATTAGCGAAATAACGAGGTAGAAATGCCTGTCTGCTCTCTCGGGGTTTGCGCTTTATTCGTCTATGCCACGATAACCCGGCTCGAAAAAGAATCGGACTTGTGATCCTTTTTACTGCTCGCGCATTCCAGAAATACTTTGATTTTCTTTTACGCGTGTAATTCTTTTCAACGACTCGGAATAGTCGATACGCGATGTCTAGCTCTCTTCTCTCGTCTGCAATTTTTAATTTTTCAAATATATTCAGTACTGCTAACCCCAAAAAAGCGTGAGAGATAGAATAAACAACAAAAGTATCGACATCAGTCAATAAACATCGCATTACGTAAATTATTTTATAGTTTTTCTTATATGGCAATATCTTGAAATAAAATATATTATTTCGAAACGTTTCGATAATAAGAGTCTCTTACAAATATTATACGTCCATAAAATCTCGTTTTATTTTTCATAATTAAGTTTATTAATACACACCTATAAATCTTTCATATACCCATTACATCAACTCTACTTTCCTCTAATGAAAAAGAGCGTGAGACTACACGTTTTCTACAATAATTTTTAAAAAATATCATATAGATATCTCTGCAGACTCCGTCGTTTCTTTACAAGATATAGATACGTTGTAATATGCAAAAATTACACCTTTTACTCGCAAAGTTGAAACTTTTTCAAAGGAAAAAGATGGAGAAGGAGATTGAGACGCGTGGGAGGAGATGCAAAAATTCTGGTCGAAAAAAAGCGTGCTATTTCACCGAGCACATTCTCATTGCATATTCAGTGGAATAGCACACGTACATGTGTGTGCACCTCTGACGCTGGCAAACGCAGAAAAAAAATACGCCAACTCTGATATATGATCTGAAAAAAAGGGAACGAGACGAGGTTGGCCCTATATAGCGCGACATTGCAATTGCAAAAGCGAGGTTAAACGAGAACACGTGCGAGCCGATAATTTATTCGAGGAAAAAACAAATAGTGTCACGCACTTTCGGTAGCTTTATGCGTGCATCGAGCGTTCTATGTATGTATATATATATATAGTTAGTCACATATATATATATATAGTCGCTCAATCATCTTTGACGCGACGTTTTAACCGATAATATAAATAATATATAGTGGCACTTATCGCGATCGTCGGAAATGCTCGTTAATCTTTATCAATACTTTGAAACGCGAACGCGATAATTGAAATAAAAATTAAGACGATAGATAAATTTAAATAGAATATGTGTTATTTCTTTGAGGGGGTTAAAATTATTCTTCTCTATCTTGACACTTGTTCTTATTCTCTATCGCGATTCTTGTACGGTTGAAAAATTTTATATATATATATATATATATATAGACATTAAATATATATCTGTAGTAGTTAGAACTCAATTAAGATCCTCTTAGGATATAAAATTCGCCGAAGATTAAAAGAGAGCGATTCATATCTATTTTATCGAACGGTAATGCATTAAGTTTCTCGAAGAATTAGATTGGATTGGAACGAGGGGACAAGTCGTGTAATTCCGCGCGACTTGGATATAGATGAACGAATACATATATATGGATATGTCTATTATATATCTGTCCTGTAAAAATACTCATTTCCTTCCATTCTTTTCGTACAATGACATCGATTGTTTTTTCCGCGTACACGAAAATTTTATTCACCTATCGCTTTTGTACATTCGCTATGCAGATTTTACATCGCACCCTGGGAAACTCGCCGGTACAATTTCGTAGTGGCTTAGTAATTTCGATTTAGGTTTCTCGATAAAGGATAGCAGCGCTGAAGCTCTGAGGCTGAGGTGAAACTCCACAACGCGGCTTTCGATTCAGACCGTACCAAAGCGGGTTCCGCCACGTCAGTTTCCAACTCTGATCGCTGTTACCGTTCGTTAACCTTTAAGCGATGTAGAATTCTAGAATTTCGAGCGGTATTAAGGGGAATATAAAACGCTTTATATAGAAAAGAATTTACAATATTTAAGACTTTGTCTCGCCAAATTGTTTCAATGATTAATAAGTATACAAGCGATCTATTCCAATATATATATGTATTTCAGGCATTTTTCATTTTTTTAAATCGATGGCTCGTCAATCTCTCATAATATAAATCATCAATAATATTAATATTTGATTCTCGACATTACAAGTTAAATAATAATTATTATAACGCTTTATATAGAAAAGAATTTACAATATTTAAGATTTTGTCTCGCCAAATTGTTTCAATGTTTAATAAGTATACAAGCGATCTATTCCAATATATATATGTATTTCAGGCATTTTTCATTTTTTTTAAATCGATGGCTCGTCAATCTCTCATAATATAAATCATTAATAATATTAATATTTGATTCTCGACATTACAAGTTAAATAATAATAATTATAACGCTTTATATAGAAAAGAATTTACAATATTTAAGATTTTGTCTCGCCAAATTGTTTCAATGTTTAATAAGTATACAAGCGATCTATTCCAATATATATATGTATTTCAGGCATTTTTTATTTTTTTTAAATCGATGGCTCGTCAATCTCTCATAATATAAATCATCAATAATATTAATATTTGATTCTCGACATTACAAGTTAAATAATAATTATTATAACGCTTTATATAGAAAAGAATTTACAATATTTAAGATTTTGTCTCGCCAAATTGTTTCAATGTTTAATAAGTATACAAGCGATCTATTCCAATATATATATGTATTTCAGGCATTTTTCATTTTTTTTAAATCGATGGCTCGTCAATCTCTCATAATATAAATCATTAATATTTGATTCTCGACATTACAAGTTAAATAATAATTATTATAATCAAGACACCGACTCGATTGACCTTCGCCGCAATTTTGTCGGCGAGCCTAGAACGTTTTCGGCACTCTCGACCGCGAAATTTCGCGCATCAACGTTGATGAAGCGGCCGCGCACAGGTATGATGAATCACCCGTCGGAGCTTGCAACCGCAACAGTTACCGAAGGTAACAAGACGAGGCGGTGCGTATCCGCGAAAGCGCATCGTAACGAAAGCATTGCGCGAAACGTAACCGCCGATAAATATCCAATCGATATATCACGATATCGATACTCTCTCGATTCGCTCGCGATTACCCTCGCACACGATACGCTGGCTAACGATAACGTCCCTTCGCGAGTTCGAGTGCTGGGAGAACGGAAGGGGCTAAAACCGCGAGATATCACGTCGATAATCCGCCAGCAGACAGTTATAAGCGCACACGTGGGGCGCTTTCTGCCCTTTAACGGAACGACGTTGCACAGGTATTGACGCGCGCACACGTAAATGTAGAAATCCCCGAGTTAAACGACCCTAATTTCGTCGAGCATAGGGGGCTGTAATAGCCCGCCTATTGCGGTTGCGATCGGAAAGGCCGAATGAATAGGCCGATTGCCGGGGTAGAACGCTTGCGAGACTATATCGAGACTAAGTAGATGCAAAATTCTCCAAAAATAACGCCTTCCATGTATTTCAAGAGTAACGCGCGCGCGCAAAAAAAAAAAAAAAAATAAATAAAATTACGCGTATTAATCTTGCGTGATTGAGCATTCTTGTTGGCTGCCGCAACAATAATCGGTCGTTTCTCTTCTCTCTTTCGTGTGATTAAAATTCGCGTCGAGACCCGAGAGATACGCGCGTCGACAAACATTCAAAATTTCCCCTCAGAATATCCACGACGCGCGCGACGGTGAACCACGCAATAATGTTGCCTCGCTGTACACGCGGTGGCGTTGAAATATTAAAAGCGGAAAGATGCACAGAGGGGGCTTTCACAGAACCGAAACAGGAAGGAACGAACCGGTAGACGAACGCGAAGACGCGGCAAGGTGGAAAGTTCGAGGGAGAGCTAAGAGCTCTAACTCTCGGCGCGTATGTGTCGCGATTTTCCTGGGATCAAATTCCGCGTCGAGTACACCTCGACAGCTAGAAACATCCTGCTTTAGTCCGCCCGATACGCGAGTATCTTTGCCCTCTTGAAGAACCCTCCGAAACATCAAGGATGCTGGGAATTCCATCGAAAGACGCAGAAGGTGAGCGCCAGGTTTCAAACCACGTCCGACGAAAGCTAGTGGTGCATCTCGTCTCGTCTCATCTCGTCTCGTCTCGTCTCGTATCTTGTCTTGTCTTATCTCATTTCATCTCGTCTCGTCTTGTCACCCTAACTCTGCGCGTTCACGCCTTTGCATGCGTGAATATACGTCTCTCTCTTACTGAAAGGATCGTTTAACAAAACTATCCCACAATATTAAAATGCCAAAATCTTATCTATCATTCGCTGTGAATAAACGTCGGAATAAAATCGTGATTTTAGATATGAGAATAAATTTAAATCAAACTTTTGCTCTTTCTTATAAACACGTGTTCTTATACATGTACCTATATATATATTTATTTATCTCGTTCAATTTTATTCATGTTATTCGCTGTAGATTTTATATTTATATCAAAGCATTCGTTTCACGTCAATAAATAAATAAAATAGATAAAATTAACAAAGAGAAAAATATTTATATTTATACACTTTATTATTGATAGCAAACGTATTATTTGTATATGCATAATTAGTTAAATATTTAAAAATAACCATTTCTGCAAAGTATATTTTTCTTCAAAAGTGAAAAGAAAATATGAATAAAAATTGTATTATTATTATTTTTTTTTGCGAACGCGCGTTACTCTTGAAATACATGGAAAGCGCTATTTTACGGCTTAAAAAATATTGTATTTCATGTACATATAAACTTGCAATGATTTATGTTTGCATCTTTGGATTTTTATTTCAAATTTGTATAAAAGCACAACAAGGATGGGGGAGGATACACGATATAATAAACAAATCAGCTATTTTATTCGGGTCATACACGAAAGGGTGGCTCAATGTAGAGACGCTACCATTCGAATTCTCAATTTTTATTCAAACTGAATGAACGCGCGACGTATCGCATTTATTTGCGTATAAATGTTGCGGATCGCGTTGGCGAGGTATCGATTTTTCGCGCTGCATATATCAAAACTGTGTATGCATACGCGTGCGCTTCCGATGTCGATACGTGAAATTTGCGACTGCACGTCTTTAGACGTCGTAGAACGTAGAATGCGCGCCAAGTGCATATAACGCGCGACGGTCGTGTATGCGGCTGACAGTAGCGAACCATTTCCATGACGGTGGGTTATTGCTTTCGCGGTCCGAATTCCCAAAGTCTCAAGTCACGCTACACGATCTGCCTGTGAGCGTGCATCGCTCTCTGCGGCTCCGAACGCAATGTGATGCATCTCGTTGTGTATGACCATCTGCGTCTGTCAGACCTTCTCATCATCTCCATTTGCGTATATGTATTTCTTCAAATTCGTTGCAAATACATATGGCGATATGTGAAAATTATTTAATAAAAGAAGAGAATGTGTGTGTGTGTGTGTGCGTTTAAAAATGAGTTGAAATCATTTTCAAATTAAAATCTGACTCCGAAATCAAATTCGAAATTCGTACACTTTGTAAATTAAATTCGTTGCCTATATTTCTCGCGTGTCGAGTTTCTGATATTCCTTCCATTTTTCGTTGTAATATATATATATATATATATATATATATATATATATGTGTATATATACGTATATGTTATTATTCTTTTCATCTTACCAAAATGAAAACTCAATTTACTTCGTATCGATTAATATTGGCCAGACATTGCGAGACGTTTCGCCAAGATTTTCGCATTTTCATAGATCGAGTTAAATTGTATTTTACGCAAACTAAAAACAAAAGAAAAGACAAGGATGGCGAGAGACAAACGGTATACACTCGTCGGTGGACGCCGTTTAATTTCCGTTTTAAATGCGGAAACAAAAGTTGCAAGTCAAACGACCTGGAGTAAAGAAGAACTGAAATCGAAGCGAGTGAGATGAAAACACAACATTTTGTTTCACGTTTACAACAACGAAATAACTATGCAATAGTTGTGCGAGTCCTCTCTAAGTATAAATCGTAAGATGTACAGACACTTTTTTTACATATTTATACATAATATTATTTGATTAAAAACTTTAAATTAAACTTTGATTAATTATTTAGTATAAAAATTGAATTATTTATTATTAAAAAAATTTTAGATAAAAGATTTATATCATTTCTTTATCAATACGTATTGTATGCCAGTCGGTCAAATATATATCCAAATATAAAAAGATTCGATCTCGCACCACGAGATTCGTTAGTATTACTACGGTTATATGCAATGCTTTAAAAACAAGTTGCACGAAAACGATTAAAACGAAAATAGCTACGCCTCTATGGAAAGAAATAATTGGTTGAATACACCAAAAAGTTTGTCCGCGTCAAATAACATTCCGCGCTGACGTAACGGAAAAGCGAAATTGTAGAGAAATTAACACATATTGCCGGTCGATGGGCAAATGCAATAAAACCGCAACAAAAAAATATAAAAAAAAAAAGAAATAAAATAAAAGGAGAAAGGGTATAACGTTTTTTTTTTCAGCTAATCGCGCCCGACCTGCGATTTGTTCCCCGATTGCGCCAGCTCAATTGTCGCTGCCATTCAGCTGTACTCTTTTTTTTTCATCGTTCTATGATCGATACGTAACGAAAAAAAAACTTTTTTTCCACGTGGTTTGGACAAACGCAGCCGACCTCTACTCCCGGGATCCAATGCCAGTCGTTATTTACGAGTGACCAACACAATGATGACGTGCTTAAAATTTCCCGTTGGAAAAACTCAGTTGCAGCGCGTGTTACTTTGGAAAGAAATATGCGGATGTTTATATGAGAATGAAACGAATCTTTAACAAAACATATTTTCATATATCAGAGCATATCCATATATCTCCTTTATTATAATCGGACACATTCAATTAATTTGATCATTTATTAACAAAAATATTTTATTACTATAACTTTATCAATTTTAAAATTATTAACAAAATAATGTAGAGTTTAATAACTTATACGCATATGACAATAATTGAATATTTAAAATGAATAATCATTTTATATTTAAAATTAATAATTATCGTAGTGTATTAATGCGTACTTATATAATTAATTTAAATTTCATAAAATTTAAATATTTTAAATACGCAATGGTACTAAAAAAAATTCTGATCAGTATGACCGCGTGTTTAGAATGCTGAATTGTCCATGTTCGAATAAAAAAGGGCGTGTTTCAACTCATGCGATCAAAGGTTTATTACAAAGCTTTATTAGAATAATTACTAAGAGAACCGAGTGCGTGTCAGGCGTGCAATTCCGCATTCAAGGGAAGTGTGTGCAAGCTATTCGTCACGAAGAAACGATTTTATGGAGGGAAAATTAGCTCGTAACAGGAAATTCTATCGTTTTACTTCTGATCGATACTCGCATGAATTACTTATAAGGCACGACCAAATTTGCTCGAAAAAAAATTGTAGTAGTGGATTATCGTTTTAACAATTTTTAACTTTGTCGCGTATAAAAGAAAAGTATCATTTTTTAAAAGAGTTTAAAATATTTTTGCAATTATATTTTATTGTATAATAGAGTCACGAGATTTGATTTAAATTACTATTTTAATCGCAAAATAATATTTTTCGATTTCTATCAACATTTCACAAGTTTTGCCATCATAAATCGTATATTCATGATAGGTATATAAGCTTATCTTTGCTGCGATATTACTTTGCCAAAATTTAATTTCTTAAGAAATACAAAGTAACGGTATTACGGTGAATGAGAGAACTTTTTACAACTCGCGATTACACCCGAGAAGTAAGAAGGAAATGTGCCATTGTGAAAATTGTACGACCGTTTGCGGAAAGCAAAAGATGCTCGCGAGATGCAAACCGAATGCCGTTATCTGTATATCGTAGCGACGGGCTCCTTCTTTTCCGGGACTTTAACATTTCGTGAAATTCGCAAACGCGCACCCTCGACAATGTGTAACGAACGCGAGGGAACGGAAGCAACGAGGAGCGACACGTGTTGGAAACGTAGGTTCCTGGTGAGAAGAAAGGCAACGAGTGCGGAAAGAAGGAAAAAGAGTGTGGATGGGCAACACGCAGAAAAGAGGAAAAGGAAATAAAATGGCAAATGGTAAGCGTGGACGAGAAATAAAGGGTCGTAAGCGCGTAGGGAGAATTCAGTGGCTCGTTTCGTCGACTATCATCGAGTTAAACATAAAAGAGAATGACCTTAAACTGCATCCAATGACTTTTAGCGTATTACGAAATTTTAAACGCAATTCTCGGCGAATTGCCCGCACCGTCGAAATAATTTACTGTCTGCGAGCGCGCGAAGTCCTTCTCTCTTTCTTTCACCCTCGACTTTTGTGGGGAGTAGTCTATCCCCTTGCGAAATCTCTGCATATATTATCTACATATACATATATATCTCGCATCGCGGAAAAAACGGTGCGCGAAAAATATTAAGGTAGAAACAAGACGAATATAATATACAAAAATGTGTTGAAGATTTGATGAAACGATGTACATGTAGTCTTATGTTTTGCAAAGTTTAGATTTAAATTATTCGCAATAACTATAACATGTAATGTATCAAAAATTAATGAGTTCAAAATGAAAATATCTCATAACAATCCGTAACTGTCGCTATTCGCAAAGATGCTCCAAAAAGTGAATCAAATAAAAGTTGCGGATATGCATTTACGTGTCTTGTATATACCTATATATTTATGTTAGAAAAAAATTGTATGTGAGAAAGCAACATTCTTTATATTCTTGCATCCATCTCGAAATGATATAACGGCCGATGACAGCGGTGTCTATCGTGTACGTCAAAACTGTTTCCTACAAATGGATTGTTTCAGTTATTTTTACAACTAGGACATTTTACGAGGCGAGTGACATTTTCTCGTTGCGTCAAAACGACAGGGTTATAGCACCGAAAGTTTTTTTTTTCAATTTTTTATTTCGCTGTAGATGTTTTTTTTCAAACCACACGAGATTTAAAAAGGAAAATGTTATAAAACATCAAACAAATAAAAAAATTTAAGTTGATCTTAACAAATTTCAAATTGAGTCAACTTGAAACATCACTTTTTATTAAATCTATATTTTTAAACTTTGATAGAGATATAACTTTAATGATACTATAAGTAATTTGAACGCAAATGTGAACACTAATTTTTCGAAGAGAAAAAAGACAACTTTCAAACTTTTAAATAAAACGAGGAACTGAGAATCTGCAAGTTAAATTATATGCGTTCCAGCATATTAGACATCAGACACATTTGCAATATGCTCCGAGTAAAGCAAGAACAAGTCCCAAGCTTGATTTCCATATTCTAATTAAAGTATATATATATATATATATATATATAATATAATGCGACAATTAAAATTAAAAATTATACACATAAACATATGTGTTTGCACGCATTTATATATTTTATATTTAAGCTTGATAGTCAATGTATGAATCTATTTATATAGAGAAACGTAATGCATGACATAATTGTACATAAACTGTATGGAGTAGTTTTGTTCAAGGTCGATTATCTAATCGGATAATCCCGCGATTCGTATCGATAACTCATTGTGAAGTGTGTTACTGTAACGAAGAGAAGGAGCGGGAAAGAGAAACAGCGGTCTATACTTGCGTCCATCAATTACTACAGCGTTATCACACAATGCAAATTACCTAGTGAAATGAACGTCGTGACGTCGTGACCGCGAATATAAACGCGGCGCGTTTATAAAAGCTTGTCCTCATTCAGTCGATCGTGAAGTGCTGTCGCATTTCTTCGAAATATATATAAATTCGATGTATGTATATATGTATATTCAATATGTGTAGATGTAAATCGGGAAATAGATACAGATTTTAAAACAAATGCTAAACATATTAAAACAGTCGTGCGATTCGCGCAAGAAATATATTATTAGATTAAGTTTAACTAAACCAAAAGATAGTGGTATCTCATTGAATGACAGAAATATCTAATGGACCTACTTATACGCGCATGTAAACTATATTGAAAGATAAACAATGCACGGCGACCTTTGTTGCTCCAATAAAAGAAGATATGATTTTGAGATTATCTATATATAGTATATTTATATTATATATATATATATATATATATATGTATATATATATATGTATATATAATATAAATATACTATATATAGATAATCTCAAAATCATATTTACGGCGACCTTTGTTGCTCCAATAAAAGAAGATATGATTTTGAGATTATCTATATATAGTATATTTATATTATATATATATATACATATATATAGTATTATTTATATATTTTTTCCAAGTACTGCTAATCCAAAACCCATCTCGCAAGTTAAAGTTCTTCGATCTCTCTATGGCCTCAATAAATTGAGACAGAGAGTAAACAAAAAAGAATCGACTCTCTGTTTTTTTGTATCGTTGGGTTAATTGGATTAATCAAAGAAATTATAGTTGGGCATCCATGTAGTATACATATGTATAGTTCATATATAGGAACATGATGATATGATACATTACGTCATTTCGATGCAGTATTATGGCGACAAACGATTTGCCATTTGTTAAATTAGTTTCTCGGAATTGCTTTAGAAACTTTATCCCACATCTATCAATCTTACACGCACTCAATAATCACGCAGAAATACATTGATTCTTCGAGAGAATTATGAATATGGGAAATGAATATTTTAATATTCATTCTACTTTTTATGATAATTTTTTAATCAAAATTGTTTCAATCTATATATTAGCGAAAATGTACGCGTGTCATGGAGTTCGGAATAGCCGCGAGATATTGAAATATTTTCGCGATAATATCGCTTGTAGCAACAACTGTAATTTAATGCTCGTATTATTTGGAAGTTGTACATTGTTAGTGAAATCAGTGCGTTTAATAACGAAATTTACAATATTAATTGTAATGCTAGCAATATCCACCTACATTATGTTTTATGATTATTCATAAGCAGCATCCATTTCGAGGAATATGGATTTTCTAATTAACGGTGACATTGTTAACGAAATTAAACGCTGCACGCAATATTAATTTATTTCCTGAGAACGTTATTTAAAACTTTCAAACTTTATTCAAGAGCCATATATATAGTAGAACCGCGAATTTAGTATCTCGAGGTGCGAGATGTTTTACGTCAACCGGTGCACGATATATCATTACATTAAACAAATATTCTACGTAGATAAGTCTGAGAAAAAATTACATGTACATACCCGTGTTGACACGACGCTGACAATCACTCGCAGAGAATCTTCGGGAATCTTTGACCTTCGCGCGAAACGATAAATATTGATGCGGATTGCGTCGACACGCGCGGACAGTCCCCGAGAATATCGCGCGTTAAATAATTTTGTATTCACGACACACACACAACAACAGTTCACAACAGATGGGCGCACATCGAGCGAACACTCACGCGGCGGCTTACGTGACTGAATTCAATTGACTCTAACCTCAAAGTCGGTTAATAGGGAAGAACCGTCCGTCGACCGTCTTGTCATTAGTTCTAGGATCTCGAGAAAGAGTGTGTGAGAGAGAGAGAGAGAGAGAAAGAAATGTAAAAGTGGTTACTCGTCTAGTAATTATATCCCGACGATTAAATTCGAGAACTTGGATACTCGAGCTTCCGACTCGCTCTCGCTTCGTCGACCGCGCGCCACGAAACCCGACAGTGAACTAACGACAGCGGGACGGATGCTGCGGCCGGCGTATGTGCCTTGCCTTGCCGCGCGCTTCCTCCCCCCCCCCCCAACCCCCCTCTCGAACCCCCTCCACCAATCCCATCGCTACGCCGCAAGCGCCGGCTCTCCCGCGCTCTTGTCCTGCTCCTGGCTTGGCGCGAGTAGCATTACCGCTTGTGTGCTTGTTCGGTCCGTTGCTATAAGTGAGTGAGAGAGAGAGAAAATTCACGCGAGACTGTTTCTCTCGTTCCCTCTGTCGTTTGGAGATCTCTCTGTATGTATATGTATGTATGTGTGTGTGTACGTCTCACTCTCCCTCTTTTCCTATCTCTCTCTTTCTCCCTTTTTCTCTTGCAAGCCATGATACGCGCGGGATGCACGGATCCGACTCGTTCGCTTTCATTAACTACACTTCGACACTGACAAAATGGATGTGCCGATAATTGAGAGGGTTGGAATGGAAAGTATGGAGTGTATTAATTATACTATTTTGTTTTTCACTTTCCACTTTGTATTGTTCGTTTGTTTTTGCGCGCAACCAGTTTTTTCAGATTGTTTTTATATGCATATTTTTTTATATAACGTAGAGCTTTTCGTGTCCGATTAAAAAATTTTAAATAAAGGATAAAACACTCTGCGTGTGAAAACTATATTAATAATATACTTTTTTTTTTGTCATATATCGTAATTATTATTATATTCATTATTATATTATGTCAGCATTTCAATAAATATTTATATTCATTTTTATAAATCCGACAATTTAATACTAAATACGTCTAATAAAAAACACACGATTAAAATATGTAATTATAAAATAATAACTATAAATAAATAATTTTCGCACGCGCAACATTGAAACAAATTTTTCCTAAAATATTAAACACTCCTATAGCATTAATTAATTTGAAGCGTCGACACAATGCGATATATTCGCGTTATGATTTCTTTCTTTCCGCAAAGTCCAAACATCCGAGCGTCCACTTCGTCTTAAATCGAGAAAAGTGCAATGCAGCGAAAATAAATGAGCAAAGACCCATCGGCTTATATGGCGGCCAAAAGTCGGAGGTAAATGACCGGCAGTACTGAAAGCTTGGACGACACTACATACATATACTAGTACTTCTCTTTCTTTCTCATAATACACGCATCTGCTGCCTTGCATTTGGCCCATGATGGTTCCCCATTTATGTTTACGCTCTGGTTTATTCTTTCATTTCGACGAATCTCGCTATTGCTCCGTTTCGTTCCTCATCATCCTTTTCACTGCAAACCGACCGGTATCTCTTACGATGCAGTGAGACGAGTTTGCGCGCATACATGATGCATTCGCGTTGTATACATATATATATATATACGTATATACGAGCGTGTCGAGACGTTTGCGTCATCGCGACTATAAAATACCTATAGACGCATTTGATCTCGGACGTACTAATTGCATAGAGAAAAAAATATGCGTGAGCGGGATTAATATTCCAGGAGAAAGAATCGTCAAAAATGTACAATTATAATTAAAACTGAAAATTTGACAGCATTTCATATTTATATTATATTTCGTTTTTTTTTTTTTTTTTCAATTAACTCTCTCTCTCTCTCTCTCATAAATATACGCACGGTTTTAAAACTTTTTTTCTAAAGTAACTATAATCTGCACGCAGACCATATTTTTCATTCCCGTTTAATTAGATTTTTAAAATTTAAGTTAATTGTATTTATTCGCCGTATATTTTATATAAATTTAAAATATTATTGTATGTTATTATATATAATTTATATTTCAAGATAATCAAATTAATTAATGTTTTCTGTTGCAAATATTTTCAAAAAGGCGATATATCAATTGTTTTGATCGACTATATACCCTATCTATAAATTTTATTTGATCAAAGGCACTCGGCTACTAAAGTTTTCTTCAAGAAACTACTCGTGTAAATTTTCTATAACAAGATAATAGTTGCGGATCTAGCACTCGGAAAACGGAAATAAACATTTCACGCAGATTAAGTTGGATGGGATCACGTCACGTCACGTCAGTCGATTTGTAGACCGAAATGCATTCTCAAAGTCTATCGTAAAATCCGCATGCGGCCACCTATATCGCGCGATTTATTTCCCTTGGCGATCGCAATATCTTTACTATGGCTGGTAGACTTTAAAGGAACAAAGAGTCGGACAAAAGGGAGCTATAGGTACGTATATACCTAGTTCTTTCGCGAAAATTTCTTTCGCTTTAATTTCTTACGACTTTGTGAAAATCTCATTGGTCCGTGCCATGTCTACGATCGAATAATATGTGCAATTCTATATTGAAATTTTGTAACAATGACATCTGCATAGTCGTTTACATTACGTTTATGATAAATGATTTTGAGAACGCAGAATATCTTGACTAAGATTCAGATTCATATTTCCTGTATGTCTGTTAAAGAGTATATTGACAGAGAAGAGTAAAAATAAATTGTTTTCAAATATTCATCTAAATTCTAAATAAAATAGGTATACATGTAACATGTATATACATATATATGTATATGTGTGTACGTGTGTGTGTGCATGATTAATCAGTTACAGATTATTTTTACATCAACGAATTTAATTTATCAGCTTATTGTTAAAATTTTATTGAAATGGGTTCGATGTGAACATAATGGAGCGGCAAAAGTATAAAAATAATTTTTAACTAAAATTGTTAATGACTAAAAAGTTTCGAACAGTATAGAATAATTGAATAAATATACAGCGAGAGAAAACACACTAATGGATTTTAAAGCGAGCATTTAAATCAAAGCATTCATTTATATTCTTCTCTCCGCATTTATTCATTAAATAACGACGATTCAAACTTGGAATCATTCTACCATAAAATTTAAAAACTAAAAAAATTATGTTATTATTTAAAGCCACAATACATATGATATGTAAAAAAGCACAATAGTCGACTCAATCTACCGTAATTGCACAGTTTTGTTCTAATCCGATGAATTAATAGCCGTCAAGATTTACTCATCTTTCAATCTGTTAAATGAATTCGTTTGCTTTGACGATTACGTATATATTTGATAGGCCCTCCACCAGCATTTATTAATCACCGTTAAGTCTGTCCCTCTCGGTTCTCTTGTGTTTGCTCGAATTTGCATTATTTCCCATCGCGCTTTTCTAGATTCCCGTCGCTGACAATTACGGATTACAAGCGATAAATTAAAGCTCGGCTTAATTACGAGCTTGCGTGTCATGCCGAGTCGTGCGAATGCGTTGCAGGAGGCATGCGTTAAGGGCTTGGAGGAAGGTGTACAATAAAAAGCGAGAGGAGGAGAAAGTAGCGACTGCCTATGTTGAGAGAAGCGCTGTTTGCACAATTTTTTTTCTCTCATCTAGCTGGATTAATGCGTAAACCGAGCACCTCATGAAGAAACGGCCGACCGTGGCGCGTGACAAATAGTCGTCGGACGCGAGAGTTGATTCGCGAGTACCGCCCTTTTTTTCTCTTTTTCTCTTTCCTCGTTTTGTATCGCAACCCTCGCTCCCATATATCGCAACGCTTTAACGAACGAACGCACGCGTGAGAGAAAGAGAGACGCAATTTTGCGACAAGGAAGCAGCCGCTTATTATATACCAGCGACTGGTCCGGATGTTTATCCGACTGAAAAATGGCACTTAAGCTCGAGCTTCTTTCACGTGGTCTCCCTGTTTTTCATAATTTCCGCGTTGTCACCAATTAAATCTTGACGTTCGCAAAATTGGATCTGCGCTCTTTTTAACCGCATCTGTTATATGCCGCTTTGTGTTTTTAAAACGAGATAAAAGAGCAGAGAATCCACCATATTAAACAAAAGAAAATTAAGAATATATACAACCACTTTGTGGACAAACACAAATACGGTAAACACACAGGAAACGTATATAGATATAATGATAAGTTAACTTCTCAATAATTTACCAATTTTCAAAGAGTCTAATTGTGAGTGTGTCGCAAATGATATGTTTGCAATAATGATCGCAAATAGATGCAACTTTGACATTTACCAAAATGAAATATTAATACCCCAGGATATTATGTTGAAATAAATAAACGTCGCGTGAATCTTTAAACAAGAGTTATATTCTTCGCATTAGAACATTGCTAAATATCATTCGCGATTATAGTGGCATAGATATGGCGCGATAGACATACGTGAAGAGTGCATCGACCCCGAGGATAAATCGAGAACGGCGGGATGAGTGACTGAATAATTTCTGGCTGTCTCGAAGACATTGTTGGCAGCGTGCGCTCATGAAAAATGCACAACGATATCGTTGCATCATTGTCGGATGAGCGCTCACGTCGGTCAAAATAATAGAAAAAAAAAGAGATATTAATATCATATTTTTCTTTATGGGTTATTTGTATTACTGACTGACTGAATACCTATATCAGTTCTTTTCTTCAATAATTCATTAATTTAGTCTGACAATGAACTTAAAAATGATATATGTACAAAATATGTATTTTTATGCAGAGATTTGGACAAAAAATAGTATTTCAAATAGAAAGCAAGAATAGATATTATACATAAATCTTTTTTTACTTTTATAATTATAAATGAATAAAATAATAATCCTCTTGTTAATTACAGTGTGTTATATTAATTACAATCCTTTGTGCAATATTCAATTTATTTTATACAAATAAAAAATAAATATTTCAAATATTATCTTTCTCTTTAGAGATTCCTAAATAATTAATTAAAATATGTAAAATACTACCTTCATAAATTTATACTGTTATTCTATTTACTTTTTTTATAGTTTATATTAGATTCACATGTTTCGTTTGGATTCATTTTGTTTATGTTTCAATAAATAAAGTAAAATTAATTAGTTTAATTACTTTTTATATTCTTAGAATTAAAAATTAAAGATGATAACTTTTAAAATAAATGTACATATATATATATATATATATATATATATATACATACTTATATGTAATTATTTTTCTTGTTATTTAAAATATTCAAAATAATATTTGAGATAAAATACATGAAGCAGGTAATATTTGAAATTGTTAATGTGTAGGTAATTATATTTTGAAATGTTCAAATGTTATATCATTAAGAAGAATAAAACTTTAAGAATTATTATTACTTATAAATTAAGAATTTGTGTCTGCGTTGTATGTGTCGAAATAAATATATTTTATATATACAATACATATATTGTATATCCATCATCTCTATTATCCTTTTTCAAGAACATAAAAAATATATATTTAATTTTTAATATTTATATTAAAAAATATCTTATACAAAATTTAAACAAAATTATTTATGAATCATGTTTTTCCTAATATTTATTTTCGGCATTATGTACAATAATTTATGCAATAATTCAAATGTAGCCCTTGTTATTCATATACATATATCATGCAAAAAAATTGAAAAAAAAATAATAAAAAATATTTGTCTGGGTCTTTTTCTTCTTGTATATAATTTTAATATTACATCAATATAATTAAATTATAAAAATACACAGAATTCAAATTATGCATAAAAAATTAAAACTATAAGATAATTGCATTTTATAGCCTTGATTATAATTTTTTTTTTTTTAAACATTTATTCTGTCTACTATAAAACTTATATTATTTAAAAACTGTAACATGATTCCATAATCCCCCCTCCCCCGTCTTTCATTTCATTTCATTTCAACATGATTCCATGTTTAAATCTTTTCTGTTTCTGTCGAATAGCCAAAACGAGCATCTATCATCAAATGAATTATTTACATGAGTTAACTGAATGCTCGTTGCTGTATCTGATTATGCGCGTAAACCGTCCCGAAGTTGCCATTTGCAGGCTACTACGTGTATATACATATATCACTTGACGGATGTATATGTACGTCGGACGTATCCTGCTTACCCTCTGCGGCAGGATCCGTTTAGCGTTCATTGTCCTACGACGCTCGCGGAAATGAACATTCCACGATCGACTGTTTAGCACGCATTTCTGTTACGACGGGCGTCATGCTAACACGCGATTACAACGGACAAACCCGACATTAATTGACTAATGATCTGCGTGTCTAGAAAAATCGCTGGGTCATGGCTTAATCAATGTGTCTAATTTTCGCGTTGCGTCATTATATGACGCCCTTTGAAACCAAAATAATCAAAAATAAGCACGAAAAACGTTTTTCGATGACGAGAAGAATAGACGTCGATATCTGTGTTGCATAAAATGTATTCAAAGTATATTTACATTTTTAAAAAATATATATATATATATTACAGTTTTCAATTTTTATTGTTTATTTGAAAAATGTCAAAGTTTTCATCAAAATAAAAATTAAAAATTTATATTAATTCTGCATAAGATAAAAATATATAGCATATATATACTCTGACAATATTAAATGTACAAACACACACACACATTTAAATCGACCTAAAATATCACTTGAAAAAAATTCTGTTTTTCATCGCATAACTAAAATAGGGAAATTAACCCAGAGTGGAATTTTGAAGAAATAAAGAAGTCCGATTATAAAGTCAGAGAATAGAAATAAACTGGTGATTAAATATTTGTCATTAATGATTATTATTGCAAAAGGGTTAAAATATTGATAAAAAATTAATTATTGTTGAAATGATCGTCAGAAGACTCGGTGACTAAACTTAGAAACGTTAATGGAATTAATTATATAGTCTAAAGAAAGATGACTCATTAAAATTCCTAAAAATTCTTGTTACAACAAACACAAACAGAAGAATAAAGATAAAACTCGGATTGATTGATTTGAAAAAAGACGAAATCATAGTACGTAATCGATATATACACGCGCGCATGTCTCTATTTAAAGGGATATTGGCAAATTAAATTGAGCAGATTATAAGCACATACTGTCAACGTCTATGATGTGCCATTTCCGCCCATGGCGGATAATGTTACGGCTACTTTACAGATTGCATATGGATGAAGCGGAGAGTGGTATACGCGGAGAAAGCACGCTATTCCGTGTAACAGATAGACAGATGTCTCGAATGGACATATATATGCAACGTACGAGGCGAAAACGGAATAGAAGCAACGATGGATAATAAAACCATTAGGATCAAACCGTTGCGCCATTTTCGTGCGTAATAAATGATATTCGCGAAAGAAAATATGAAAATATATCACGTTATATTTTACTGGCGTAAAAAAATCCGCGTCGCGCTATCAATCATACTTTTCAAGCCTCCTAGTTGGAACGTACAGCATTCTTTATCCTTCTTAATAAAGAATACAAATAATAAAAAAAAATGAAAATATAACATTATATATAGCAGATGATTAAAATAAAGTTGAACTAGAAAATGTGGAATCTTTTCCATTTCTTTGTAGTTTCTCTGTAGTTATTTCGTTGGAACTTTATCAAATAAACTCTCTCTTTCTCTCTCTCTCTTTCCTTTTATGAAAGAGATATTTCTTAAAAATAAATTTTCTCAGCAAAACTTTGAGTAAGATAATGCATTTTTTATTTGACTCTACATTTTGAAAGAAAGATAAGACGCACGCGCGCAAATTAATTTTAATTCTATTAAAACAATGCTTTCTTTTCTACAAACTTGTTAGCACAAACAAATATCATTAATATAGGAGAGGCATCAGGATACCACTGGCAACAATTTATAGAGAATATTCTGATGTTGTGATTTGACACGTTCGATTTTCCATACGGTGAGATAATATACACATAGTCGACGCAAATGAGTGTTTTGACTTTTGCTTGCCGCTGTTAGTCATCTCGTGGGACGTACGTGATCGTTTATCTATAAACTCGAAAATTATGAAACTAAATTGTGGAGGCTACTCTCTCGATGTATTGTATTTTGGCATTTAGTAATCGCGAATAATTTACGCGAGTAACGACTTGTGCTGTCAAAATGACCTGCGATTCTTTGATACTCATCTGATCTTTTGTCAAATTCTTTATTTTTCTCCAAGTTTTATAAAGCAAAATTTTTTACTATTTTTTTTATTTAACAAAATATTATTATATATGTATACATATATACAATTTTTTGTATTTTCCATAATTTTAAAAGTAAATATATAAATTGATTTGTAATTATTTCCATCACCTTTCAATTATCTTTAGTGAAAATCTTGAATCATAGATAGTAAAAGTAATAAAAAACAGCTATCCGCACATTTAGCCATTAGCCAATTTGCAATTGAAAACAATAACGTGATGTGATGTTATATAGATATTATATAATGACCCAATATAGAGATTTCTCCGAAAATGTATTTTATGTAACATATGTATAAAGATATGTTTAAAAAAGATTTTAAAAGAGTTCTGAATATATACGTCATTCTGCTGTGCTTTCTATCTCACGTCGTTCATGTCAATGGTGCTCGGGGCGTTTGTCTAACCGAGTTGCAGTTGAGTTTACCGCGTGTTGCTATAGTTGCTTCTCTAGTTCTAACCCTTTCATTCTCACGAAATACGGAACTATCACTGTGAAACTATCTGCCTATACCTGACGTTCAAGACTCCAACGTATATTTACAAAACATATCATCGAATCCACGTTGGTGCACTGAAAAGAAAATTATTTGACTTAACAAAATCTGTCGAATACATGCAAATAAATGTCAATGTAATAAGAAATAAAAATTTTATTTAATTGTTACAAAATTATAATTTTAAACAAAATATAAACAATTAAACAAAATATTTAGTTTTTTATTACATTGACGTTTATTTGCACGTATTTGACCGCAGATTTTGTTAAGTCAAATAATTTTTTTTTAGTGTAGAAATTTTATATTTAAACTTTCAATATGACAAATTGCAGCATTCTTATTCACAAAAAATTAATATTTAATTTAAATTGTTTATTTAAATATATTTGATATAAAATATTAAAAAACATCTATATGTATAGAGCCATAATTTTAATAAAATTATTATACTAATTTTATAAAATGGTCACGGTTTTGTAAAATGTTGATATTTTGTATTAATTAATATTAAGTATTAATATTATAATAAAAATATTATATTCTAATCAAAAATAAAATATTTTATTATTATATATACTTAAAATAATGAAAATTTATTTCTGTAATGTACAGTAAGGCACACAAAATTTATTGGGCAGTCAAGCAGTCTTAATCTACATATTTTACAAATAAAAATCATAAATTATATCTTTAAATTCGTCCAAGAATCTGTCATTAAAACTCAACACCCTATTATACCTTGCTTGTTTCTAAAAATCGTTTCGAAACTTTGTCGTACAATAATAAAGATAAGATTCTAGAGCTAATTGTAAATGTGGGATTAAAATTACCAAAACACTGTTTTTACTCAACTGCATTACTGTAAAATCAACCGACCGGTAGATGCTAGGTAACGAAAGATAGCGCGAAACGCAGCAGGAACCAACAATAAACCAGAGTGCCTGGAGGAGATGTCTGGAAACGCAACTGCTATGCTACAACACCTACTATATTCTGCGTATATATATATATATATATATATATATATATATATATATATATGTTGCATAGCGATATACGGTGTATGGTGTACGCGAATAGCGTTGGATATATAGCGAATAGTCGTAGACGACGACGAGCAACCAGTGACGGTCGACTTAAGCTTATCTCCCATTCACGGATCCGCGCTGTGTACGGTGTGTCTAGTCTGCTCATTAGACGGTCTTGTCGTTTCCCCGAACATTCGCGGCTCAACGTCAGAGATGGAAAAGCGGGAGGTCTCTGGATCCGTGATACCTCGAAAACCCCGGTGAGAATCCCCTCACGAAAACGTGAAAATCCCTAAATCCCGTAAATGAGGTGCACAATGTCGTAGAATTGAATTTCTACAAATTAATTTTAATTCATCGTTAAACATCTCTCCTCCTTTCTCTCTCTCTCTCTCTCTCTCTCTCTCTCTCTCTCTCTCTCTCTCTCTCTCTCTCTCTCTCTCTCTCTCTCTCTCTCGTTCTTTTTCTCATGACGAATAATATATATTATTTATATTGCGTAACATAAAATTCCACATTTCAAATTTATTTTAATTCATCAAATTCTTTTACAACAACACGTGTTATAATTTATAAACATTCCTATATAAATTTCCTCATAATTCTCGTAAAATTTCTAACATGTGTTTTTCTTTTTGTTATCGATAATTTATACAAATGCAAGACGCAATATTATACCATTTTACTTGAAAATCTCAATAATATTCGGTGCTAATAATGATGCTGAGAGAGATAATGAATCTGATTATGGGCTGAAATAGTGTGTGTATATCATTGCTATCGATGCTATATCAGAGAGTGATTGATCGTTTCTAAATCAAACTAGAACAAAGCTAATAGTAGCGCCAGTGCAACTATGAATAATTATGCGCGTTGTGTGCTAAATAGCTTTCAATGATCATTTGATAATGGTTGATCGACTCATCTACATTCCGAATAATGGTTTTGTTAATAGGACCTGGTTTAGTATCAAATTGCGAATTCAAGAATGTAAACTAGTCAAATTTTGATTGTCATTACAGCAAAGTCATTCTGATTGTAACATCAAATTATCATACCTCTGTCTGACGAAAAGTTTTAGATTTCTCTCTCTCTCTCTCTCTCTCTCTCTCTCTCTCTCTCTCTCTCTCTCTCTTTCTATATTCTTTGTTTCTCTATTAAAAAATTTCTAAACACTAGGCAATTTCAATATAATATGTGGATATATAATATAATAACTATTTTACAACTGTTTATAAATAGAAAAAAATATTGTAATTCTCCAAATACTTTTACACACATTTGATTAGATAATTTAAATTTTAAATACTACAATACCTACTACTAAATATTATTAAAAGATTCGAAAAAGAAAAAAGAAAAATCTCGTTGCATTTATTTATGAATGTAAATTTCATCACCGAGTAAAATAAATCATATCCAAAAAGAGCTATATCCTGTGCGGATTAATAGAGCGAGTGCGAGTTGCGGGCACAGGTGGAATTAGCAGGCGTGATAAAATTTTCACAACGGTCATTATCTTGTAAAAGTATAGCCGACGATCTCACGGGGACCTTTGCGCATATGAGAAAATAATTACCGCAAGCACGGCAATTAGTTTTGAATTATTATACCGTGGCGCAGCTGCAATTTTGCGACAATCACTCCCGTAATCCGGCAAGAGTTCGCTTCGGTTGTGCCGTTTGTTTATTCGCGGAATTTCGTCCTATGTAATTGCAGAGAAGAATAAATATAGACCAATTAATGAATATACAAAAATAACGCGTAAAAAAAATTTTTATTGAAAAATTAAGAGTACGCGAACGTCGCGTATATACATATACCTATTCGTCAACTAATGAAATTTTGATTCTGTTTTTTTATTACAAGGAAAAAAATAATAATTATATATATATTTCGCGTGTGTTACATTTAACGAGTTTGATATACGTTTCGGAACACACTCTGAATTTATTTTTTATTTTTCGGTGTCTCTAAAATTGTCGTATACCACGCGAAAACACGTTCTCGAGAGAGAAACTTTTCTTCTTGAAATGAAACAGCTAATTCTCGCTAACAAAGTTGCCCAGTCGCGTTCCCGGCATGATGAAGATAAACGGTTCGCCTCTTCCCGTTTGCTCTCGATTTGCTCTCGATTTTGCTCTCGATGCCGCGAGAATTTGCCTTATGCGTAAAATTATACAATTGCGAACGCGCATTTGTAATTCGTTGCGCAAGATTCATATTTCATATTCGACTAACACGATTACATTGCCGATTAATATATATGTGTGTGTACAGTGATCGCGCGCGATTAATTGCGAGATCAGCAGATCAAAGTGGTAAATAATGTAACATAAATAAGAAAGTTAATAACGTAGATCGCGCATTTAACATAGATGAGAGACATGGAGATTGCATCAAATTGTACAAGAGTACGAAGAAATTGATTAATGTCAGTCGTGTTGGTGAGTCGCGATGAGAGTCGTAATTTGCATTTTCGGGACAAAAAGCAACACCCCGTTAGCACTGAAGCCCGAGTTTCCACACCGCAGCACCTTCGTATATATACATATATATGTATATGTATACATATATAGCGTGTCATTGTTGCGGCCGCAACAATGGCGTCTCGGTACGAACAATGTACGTTTGTCATCGGGAAGAACTCTCTTGGTATATTCCTGGGATACCGAGCACCCAGTCGACGCAACACGAACAATAATCCGGGAGCTCCTTAGATCGTTCTATCTATGATTTATATTTACTGACATGTCAACCGCGAACGCGAATAATAGAGGACGGCCGGACGATGAATGCATCGCGCGATATGCAATGATGCCGATATTAGATTTCCATTCATCTTTAACGCTGTTTTAATTAGAGCATCTGCGTCACACACACACGTCGCGTCGTGAAGCCGCGTTCCTAGATTTTACGCGAAAATTCTCACATATTCCATTTCCGTTCTCGATTAATAAATAGCACGCTTTGTTCATTCAATTTCAATATTTATCAATTAATCGCTGATTGTAAATTAAATATTTTAATGCAAAGAACATTATATTTAATCAGCAAATTGAGTACTCTAGAAACACCCCTTAACAGATCATGTATCGCAGCTTTATCTACCATCCTACTTTTGCATATCGTCTGCTTCATGTTTAGAAACGCGCATTGCCAAGGATTATCAATCATACTGATATCTCGGGAGTTCAAAACCTCTTTGGTTTATCTCTCGAAACATGATGCCGAATAATGTACTTTGTTGAATACTACTGCACTTTACCACGTGCTTACAAGGAAGATATTATATATATATATATTCATGCAAATTTACGGCCCTCAAATCGCCACAAAGTTTAAACAATTTACAGATATAATAGGGATCAAATATTCCGCGAAAATAATTTTACCTTTATTTTGTGTAGTTAAAAGTAACAGCCTACATATGTAATAAATATTGAAGGCATTCATATTAAATTACTGTGTTCTAACTAATAAATGTTTCACGAAGCGGGGTTAATGAAATGCGTCATTATTTTATTTTCGATTCACCGCTTCGGTGAAACTTTATTCCTATCTCGCCTCCGTTATAGTCTCGTTATCACGAGTAACTTGCGACAAATAAAGTTCTATCGAAGCGAATGCTTTTTCCTCTGTCGAAATTGAATTTATATTCTAGTTGAAATCAAAGTACTACATAATGAATTCATAATGCTATAATTATTCAAACGTTTCATTACAGCACCTCGTTAAGTTTGTTAAGCATTCTTAATATAAAAATTTAATATTTAATAGTACTAAGTAAATTTGATATGGCTATATGTACATGTAAAATAAATGTATGATAAAAGCTTGAGATACATCAAACGATAATACAAAATTGAAAAAATTGAGATCCCGTTATAAACTTTTGAAAAAATTCTGTTATTAAATTAATTCTTTCTTGCAGGGAAAATTCCTAAAGAGGAATAATGCGTTTACCAATCTTATTTTTTTATAGCGTGCTCTATCTCTCTTTGTAGTAATCTTATTTTTTATATGTATAACGTTGATTTCCCGTAGAAATCTCATTAGATTATCAATGTTTCTTTAGTTTTGCTATTGTTTATTTACTTCATGTTTTTTTTATAATAACTAGATCAACAAAAGTTAATTTTATTTTTCCTCAGGTTAGTTTTATTTTTCCTAATATTAATTTGTAATATTAGTTAATTGAAAAAAAGAGAAGTCATTGTAGTAATTCCCTCCCAGAAAATTAAAAAAAATTTTTAGTGCTCTGCATTTAAGCATTTAAATAATTATAAAGATTTTTTTTACATAATATATATTCAGTTTGATTATATTTATTCAAAAGTATTATTATACAATATTGTATTCAAATTAGATATGAAGGTTGTTTGCGATTATAAAACAATCGCAGAAAAATGAAATAAGATCACATTCAAAACTTCTTTACCTAATTTGCCTTTTTTCAATTTCTCTTGAATTTGTGATACCTATATAATTTATTCTGTAAATATAGATTAAATTTTAATTTTTAATAATGCAACATTCGAGCAACGATTCTACCGAAAGAATGAAATGTTGCGAATGAGAATGGCAGAAATATTACATTACGTAGATAATTAGTCGAAAAAAACTATATATAACTATGCCTCTCTCTCTCTCTCTCACTCCTCTATTTTTTTTAAGAGTATTACAACAATATATTTTAAATATAAAATTTTCTCTCAAAATTTTTTAATTTTGTTTTTAAATAGATAGATTTTAGATAAATAATTTTTCTATTTTATAATATATAAATAATTTTGAAAATTTAATTTGGATTATAAAATAACGAATAGTATTTACTAATTTAAATATTCTTACAGCAACAATGCTGTACATCTTATATTGCAAATATTATTTCGATTACGTGTAATCTGCATCAATAAATTATTTTGAGAAGCTGAATAAGAGGTATGATATATAATTATAGAGAGAGACACAGAACATTTTAATAGCCACATCAAGTGCACCAGTAGTATAAATATTGTTCAGTACATGAGTAAAAAAAAACACTTATTTCCATTCGCTCTTTAAATAAATAGCTATATATAAATGTATCGTATAAATTCGACTGAGACGTGAAAAGAGACAAATTAATCAAATTTTAAACATAGTCAAAACTTCATTAAAAGTGATACGTGAATTTGATTGTTCGGAAAATAATGAACATAATTAATTTATTGTCAGTCTAAAATTAATCTAACTTTTTATCATTTTAATCCTAAATTTCCTTGTTTCAAATTAATATTAATTTTATTATCTACATTCAGTTAAAATTATTGTTTTTACTTTATTAATATTTTCTTAAATTAATTAATAATTTCTTAAATTAATTTATTATTAACAAAATAATTTCAATTCTAGTATTAATATTATAGTAATATATATCAATTTAAAATTTTATTGTTAATATGTCAAAACATTTTTTTTATACAATTTCTAAATAACAAATATGTATAACGGAATATATTTTTTATTATATTCCTAAAAATAACAATCAATCATTATTTTCCGAACAATGTAACATAAACAAAAAATAAACTCACATTGCGTTGAGTCGATTATCTAACCTCTCTGCTTTAATATATCCGCTTTAATGATCCACTGCTACTCTGCTATAATCCCATATGGTTTGGCACATACACTAATCACTGCACTGTTTTTTCTATTATTTTATATTTACAATAATTATTTATCACACTTCACTACACACAGGTGCACTTCGAAATGAACAGACGATACGCAAAAAATAGGATCACTCGCGAATGTACGGTCGTGACATCGCGAAGTAAACAAAGAGTGTCATGGCGAATTGACCCTTGCGCGGCATCTCTCGGCGGTAGTCGGTATCACAGTATCTCAAACAACGGTTGCCATTCCTCCACAATTTGAATCGCCTCCATAAAATGAATTCGCGCTTCTCGGACACTTGTTCCGATACTCGGGCGCCCTGGAGATGCTGGAGCACTCGCGGAAGCTCCTCGTCGAGCCGATAAAGCCGAAATATCGCACGGGAGTCATTGTATACGTCAAAATATAGTCAAAATACAGTCGGAAACGTCGAATCACGGCGGAACGTCCTTCTCCTTTCCACTCGCCCATCAACTCGCGATTCTCCGAGACTTCCGGGTCCCCGTCGACGCCCGGATGCTCTTCGACAAGATTATTCGGTTATCGCGTCGAAACACGACACTCCCGGACTGCACTCCCGTTTATTCGCGTTACTCGCGCACGAAATCCAAACGACACGCGGAGCATTCGCGACACGCACCCTGCTCCTCCGCGGCTGGCCTCGCACTGACTGGTGGTGGGGCGCTGGCTGAACCACGTGACGTTACGTCAGAATCGGCCGATTTCACGTATTACTTCGCGCGGGAGTTTTTCAAAATAGTTATAATATAAATATTAAATAGTAAATAATATAATCGGTAAGTGTTCATTCGCCGAATTTCAATTTTGTACGTAATATTTAATTTCCGAATTTTTATTATGTACATATTTTATTTAATTAGCCGAATTTTTATTATGAACATAATTTTAATTAGTCGATTTTCTATTATGCAGATAATTTTCATTTTTAATTTTTTTATTATATATACATAATTTTAATTCTTGAATTTCTATTATACATATAATTTTAATTCGCCGTATTTCTATTATGTAAATATAATTAACATTGTACATGATAGAAATTCGGCCAATTAATATTATGTACATAATAGAAATTTAGTGAATTAAAATTACAAATATATAATAGAAATTCAAGAATATAAATTATGTACATAATGGCAAATCAATATTTAAAACATAATGAAAATTCAAGAATTAAAATTATGTACACAATGAAAATTCAAGACTAAATTATGTATACAATAAAATTACATAATAGAAATTCAGCAAATTAATATTATTATTGACATAAAAGAAATTCAGTAAATTAAAATTATGCACATAATAGTAATTAGATGAATTAAAATTATATACATAATAGAGATTCGATGACATAAACATAAAATTATGTGCATAATAGGAACTCGGCAAATTAAAATAATATTAAATTTAAATGACTTAGTTATGATTCAAGTCACGAAACAATAAACTTTGAGACGACCAACCAGCATCGCGAAAAAGAGGCGTCAATACTTGGATTAAAATTAAATTCACTCACAATTAACATGTCTTTTTAAAGAAAAAGATTTTATCATTTTATATAAGAAGTAAATATTAATATCACTGTACTTCACCATTCTCCGCTCTCGGCGTATTTGAAACTCCTCGCCGGCACCATTTTTCCTATAGCAAATCAACGTTTGCGTCGAAAATTGTCCTCGTCTTCGGAACACTTTAAATTCGCGTTACTTTTTTTCCCGGATTTTAGCTATCATAATCTTCGACGCGTTTCGGTAAAACGCGAGAAACGCGAGAGCTTATTCGCGCGCGAATAAAAGCGATGCTCCGTTTTCGCGGTGCTGCTTTCTTTAAGATCCATTTATCGGAAGGTCTTGTCAAACGACGATGCGGCGCACTCAGAAGTAGCCGTTATTTCCGAATCGGCCACTACATAAAAATTGTGCAGCTCGACGCGTTTCCGAAAATCTGGCGTTTCGCAAAATACCACATACATTCGCGGCTCGCGATCTCGTAAACGTAAACTGACGCACCCGAACTTTCGGCGGCTCGAGTCAGAGCTGTCAATCAGTCTCGCGCAAGAAGTGCAGCGTGGTGGCTGCATGTACGAGTATAATAGAAGCGCAGGTATTTTTTGATTAAATTTTTATTAAAAAATGTTAGTAAAGAATAAGTATTATTTTTATTTATTTGAAATAACAAAATGAATTCTTTCTAGTTCCTTTATTAAGTCATGTAAAACACATTGATCGCTCGCTGCGTTTATTTGTTGAGATGCTGAATTATTACGTATTCCGGGTTGCTACCTAAAGGTATTGTTTTCGGAATAATACTGAAGGTCTTCGTCCTCTCCTCTCTCCGAAACCATAATATTATATATTTTTATGCGTAAAACATGAACCTGTAAATTAAAATGGTCGCTCTCTTCTTTTGTTATGTTTTTTATAATTAGAATTTAAAATATATATATGTATTCAACTTTAATCCAAACCAAATTTTAGTTTTAAATAAAAAATAGATTTGAATTAAGTTATATCTTCCGGAAATGGAGCCATCCTTGTAGGGAAAGGAAAAGCGAACTTTACAGTAACTTTTTTCATGCTTGAGAACGATAATTTTAATGTACAGATTTATATTTCACGGATAAAAATACACAATATTGAGAAATTCAACAAAATTGGAGAAAACAGAACTTTCCCTCAGTATTATCGTCCGAGGAATTTAAAATAATAAAATGTAATAATAATAATAACATCACACGTAATAATTAAACACATTAATTTTAGTCAATTTTATTTATATGTCGCAACAGAAATACCCGGATTAAATAAAATTTCAATGTAAATTTCTGTACTAGATGTAACCCGATTATTAAAAAAAGTTCATTCTTTTTTACGAGCACGATATCCATAATTTACGAACCATTGACACGATGAACCCGTACTGGTTTAACCTTTCGCGCAACGAATTAACCTTCTGTCGCGACAGAAATGTCGCGTTCGCTGCTTTCCAAGTCCTTCCCTCGAAGTCTGCTAAAGTTTATTTATCCAATCGTGGATAGACAGACAAAGGAAAACATCGGGTTGTGTTGTCGCGAGAGAAAGTCTCTTTCGAACGAATCGGCAGATGAGCGCAAGCCCGTCTGTTACAACAATCGACTCCTATTACACGCGCGCTTTCTATTTTCGTACGAGTACGCAACAAATTAAAGGTCTCCGACGCGCGTGATTATCCTGCCGTTGCCAAGATAAATCACCGTAAATAAGAAAGAAGAGAGGAGCAAAGAAAAGAAAAAAAAAAGACACAGCTGATGCAATGCAGCGCGATTATGCGCTGTCTTAGAAAAGAGTTCCTTCTTCTTATCCCATCCGCTCTTCTTTTCCTCATTCTCGAACGAAGAGAAGGCGATGAGGAAATAAGTTTAACGAGAAAATAATGAAACCCTTCGCGTCACCACTCGAAACTTTTATTCGCAGGTTTTGGTTAGAGCCATCGCGGAAGCAAAGAACGTTATGTAAATCGCGCCGTAAAATATCTTATTTTCTATTACTTAATTGAAATGTGTGACGTAAAGCTGCATTCTCCTTTAACTTCAAAATCATCGATGCACTTTGATCTTTTTATTTAAAAAATATTAATTCTATATTACATTGCACGCGTGTTTGTATTTTTCTCTCCATCTACCTCTCATTCTGTATATGTGTGTATAATAATATATTCTTACAAGAATATAATATTTTGAAGAATCGAATAAATTAATGCCGAAAATAAAAATAAAAATTCTTATTAATGCTTCTCATTATGATTGGAATCTAATCAACGAATATTTGAATTGATACTGCATGAATTGGTACGAGCTAATACATTTTCTCACATAATAATAATCAGTGAGCATCGCAACGAGCACCGTTTTCATTACCTTCCTTACAAAGAAAAGCATTTTCTCCCACGGACAACATGTGTATAAATATTTACAAGTCGTCACAGCATCCGCAGTTGGTCTCAGTCGTCGCGGGAAACAACTGTTTGCGAGAAGCTAGTTACGTACAGGTTGGCGCAGCAGCCACTTAAACAACCACCATGTCATTTTTCTCTCTACAGACAAATATGCGTGCTCACGAGTGAACCGGAAAAAAAAAATAGGAAAATGAGAAAAGGGAAAAGGAGAGATGATGTGTGAATACAAGAAGTGTTATACAAAAGGATAAAAGTGAGTTAAATAAATGAGATACGTATATATTCTGTATTCTAAATATATATAAACATACACACGCATGCATATAAAGAGAGAGAGAGAGAGAGAGGTGGAAAAGCATACGTAAGCGTGTATCAACATTGTTCGAGGTCACCTAAATGTTGGTCTACGCTATCAGCGTCGACTGAATACATTATTCATACGCGATAAAGTATTCCCTGATATAGTGCACGTACAGGCAGATCCACTTAATAACGCATTTCCAACTGGGATATTTCTTTCAGTATCGATGACGACAAGTTCTTGTTTCTCGAGAGATGCACAATTTTTCAGAAATTCGCGTGCCACAAAACATATTTATTTTTTCACAAGCGTATGCTTTTTTTAATGGAATTATATACAATTTTCAATATATTTATGCAATATATTTATTTATTATATATATTATATTTTTTATATTATATATAATATATTTATGCAATATATATATTCAATATATTTATTTTTTCACAAGCGTATGCTTTTTTAATGGAATTATATACAATTTTCAAGAAATATATTGTATAGGTATGGTGAATTAAAGGTATAGTAAATGTAAAGTATGCTCAAAATAGATTCGTCGAAATTTTAATGTTTTATATATATTTAACCGGGTCACGTCCATCGAGTATATAATAATCAATGCATGTGTATAATCCATTATTGAGGACTCTAATCGAAGTTAACAGCGTTATGATGGTTTGATGATTGATCCCTGCGCGAATAGTCCATTTCTATCTTCTCATTTATAATCTACAATCATGTACATTTTATCTCGGCCAATTCAATTCATGTCTATATATAAACAAAAACCTTTAGTTAGAGGCAATTGTAAAAAAATTTAATATTAAAGTTCGATGATTGAAACAATAGTTTATCTCGTGTAAATGAAGAAAGTCTCTAAAATATTTTTCGATTGATCAAAGTCGCATAACAAAAGAGAATTTTCAATTGTTATTATATTGCTAGATTTTTTTAATCAATTCTTAAAAATTTAACTCTAAGAAAACACGGTTTTAAGGATTGCATGCAAAATAAACATAATAATATTAAGAAATGAAATTAATAAGTGAGCGCAATAAAGTTTTAGTGCCATTTCAAGAGCCGACGTGTAGAAAAAAATTTCATGCAAAATTGCAATTTTAGAAAGGAAGAAAGAAACAAAAGTTGGATGCTTGCCGGAAATCCATGGAATTTCGGCGCGGAATTCAGTAACCAGTGAAAAGGAATTTCTCTAGGCAAAGAGGCAAAGAGCAGATATCCCATTTTCGCCATTTTACGCCAATCTGTTACGGCGTTATCTTCTTACTCGCACACACATCGTACTAACGAGAATCAATTCCTATAAACTTGAAAAGGGCCGCGATTAATTAATTATCGATTAAATGTGAGATGGCTAACAACGGGAGAAAGTCTTGACAAGAATAAAAAAAAGTGTTCAAAAGAGAAAAAAAGGGGCAGAAAATTAAGAAAAGTCCCGATTTAATACGTGTATTATATTTTTTAATAAAATTCACTTACAATTATTTTCACACAAAAATAAATTCTAATTTTTATTACATATTATTGGGAAAAAAATTTTACTGTAGCAATCGATATACCAAAAGTTTTATCTTCAAAAACTGCAACTAATGATCTGTTTATTGTAAAATTGATAAAGCATAAATTAATTTTAAAAAATACATAAATAATAAATAAATCTCCAACGATTTATAATCATAAATGGTTACTTATTTTTTCTAAAATTTGCAACAACTATATTCGTCGGAATACATTCAGCTCTTCTGTTAAAAGTAGACAATTACCGTCGATCTTAACGTAACTTCAGATTACGATGCTTAATCGGTATACAAAATTCGCTTCCTCTGTGTTTTCTGCAAATACGTCGTAATTACCAATTACAAGCAGAGCGACTAATTACGAGTAATTACGAGAAAACGCCACGTCCGTAGCGACGGGTTGTTCTTCTAATTAGATATCGGGGCAGGCGTCGCAACGCCCGTTGTCGCATTTCTGGCACCAAGTCGATTCGTCCCCGTGCGATTCCCACCGATTGCTAATTAATTGGCGTACTAATTACGGTGACGTGACTTGGACACTCGCTTCAGCATTCACCATGGAAAATACCACAGTTTCTCTCTCTCTCTCTCTCTTTCTCTCACTCTCTCTCTCGATGCATTATGCGCATCCACGCATTTCGGTGACGGTATTTCGCGGCGTTCTGCAAATTTTATCCAATTCCGATGGATTATATAAAGGGCATATACTTAAAGTTTTTAAAGTAGTTGACGGCATTTACAGGGTGGCAAGTTTCGCAATTATGTTCTTTAATGATAGCTTTTACAACGTTATCGATATTTTAATCCAAGCAAATTTAATCACACATCTTTTAAAATATCTCGTAAAACGAAATGAAGAAAACTTCTCTTTTGAAATATACATATACTCAACTCTGCACACATTTATATATATATATATATATATATATATATTTATATAATATGGATTCCTCTCTCAATTTCTCGGGATAGATGGTTCATAAATAATACTTAAAAATGTTCAAGTATAACGTCTTAAGTGAACGATGTACGAGCTAATTGCTTCGAGGTTGTCGCGTATATACGGTTTAATTGCTTCGACTACAGACAGAAACGAAACCATCTTCAGAACTTGCTATCAAGCGAAAACCCGCTTAAAGAAGTTACTCCTTCCATCCGTTCTCCGTATCTGCAAGGGATGCAGCGATGTAGCGCTTGTCTTAAGCGCCGACAGTGCGATTTAATAAAATGAAGTTTCATATTACAACGCCTTAATAACTATTAATTCCCATCTCTTTATCTCTCGCAAATTAAAATGAATATTTTAAGAAAATTTACGAGTATGGATAATCCCACCTATCAATAAGACTTGGGAAACTTGTACGATAAACAGTGTGCAAGAGATTTCGACGATTGATTTTTATTCGATACGATTAAACGCACGATCACGCTGGTTTTGTTTTATTAAAAAGGCGAAACACACGTCGAAGCAATTGAATAACAAGAGATGAATATAATTATCAACCCCGAGTGCACAAATGTCATCAGTTGTATGAATCGAGAGATAAAACCACTAGTCGATCAAATGTCATCCGATTTGGAACCGAAGAGTCCCACAAAACGCAAATGACGTTTGAAGACAAAACTGTTCACTCCCTTTCCCCCTCACACACACACACACACACACACACACACACACATACGCGTATTTTGTTATTCTATTTATTCCATATTTTCCCCTAGCGATAACGATGCTTGTTTCGATAATCTGGATTTCCTGTTAACAACTAACAGCTTGAAAGCCTCTCACGGATGTATGCGATTGCAAATATTCGATTTGCAACGGTTGCGATGTTTGAACAACGAATACGCAAAAATAGGAAAGCATAGGGAATGTGATGCGACAAAATGTGATGCTCAAACAACGTAATGATTCATTTTTTACATTTTTTCACGAAAATCACTACATTAAATTTCGTCTGCACGGGAAAAATTAATTTGCCAACATATTTTATACCATCGTAACAGATTTCATTAATTATTATATAGACAGCGAAAAGAGAAACCTGTTACAGAGAAACTTTTTATTGATTGAAAGCGCAAATGGATGTGTGTGGAGAAAAATTTTTTGTACAAATATTGTACTTTAATATATTTTTTCAAATAGTCAAATAATTATTTATTACATGTTACATTTAATTAAATATATATTGAAGTATATGTATATATCAAATATTTATGTATATATGTTTTTTATGCAACTTAATTTTTCCAGAATAGACTAAGGATCTATATCCACCTATTAATATGCTCCTTGACATTTTCCGTTATATGATCTCCACAGATGCTATTAAGCGTCAGAGCAAATGGAAGTTACACAACTGTGTTAATTAATATGCCTGAAACAGCTTTGTGCGATTGGAGATTCTCAACTAATGAGCAAGCTCTCGAATTTCGCGAGGCATGCTTCCCTACACACAATGATACTTTACGTAATGTTGCTCGCAACATCTGAGAAGGATGTTATATTTAATACTACTTAACTCTTTTTATCATCATATTTAGTTAAAAGCCAAACAATTATCCTCTTTAAAGTAAAACATTCTTTGCTTGTGGTAATTCACTTTGCATCTTCACAATTTTCTTTAAAAAAATATATATATTAAAAAAAGAATATAAAAGTACGCTTTTTCCCTTTTTTTCTCCATAAAAATTGCAAAACTTATACACAAAAATACACAAATATATATACACATATAAAGTTTTTACAAATAAACCTAGACTATTTTTGTACAAAATGCTGAATTTATAAAAAAGTCTATACAACACGAGTATAGAAAAAGAAAAGTTGCTATATTATTTAGTGTAAAAAAAAAAATATCCGGCTTGTTGAAGAAATTCATAACGCGTACATTGAAATGAGAAACTTTCGCCAATAGAGACGTCGCGTCGCGCTGGAATAGTACGAATGGTCTTCAAAAATTGAGAGCTTGCCGCAGTACAACGATTTGCATGTCGGAGATTGTAAGTTACCACTGTGTAATCGCCGCCACGCCGGTGGTGGTTTGTGCCGTGCAGTTTCACGGTTGTAATCGAAATGGTTGCGCCTTGGGGAACCATGCGGTTTTCGCCGCGCGCTGTTTGTACGATCTTCCGCGGGGGCGTATTATGCATCCAAAAACCACAGACGACGAACTTTAGACCCGGTCATGATTAAACCAGTATTAAACCTCGAATTCTGGAAAGTGGGATATGGTATGGCGAGGACGTCGGAGTGTGTACGCGTAACAACAAACTAAGAGACTATGAACTCTCCTACCAAGTGCATTTGCGATCTGTCAGGATTATTGTTCTCAAAGTGCTTTCCGATACCTCAACGATCGCTATTAACGAATTGGTCTATTATTATCGAATGGTGTCGAGACTGTCGAATCACTTTCGAACATTTTTCTCTTATTTCGAAAAATAATCAAGTTGGCTGATTCAAGTCGGTTAAAGTTTCGGCACTCTACAAATATTTATTGGTTAAATAAAAGCTTTAGTTCGTAACCTTTCGAAAGTATTTTTATCATTGATATCCAAATGTCAAATGTCGCGTTCAACCCGCTTGCAGGAGTTACAGGTCGTTTTAAATATGTATATCCTCTATAACAGCTGAGAAAATTTACCCTGTAATAGCTGAGAAAATTTACTATCGTCTTTGTCGTCGAGAACATTTTTCCGTGACAATAGATTGTAACGCTCGAATTTATCATTGAATTTAGCTCGTTGCGATCGATCACGATCGATCGACGATCGAATTAGACGGGTCAACTCTAACGGAAATAGCCTCACAGGTTCAACCTGTAATAAATCCAAGCGCAATACAAACTGCAAAATTTACGAGGGACACATGTAAAGCATGTCTCGGCATAAAATCGTTATCGGAACTTTTGGGATGGCCGATTTCCGCAATTGTGCATAAATATTTAAAGTTGAACGCCAAATTAATTTAAAAATAAATAGTAGACACCTAAATTTTTGCTACAAGAGAATTTTTGATTTTTATCAAAAAAATATGTCACTTGCAATACACTCTGTATTTATAGAGATATTTATTTCGTTGTTTTCGGAGAATAAACTAATTGTGTCAAATTCAGAAATTGTCAACATTTTGCCAGGAACTATTGAGACATTTGAGTTTCTAGTCTCTAAATTATTATTGACATTTAATTAATTCTCTAATTTGAGATTGACAATTAGGCATTATCTAGAGCTGATTAGGCGTATCGTGGTATGCGACAAAAGTTTTGAGCCATTCCCACGAGCTGTCTCGTCGGTTTCATAACTCTCTTTCTTTTCGTTCTGATATCTTCGCGTACACCGCGTAGATAACAATCTTTATTTTTCTATTTTCCTCTATTTTCTTTGTTTTTTTTACGAGTGCTACAAACAACGCGAAAAACGCACCGAGGACGTGCTCCCATTCAGTGGAAAAACTTTACGTTTATATTCAATACGTAAAATTTCATTCTCCTAGCTCTTTTTAATCAATTCGATTACATGATGAGAAAATATTAATTAAAAGTCAATATTATATGTTTTCTTGAAATTTAAACGGAATTTGAAACGTCAGATTCAAATATTAATCCAGAATAGGCAATAAGTCTAACCGCAGACAGCTCGTTCGATGACATTTTGCCACGGTTTAAAACCCATTAGGATCAGGATAGATTAAGAGAAAGTGACCAGAGTCCATTTAGCGTGTGTTTAATCGATTGCTGACTATTCGAATAACCGCCGATGTGAAAATTGACTTACCGACAGCTCTCTCTTTCTCTCCTTTCTTGTGATCCGTTATTACATGTAAGGGAATGAATAAAAGTATGATAAAAATTAAAAATATTAAAGGAGCGCAATTGTAATTGTGTCTTTTATACGCTCGCACTTCGTATCTAGAATAGTCGGCAAAATGTTTTACCATGTTTCACTCACGTCTGGATATTCTATTCTGGATACGAAAAATGAACTCATAAATCAAATAGATTCCTGAAATAAAAGTTTGTAAAGATTTGTAAAGGTTTGAGTGCGTAAATTAATGGAGAGTCCAGTTATAATATATATAAAAATATATATTTCTCTACAACTTTTTAATACGTGTGATTATATTTGCGCACGTGTGTGTGTATGTATAGCATAATACATAATATTTTGCATTTTATACAACTGTAGAAATATGTGTTTCCATCTTTCACAATAATTAACACATTTGACAAAAACTACATTTCGACGACGATTAACGTCACTATACATTCTAAACTCGATTTTTTATTCGATTTGCTCGATTAATTGTTAATTAATGAAAGTCGATTTCCAAGATTCTCGAATTCGCGTGAAAAACGAGAGGAAGGAGTAAAGGATGAGGTGCAGAAGAGAGGAGCCGGTTAATACCTTTGGAACTCTACTAACAAATTGTAGAAACAAGCTTGGATTACTAACGAGCATCGACCATTCTACCAAAACTTTGTGAGCGGTGCACCTAATCGAAATCGTTATCAGGAGCTATACAATATCAAGAGAGAATTCGTCCTAGAGTTTGTTCGCCATTAAACAAAGAGATATCCGAGCGTGCGTGCATTTGTGTGTGTGTGTGTGTGTGTGTAATTTAACTTTTAAACGCTCTCATTAATAATAAAACTGCAAGCATATAAAATATATATTAATACAAAATAATTTATTGTGTAAATCTACTCACGCGAGAAGAGTATGCATAATAAAACAAACTTGACAACTTTGCGCTAACAAGTCTCCTTCTAATCTCGACTCTTTGAAAAACAAGTTTTTAATAAAAAAACTCGGTATAATCAAATTCATCGCACAATTTTTCCCTCTGTAAGCATCTCACGTTTTAAACAATTCTTCCAAACAATTTGGTACAATTTATAATTCATTATTAAAAGTTTAATAATGTTAAATTGTGTACTCAGTTAGTTTTATTAAAGCTTAAAAAAACGATTTTAACATAATATTGTATGTACATTTTGTATATACATAGAAAAAAATATATTTCAGCTTCACCGAAACAAAGTGAATATATTAATTTATATTAATTTTTATGCTTTGAATATAATAAATGCATTATTAAAAAACTAGCATAATATGGCGACATACACGCGTGAGTGCATTTACACGCACACACATCCATATAAACATATTTCTTTGATGTAAACATAATAAAATATTTTCTTTTCTCTTTGTAAAATTAACAAATGTATATTTTCCGCCATTATTTAAATCGCGCGAAAACAATGGCACGTTATGCGAAAATATGTCACGAGGACTGAGGTTTTCTTGGTAACATCGTAAAGAGCTCTATCTGAAGAGTCTGTGGAATGTCGAGGAGAAAGGCCTGTGAATCGTACGTCAGACACTTTTTGATGACCCCCAGTGACAATTGTTGCAGTGTCAACATCGGTAGCACGATGCGCACGTCGGTCCTCTCGATTCTTTGCGGCAGCTCGCTCGGTCTGACGCCACGATATTTGACGAACCATGGTTCAGGAAAGAAAACGTCCCGCTGCTCCACCAAATACCTGTTTCGTTTTGCCTTAGGCATAATTAATCTGCCCATCGGAAATCAAGCTTTCTCAAAGAAACGAATTATTTTTGCAATTTGTCAAGCTTAGCAGAGAGAGAGATTTTTTCCATCAAATTTTTTATCAATTCTTTTTCTTATCTCTTCAAAAAATTCTAACATCACAGAAAGCTTAATGTGGAAAAATGTGCAAGTTATGCAATTGCCTATCAAATTAAACTAATTCAAGAGAAACGTTACATTTGCTTCCCAAAATTTTAAGAATTAAATTATCGGAAAGACAAAGCTTTTGTCATTTTGTGCCGACTTGATATCTTTTATGCTTATTGACACTTGTAAAAATCGGAATCATTTAGAAAATTGTCATGGCCAAAAATATATAAAGCGATTATTATCTCGACACGTCACGGCAAGAAAACAATTATGCATGACACCTACCTGACTCGAGTTTCTTTGTTGACGAAGATCCACGGATGGGTGTGAAACGTGTTAATTTCTCTGTAGTCTCCAGCTGATAAATCGCCATAACTAATCGCCTGTCCTTGATAATCCATCCAATATAAGGTAACACAATGAGGCGTTGTGTTAATAAACCTGACAAAGGATTCGTGCTGACTGTTGAGTGATCGGAATATCGGCCCCTGCTGTTGATTTTCATCCATTTTGAGATTTGTTTCCTTTTCGTTTCCTCTTATTTCCGTAACGGATTAAGAGTCTCTTTACTAATCTTTCTTTCTTCCTTCGTCTCGAGAACTGAAATTAAAGATTATGAAAGAGAGTTAATTAAGCGACGATATATTATGTGTGTGTTCAAACATGATAAAAATAAAACCATTTTATCTATAAATCGTTTTATTTCAAATTCTTCCTTATTTCTATTTCCTTAGCTTTTATTTGATAAATAAGTGTACACTAATATCAATTTGATATCAAAAATTAGAATTTTAATTAAATGAAATTCTTCTCAACTGCTATACATATTTCATTTCTCGATCTAAAAAAAGAGTAAAGTATCGATGATCAATAATATTTTTAGAGCTCAGATTTGCCTTTCCACATTTTTTAGAAATTGAGTTTTGGATCTCCGGGACGATGCAAAAAACACAAAAATCTGGTTTGCTACAGGTAAACAAATCTGTCTATGAAAATCGATTTATCAAGCACGGTTGCACCGCTTTAAATTTAAGAAGGAAAGGAAGAGGTGGAAAATATACAGCGGAAAATCGATCATGTGTCGCAAGAATTCACGCCCAATTTGATTCGATTGGGATATTCACAACAATGACTCGTGTATGTGTAAAGAGCACCCAACAAAATTAATTGCAAACAAAGAAGTATAATAATGCATATGTTATATCAAACTGTATGAGAAAATTAATTATGCAATTACTGCAAATACTAGTTAATAATTAATAACAAATATTGTATATCGGATAGGACGAAAATAAATAATTATCTTCCAATTCTCTACAGCAAAGAAGTGAATAAATACAAATTTCATTAATATATTTAACGTAAATTATCACAGATTGTATATTTTGCTCCTCATTTCTTCGCATAAGCAGAAAATAAATAAGAAATAAATTCCTAATAATAATATTGAAAATCCAATTACAACAAATGCCAGTAAAATCCGATTAGACTGCGCAAGAACTAATTAATTGTATACGAATGATTAGCTGCGACGACAAGCACAGCGGGTAGAATTGAGCGAGGCATTTACGATTTCAGTGTAGTTTCAAAGAGTCTCAAAGAGCTTATAGAGACGATTACAAAGAGAGAAAGAGAAAGAGAGAGAGAGAGATCGTTTTTCAATAAACGAACACTGCCGTCGTCTGCTAGAATTCACATTTTCGCCCTTCGGCGTTTCGTAAAAGCAAGCAATCCGTTAGAAACAATTCACGCTTTCGAAATAGGCTTATACAAAATAGCGAAACAATGTTGACAAACGAAACTCCATTACGGCTTTTTCAGAGGTAAACGGCAGGAACGACAAAATACAATTTATCCGTTTTATTATGCACAAATTTTTCTATACGCGATTTTATACGTTTTCATCTCATTTTTATCAATCGAGGAAAATCTTGAAAGCATTAATGTTAGCCAATTATGTCATAAAGAGATTTGCCGGTATGATTTAATTGGATCAGCTTGATCAGCCAGATTCTCCAATTTCTCAGAAATTTTTCAAATCAGCATCGTTTTATTATTTTATGTGACATGTGACGTTTCGACACTGATATTAATTATAGAAAAAGAAAAGTTCAACAACACTGAGCTCAGTCCCAATAAAGAAAGTTTCCCAAATTCTAGCAATTTTGGGAAATCTGCGAAATGTGAACGCGTCACAGTCAGAATTAGTGATGACAGAAAGAGCAAGATTTACGTTCGTAGAGTTCCGGCAATATAAGAAGTTATTCCGTATATCTTGCGAGATTTATCGTGACGACTCTTTCTCGTGGGATACAAAGTTTCAGTGAAAGTTTTATCCGCCTCTGAATTCGAAAATTACGCCTGCATATCATAAACGTAATCGTCTTATTTCATTTCGCTAATCAATTTTTGTATATAATTAAATAATATTATAAATCAATGTTAATTAGATAAAAAAGATAAGATACTCAAAATGTATCAAAGTTCATTACTTGCTCCTCTTTCATTCGGTTTTATCATGTAAGTAAAAGATTAAAAAATTTTTTCAAGCTTAAATATTTTATATATGTAGGTATACCAGCTTAAATTTATCGATTCTTTTATCCTCTCAAAATATCTAAAAATGTCCATGTGTTCAACTCTGAATATTATAGAATACTACTTCCGAATATTCTCGTCCGATTACGAATACTCGAGATGCGGATGCGGAAAGATAAAAACAATAGGATATGTTTAGTTATAATTTAATGTCAATTTAAAATCGACAAATGCATTATCTGCATTAATTTAGAATCAACACTTTTTTTATTTCTAACTTATGATTGTGATAATATATATCATGAAACATTGCGCCAGAATATAAAAGACAACTGAAAAATTCTTCGTCGAGACATCGGTCGAATTTATATTTTATCACTGACACGCGGATCGGCCGCAAAAATTTTGTAACAGCTAAATTACTCCGCCGGGAGAAATATTTCTGCATATTTCCTCCGTGCGCAGCGTTGCGAAATTTTCCGAGGACGCTCTCAAAAGCGAAAATAGTGTTCGTGCTGGAATTCGAACGTTGCACCGCCAAACATACCGTATAAAAGCCGCGTAAAAAGGGAGAAAAAAACGTACCGAGCGAGGCGTTACATTAATTCGCATTTTTGGTGACGATTCCCGCGGTTTCGCTCGTTCCGAGTGACCTGCGTGATTTTTTTCTCCCATTTTTTTTACCTAGCCTTTGAAAATATTTTACTGAAAAAATGGACAGAGTCGTCGTCGCTTTAGCAGACTCCGATTACAACTTTAAAAAAGATAATAAACGGCAAGCGCCTACGTGACGATTTAATTAACTTGCGGAAAATCCGTCGAAAAATTGGCTTCTACTGTAAAAAGTAGCGACATTTCAAACTCGCAATTAACAATGCATTAAAACCGTCCGCGCGCGTTGAGCAGTAATCCATCTCTTTTTTTATATATTTCACCGTAAGAAAGTAAAGTAGGTGCATTATCGTCGATTATGTGGTTTTTTGCTCCATTTAACTCTTCCTTGGTTGTACTGATAGATTAGAGACTCTCAGGAAGGACTGATAGGAAATTGAATTGAGTAGTAATTACGTCCTATACTATGAGTCAATTCAAACTTGAGATTACTGTTATTTGCGCGATTTGCACGATCATTTATAATTGCACTAAAATCTAGATAATTACAGTTTATGAGTATTTCATACAGAATTCAATATGCGATATCGTATTTTCATTATCATATTTATTCTTATATATTATTGTTTATAGAATTATCCATGTCATCAAAATCATGATTACATTTCAAGATATGCATTACACTAGACGTTACATTATAATAAATTTTCTGTTTTGATCAACAATATAAAAATAAAAACTAATAAAAGCTTACAGACATTACATATTTTTTAAATCCATTATATATATAATAATATATATAATTAAAATTATTTTTATTTTTAATTAACAAAATAATTAAACATTATAAGGCAAAATAATAAAAATGATAAAAGTAAAAAAATTATTGCGATTCAAATTGTGAATTTTTTAGTGTACAGAGTGAAAAGAGAGGGAAAGAAAAGTGAGAAAATCTAGAAGGAAGGGATAATGGCACCAAAGTAAGCCTGATAGATATCCTGCCAAACTCGGAAGCTACATGCATCTGACAAACTAACATGAAAGATTTAGCGATATAAGCTTCAAGATTGTTTGACAATTCGATTATCGTATACAGAAAGAACAATAAAAATATCTCATTTCTTTTATAAAATACTAGAACAACACAAGCGCGCGCCATTCTTCACTTTTATATTAAAAAGATTGATATTGAAAAAAATTAGATAATTAAATAATTCATAAATTAAATAATTATTAAAATACTTTATTAATGATTAATTAATATGTTGAATATGTTTAAGCAGGCTTCAAAATATGAAAAAACATCAACGCTTATCATATATTCGAAAATTCGAGTTTTTTGGATTAAATATATGTATATTTAGTGGCAGCGCGCCTATGTTACAGAACTACAGAACACGTCGAAAACTTCATAAAATAAAATAAATAAATAAAATTTCATTGTTCAAATTTGAAAAAATGCGCAATGATATGCTAACTTTCAAGTCAAGTTAGCATATTATTCTCATTTTTCCAAATTTAAACAATGAAATTTTATAGTTTTCGACGAGTTCTATAGTTCTGTAGCATAATTTCGACCGTAGACTGCTATTAAATATATATTTAACCCAAAAAACTCGAATTTTCGAATATATGATAAGCTGGCTGTATTTCGAACATTTAATTTATTATAAAATAATTCTTGTACAGTCCTGAGCACGTACATTAATCATCTAAAAAGTTCTGTTCATAAAAATATTTAAGAAATTTTTTAGACAATTTTTTACGTATCAGTATGTTAAGTATTGACATATGTATATATATATATATATACTCATATGTATGATAATTTCGATGTTTTTTGTTTTATCATATTTGTACATCAGTAATGCTTTTTTGCGTAAATTTGATATTTTTGATATAATTAAAAGCATTTTTTATAATCCTGATTGTTATTAACAAATTTTTAATTTTTACTTCAAGAACGCTCTAAACTTCAATCACATACGCACAATTTAAAAAAAATAAGAAATTTCGACAACTAAATTATACGCGTATTTATTTTTATAAATTCTTTATTTTAACATCAATAATAGATGAAAAATAATATAAAACGTATTGCTGATAAAATAGATATACGTAAATGAGCAAAATTACTTCTTTAAGGAATTACTTTCAAAAATTTGCATTTGAATTTGATGTCAGACTATTTCGAGATGTATCTTATCGAATATTTAAGATTTTTGGGGTTAAGAAAAGTGGTGGATATATTGTGATTCTCTCGATCACTGAGAAAAGAAGAACGATTCCAAACACGATTCGTTTCAACTCGCTTGGTCCGTAACTCGCTCGCTTGGCAGATGTATGCGCAGTCGCCTGTAGCGAAAAGGTAGCGCAATATTGAGGTTTGCAGCCTTCGTCTCTCAAGTATTTACTTTGGTCGAATTAGACGTGCAGTGAGAAACAGAAACCACGAGACGCAAGCCAAGAGAAGTCGAATACTTTATTATAATACTGCCAAGCTAGTCTTGAAATTACAAAGCAGCTTGATATGTGTATGTGTGTGCGACACATCGATTGCACAATGAAAACAATTTCGCCAATCTCTCGCCTTCAATCTTCGTTCGACAAAAACAGAAACACTCTTCTTCGCTTATTTTTCAAATTCAAGATTAATCTCTTTTACGTTGTTTGTTTCGTCGACAAAGAGCAAGTTTTGAATATAAAATGCAACGTGTTAAAAGTCCATCTCTATATATCATATATCTAGACAAGGTTCCTTTACCATAAAAGCGCCGGCAATTTTCATAAATCATTTCACGCTAATTAATTATCATTATACGAATTTTATTAAAATTTTATTTATTTCAAATACATATGATGATCTATGGTGTCGATTTACCGTAATTATAATTTCAAGCACGTAGTCGCATCTCGCTTTGTAGACGTCCACAAAGGTTAGCAAACAAACGAGAACGCCCATTGTATATCGATTATGTTGGTATTGATCATGAGGACAATGGGGATAATTGAGCATGCACATTACGACCGATGGATATTCACACAAATCTGCTGCTCATTATTTAGATATAAAAATGACAGCGCAACTCTTGATTAATTTCGTTCTTTTAAACAGTACATTTTCATCCTCCTTTTGAATAAAATGTACATTTTTGCATTGCAAAAAGAAAACAGGAATAGATTTCACTTTACGAATATAAAGAGAAAAAGGAAAAAGCACGACACACAGTAAATAAACATAAAGGCTTTTCGCACTTTCGTCGGGAAGCTAAAACATGCGGCAAATCAAATGATATTTTAATGGACCCCTAGCGAGACTGCACTCTCAACATCGGCGAGCATTCGAAACCGGGAAAACAAATTTTCGCGGTGGAAAAGACAGGTGGTGACCGCTTCCATTAACAGATCGAATCTGCTTCCGACTTTTCTAATGAGAATCCCATGTGAGAACGGGTCGTTGACGTTCCAAGAGAATGAAAACAAACGATACGCTTTTTTTGTCGTTCACTCCACCATTTTTCCCCGTTCGAAAACATATTTTTTCTTGCTTTTCTATTTTATGCAATTAAAGAATACTAGGAAACTGACGCAAATACACATTTCTCTAACAAGTATTATTGTATAAACCGTTCGTTAGATTTTTTGATCAAATTTTAACGACGATAATTAATTATTGAATTTTAGGAGAGATAGTGTTTATACATGAAATATTATTATTATATATAATCAATATTATTATACAATTTTGTCAGTATAAAGCCATTTACCAAAGTTACCAAAGCGCTTCTTTGCTTCATATCAAAATATTAATCAAAATGTAACTAATAATTTTTTATATTTTTCATAATTAAAGCAGTGGTTGCGAAATATCGCCTAAAAAGGTTCTAACGGATATCAAAGACACGACGAAAGGAGATTATAGTTAATTAATTAATTTTTAATTTCTAAAAACAAATCTTTACGTATGGATCATTTATAACAATTTATATAATTTAAACAAAAGCAGCAAAGTTTCCACGATGTCGCATTATTTGTGAATTATATAGATACTAATATATATGTATAATTATCAATAAACTTGTCGCGGCATTTATCATCGACATTTAATTATCACACGCATGATATACTAATGCAATTATTAGCAAATGCGAGGACTTTGATCAGTATTCGGAATTACCCGGAATCGCGACCCGTATTCACACAGAGAGAAACCATTTCGTTTATGAAAATAGAAGAAAGCTAGTTGGTTAATGGCGCGCATATTGCGCAACAGTCATCAACGATCTCTATATACGCGACAAGAAAATTTTTGCGTCACACTGTGGCGAAAAAAAAGGCTGGCGTTTTATCAATAAAATGTCGCCTACTATATCGTCTACTCATCTCTCTCTCTTTTTCTCTCTAATCCTCTCTCTAACAGAAAAAAAATGAAATTTTTAGAAAGCTGGTTTTTGTTTAAAAAAAATTGTACATTTTGAGAGATAAACTATATACATATATATTCTTCCTCGGAAATGTTCAACTTCTAAATGAAAAACTCGTGTATCTTTTTTTTAACGCATATGTATAATCCTCGAACATATTTTCGCTCCGTTCTCTAGTTTCCGCGGCTCTCTCTTATCGCGCGTTTTAGCGAACTAAAGACTGCGCGATTCGGCGCAGCGCCCTATACATCGCGAATGCAGCGTTCGCGAAGTCGACATATCGCGGAATTTACGGTGGCTTCAATTCGCGGCAAACAGCATGTAATCCTTGCGATGTTTGCACCCGAAGCCCCGAGGGCAAATAGGGGAAGGCACGGGAAGATTACAAGCAGCAAGTTCGGAAAAGGAGTATAGGGTGATCCCCGGGCTTTGCACGTGCAACGCGAAATTCTCCGACATCGTCGTCGTTGTTGTTGTCGTCGTTGTTGTTGTTGTAGTTGTCGTCGCGCTTTCGTAATCGCGTCCCCTCTCGCCTCACGTGACACGTAAATTTTGCCCTTTTAATGCCGCTCACAATTAGTCACGTAGACTACACGCATACTCTCGTCGTATGTAAACGAGGTTTACGTGCGGCAGATGGGTCTTGAGATCGGACTAAATAAAATGCATCATATAAAAGCCACGTTGGACGGAGTTTATGAGGAAAAGAAGTTGAACGATTTAAAAGTGCGAGAAAATAAATTCATGTCTTTTTCTCGCTCACAAGTTTTCTAATTTCGAACTTTGAGGCTCTTTGTAGATAAAAAATTTGTTCAAGGTGTACATTTTTTCTATTGTAATTATACATCGCAAAATAGAATACACAAAATAATATAGAATTTTTAAATGACAAATTCTTTTTATACCGCAAAAAAAAAACGGAAATGTCAAAACTTTTTTAGCCTTCGTATCGTCATCATCACCATCGAAGAAAAGAAAATTGCAAGAAGACCCGTGAAAGTAAAAGTTACCCAAAATGTCGATTCGAAGTTGCGTTACTCGACACGTCGATTCGAAGCTGTCTCGTTTATCATTTTTCTCATCGTATTTCCTTTCCTATTTTACTGTGGCTACGAGATGAATTCTTATTTCATCTTTATACATATTGTATATGTACTATATTGCATGTGAGTTTGATACTATCAATGTAACTATTAGGCGAAAGAAATATGAGCCCTATATTTCATAGATACAGACATTCGTAAAATTGCGCTTTCTTTTCATCATCGTTACACAATAATAAAATATACATTATATGATTTACATTTTATTTCATTACCAGATATACGTATATTATTGCAAAAATATACTACTTATTTATTCGTTATAAAGAATTATTTTTCAAAAGAATTTAAAAAAATAATGAGCTAATGAACGTAACTTTAAACGTGCTGAAACTGCAGTCACTTGAAAAACATGATAAAAGGATGGATGAAAATAACTCTTATCCTATCATCTCTCCCGCAAAATGATTCGTCAAATTATTTCAAGTAGCAGCCTGTTTGCTACCGGCAATGGATTCATGCATATTCAGATGCATAAGACGGTGGATTAAGCGGCAAGTGCAAAGTATTACACTTATGATTATTCAATAGAAACTGCGAAATCTAGTTTATTGCCCGAGTTAAGAGAACCTCGCGCGCGCGAAACTTTAAGTCAATGCTTATCAAACTCCTTGCAACAAGACGAAGAAAGTCTCGTAATGTATATAATGAGCCTTTCTTTTTGTTATCCTGAAATAGTTCAACTTGGCTCTAACATTGTGCGGAACGCAAAGGCCCCATTTTGTAAAACTGCTCCTGGCCGCTTCACAAACAGCATCTTTATAGCGTAATTAATTTTCCTCCTCTCGCAAAACAGATGATACATGTACATAACTATATGTAATGCTAGACTATGCGTGTACGTTCGCAATAGTTTATAATTCGTGAACACAGAAAAATCAGTATCCTTGAAAGAATGCAAATATGCCTTGATTCAAGTATATTTTATCCTTATAATAGCGCCAAATATAAATAATTTTGGATAAAGGATAATTTATCCTTAAAACAGAGTGCAAAATATTCTTGGTTGAAGCTGAAATTTACTTATAAATATTGCAAGGACAAGCGACAAGTGTGCATCGGATATAAGCGGTACTTTCAAATATATATAATAATGCTAATAGTTCAAATGTAACTAAGTTTGTTTTTATCATATGCAATTTTTAAAACAAGAATATATCTTAAGGATAAAATATACTTCGCACAAACTTATTTATTATTAAGGCAAATGAAAATTTGTGATTACAAAGAGCATTCTATGCTTAAATCAATCAAATAGTGTTCAAGAATAAAAATATACTTGAATCAAGGATTCCTTTTTTTCTGTGAATAATTGTGAACGAAAGACTTGTCAAACTCGACCAATCAATTCTCTTTATCGCAGAAAAAAAAGAATCCTTGAGTCAAGTATATTTTTATTCTTGAACGCTATTTGATTCAATTAAGCATAGAATGCTCTTTGTAATCACAAATCTTCACTTGCCTTAATAATAAATAAGTTTGTGTGAAATATATTTTATCCTTAAGATATATTCTTGTTTTAAAATTGTTATATGGTAAAAACAAACTTATTGTTAGTCATATTTGAACTAAGAATTATATACTTGAAAGTACCTCTTATATACGTATTAGCTTCAACCAAGAATATTTTGCACTTTTGTTTTAAGGATAAATTATCCTTTATCCAGGATTATTTATATTCGGCGTTATTATAAGGATAAAATGTACTTGAATCAAGGCGTATTTGCATTCTTTCAAGGTTACTGTTTTTTCTGTAATATCCTTGACGAATCGCAAATACGCGCACAATCTGATGAGAGAAAACCTATTCAGCTCCCTTATACATTAACGTAAATCCTTGGATCGATCGTTATCCGAAAGCAGATCGGCTTGGTAGCTGGTTTATACATACATATACAACGTAGAAAATCCGCGTAATGAATAGAAGACGAAAAGATGTTATTTGAGACAAGCTCGTCTTGGCCGCAACCCTCTATTTTCCGTCTCGCGGAAAGGGATCCTATTCCGTGCCGATCTACTCTCGCAAGAAGACGAAAGAAGACTTCCGGGAATTTGGACAAATCGACCGTTATTTCTATCATCCGCTCCACGACAAGCTTCAAAGCCCACTCGTTGAACAAATGCTCTCTCCATCGAATGGGGTACTTTTGCTTCTTATTACCTTTTTCCTTCGACGCAAAGCTATGCGTTTCTCATTCTTTCTATAATATCGTAATAGAAACTATAGTGTTATAAACAAATGCACGAAATGTCATTATAATGGCTAGTAATTCTATGGAATAACTCTGAAATAAATGTCTTGTTTCTTTAGAAATTATCACTTTCCACAAGATTCGAGTTATTTATTATTGTTTGCTGAACACGGACGACATATCGCTTGAAAATTAAAAGCAAAAAGTACAAATCAAGAAATTGTACGAAATACATACTTCAGTTTAATAATGTTCGCCAAGCAAATATTTGTTAGAAATCGTAATTTCTCTATTAGATATTTCCTTTTAGGGATTTGATAGCAGCTTGATTCGATCCTTACAGAAATCGCGATTGCATTACGCGTGAAATTTGGAATTGTGATCAAAGATAGAGAGAGAGAGAGAGAGAAGGATGGAAGCAGAAATTATTTCAAATGTTCTCACACGTCATAATTTGAAGACCGACCGAAAAGAAAGAAAGACGAGGAAAGATACAGAAGAAAAAATTCTTCCTATCGCGAAAGAAATGTACTAACACGAGCGCAAGCATCATCCCTGGCACAAATCCAATAATCCTTTTCACTACGTTCGACTCAAGACATTTCCCTTTTTTTATAGCAACGTAAGAGAGACACCGTGCGAGCGCTTGAGCGAAATTTCTGGAATAGACGCACTGCAAAGTACTTGACTCGATTATGAAAATGTATTTTCCCCTGTGCTCTTTCTCTCTCTCTCTCTGCTGTGCTTTCACATCGCAATAGCAACGACGACGACGACGACGACGACGACGACGACGACGACGACGACGACGACGACAGCCCTATTCCCGCTGTTCCCAGTTTTATCATCTCTCTTTGATCGCGATATATAAATGTCAAAAGTTCGCGATAAAGAGAATGTGTCCTCAGACTCACTTTGTGTCCCGTAATCGAATTATGTTAGTTTATCTTATTCAGTCGATTGACTGCTCATTACTCTATCCGCACGCACTGTGTGTTTCCACAAATATTCTAGCAAGAATGACTAGCGAATCGTTCAAAGAAAACGTAATAACATCCGAAAAATAATAATAAAACAAATCCATTTAATTATAGTACATATTATAAAATTTTTGTAAAAATATAAAAGAAATTTTCGCTCTTCCGTCGCGCATTCGATCTCCAAACGCATCCTTGGTTAAGTAAAACGACGTAACAGGATAAGGATATTAAGTGGAATGAATTAACATTGTACTCCAATTTAACTCGCGTATAAGCTCGAAAACTTGAGAAACTTTACGTACGGAAAGCTGGCGCCGTAATATGCCCAGGCGAGTCGATATTATCACTTTCATTTACATTTCCACGTGTATATCGGTTTTCTTTTTTCAACCAAGACGGTAATGATACGCAGCCGGTAGACGCTGGTTCTTACCGAGAATTGAAAAAAATTGTCGAGATACTCCGTATGACCGAAAAGTTTTTCGTTCCCTTCTATCGTTTTTACCGCGGAAAATAAAAAGTGCGACGGAAATGAGAAATGAGAGAACCGCCTGCCTGTACACGTATGACAAGCAAAATATTCGATCACAGCTGATCAAACTGCTATATAGAGATGGGCAAAAATTGTATTTGAAATGCAAAAGAGAATAATAATACCAATAAGAATAATTTACATGTATATATAAACATACATGGATTACAAATGTTTTCAATGAAAATTAATAATTTATTTATATTGATTAAAATATCCTATATTTGATTGATTTCACGAATCAATTAAATGTCCAGGAAATGTATCTCTCTTCTTTAGAGACTTTAAATAATTAATTGAAATTTATTTTTTCTCTCTCATTATATAAAATGTATCATACTGGAATATCATTTTCAGATCTATATATCTATTTCACTTATATGTATATTTATGTCTTTTAAATTAATTTTCTTAAGTTTTTAAAAATCTTATATTTTTATAAATTAGCATTAAATAAATGATGATTACTTTTGAAATAAGTGTGCATTTGTATTTTGCTGCTTTTTCTTTAAGATGATATAATATAATAAGAAATACTATTTAAAATTACTCCAAGAGTGTGTTAGCGAATCTCTTTTTTGAAAACTTAAAATACTATTTTTTATCAATAAAAATTTATGATAATTTAAAACATTTTGTAATCTATTATTTCAGATAATAATTTAAATTTGCATTTATGCATTTGTCATTATATCACACAAAAGATATATAATTTCATTTTTAAACGAAATTCTAATATTAATTATTTTCAATACTTTCTATACATTATTTGAAATATGTTCATTACTCCGTGAGATTGCGTGAAACAATTAAGGTACCATATATACCGAGCAAATAACAAACAGTAAACGTAAGCTATAACAATAAAGGATTCTTTATAAGCGAACCGAATTAAACGCGAATCGTACCAACATAGTTCAACAAACAGTTTTGTTCACATTCGCTGAAATGTACGTACAAACATTAACGGAATATTAACAATGAAATTTGTTTGTTCATCGTACCTACATCTAAATTAATCCCTTTACGTATATCATCTCCATAATTTCTACAAGTCTACAGGTGTTTTAACGTGACGTCGTGTCTCTCTTAGTTCACAATTCTGTGTCACAGTCTTTCAAAATAATTACGTTTCTTTGTCAGATACGGTTCTCGTGTTTTGCAAAAGGAATTTTCGTGGCGTAAAATAGCAAGAGAGAATGCGCACCGGAAAAACAAGTCCGCTCACATTCGCATTTTGTTTAAATTTTTAAAACTTTTGCGCCCGGTTATGCTCTGCAACAATGGTTGTCTTTCGTAGGCAGATGCTTTGAAAATTCTTTTTCTTAACATTTACAACAATCTTGATTCTCTTATTGTTATTTTAGATTTATAACCGCGGCAATACACCGAAACACAACGACGACTCATTTTGACGAAATTAAATTTCTTTTTAAAAACGTGTAATATTTCGCAAAAGGCACGCAATAATAAAGAAATTTATTTTTTTCTGCAATATTATAGCTTCTCTCTCCCGTTGTTTGAAATTAAAAAAAATTCTCTCTCGTTTTGTTGAAAACATATTTAAGAAATATTTCATCGATCAATATTTGAGTAATAAAATCCACATTGTATCGTTTACTCATTTTTTCATATAAGCAAAATACCTATATGTATATAATAGATACGAAAATGATGACTTTATTCTTTATTTCAAACATTTTCGAAATAGATATCTCTCTCGTTCGAAATAGGTATGGCTCTCTAAAACGTTTCGCGCGATGACATCTATCCGTTATGGAGGCTCAATGCATGACATATCGTCGAATTATCCTTTCGCCGATTTACGAAAAGGCACCTCCTCGCTCCTCGAATTCGGTTTATCTCACGGAGGCAGAGTGCTTTCTCGCAAAGAGTCTTCGTATTCGGTGACGAAAGAGATATTCATACTCCATACACTTTTAAGAGTAGCAGCGCGTGTGACTGAATTTGGCAATTTTTTAGACCCGTCTACGAGAAACTCGGAGATGTTGCCGTGGATGGCGAAATTCGGCCAAGATAAATTCGCAAACTTATTGTTATTGCGCGGAAAGCGATGCCCGGGTATTACTTTTCCCGGATATTTCTGTCCCTTTCCTGAGGGTTGGAAATGGGATGTGAATCACACACATAGAGAAATGATACAGCACGGTATGTCTAACGATAAGAGCAGATATCTGTAACATATTTGACGGTACGAAATAATGCGTGCGTGCATTCGCGATTACATATATCTATATCTATATATAATAATATTATTTTATCGCGATACATATATTTCTCAGCGTCCTTTCCAATAGCAGGATCGATCAATTTTCCGTGCAAAATTGCAGCTCGTGGGCAAATGCACGACTTTAATTGGATTTAACAGCCGTACAGTGTTATTTTGTAACAACGCGAATGCGATATCACAATATTCATTTATGTTTCGATTTTATAAAACAGCGAAAAGTTGCGCGAGATGAGTTTTAACAGGCATGGCCAAAACACGCGACAGAAAATATCTAGAAGAGAGAAACTGGTATTTAATATTCCTTGTACGGGGTACCCGGATATATGTCAGATCCTCCTCCGATCCCGGCTCTTCTTAGGATGAAACTCGTCGGAGAGAGAGATTTCCTAGTGCTTCACTCCGCTTATTATCTTCATTTCCGCAGTCTCCTCCTTATTCGTACTTTTCGATATGCACTCGTCTGAAGAGAGAGAGAGAGAGAGAAAGAGAGAGTTCTTATACTTGGGTGAAAATCTTGCACGAGAATTGCCGCTTCGATTGAAATGAAAATTTTCAACTATGCACGAATCACGCGCCTTATATAACACGCTGAAACTTGGGTGTGTAAAACATCACATTATCTGTCATCACGTTATAAACGAGCGCCAACATTTTATTCGCACCGTTAATTCGAGGATAGCAATTATTGATAAATTCAATTAATTGTGAGCATCCGGCAATGAGAATATTTTCACCACTATATTGCAAAAGCACATTAATAAATTCGTTTTGCTTCGCACGCGCGCACAATTGTATCAATTTTTAATTAAGAGACACTATATAGTTGTTGATATCGAGATGAGTTTTCATTTCAGATTCGTGTCAGAGAAAATTATTACATTTCCCGAAGAAAACAAAATGCGTGCCCTCGGGGCAATGTAAATTAAAATTGCTCGCATGCTATATCGCTCTTACGTCAATGTTTGGATAATAAATTGCGCGCATGCACAGTTACTTTGCTATTCACAAATAATCACGATGACGTTTCCTCGCATACGTAAAGGTATAATAATACGTCCAAGTTGAATACGCGCACGTACAGATCGAAGATTCTCGTTTTATTAATATATCGCAAAAAGGGCAAACCTGTGCGTAGATCGCAAATGGTCGAAACGCTCTTGCGCGAGTTCGTGTGTTTGCGCGATAAAAAGTGTTGGCGTTCAGTTTTATTAGAGTGCGTGCTGCTCTAGTATGTTTACGGAATCAAATGAGGTCGTTTGCGCAAAAGTGTCGCGATATTTCCATTGCCGGCGTAGATAAATTAGCATGGGGCGCGTAAATGTAGCTCATTCGTGGAATAACAGTCGTTTGTGGATTGTCGAGTATAATAACTCACTCACGCTTTCGTTTAATCCCGCGAATTAACGGGACGAATAATAATGATAAAATAATTATTATTAAATTACGATATTAATACAAATGATGCCATTAGTTCATCTATCACGTACATAATTCATTTCTTTCGCGATGAATGTATTATATACATTTTTTCGCAATCTTTAATTAACCTGGGAATAGTTATACATGGAATCTATTAATGAAGAACTATGTATCAAGGTATGTCCTATACATATAATCAAACGATTTGACAATGACATATACTATGAAAAATGCAGTAGATCACGTGGAGATGTAATTAATTAAATATAGTTAATAGTACATATAAAAAAATGCAATAATCGATAATAATCAGTAAAATACAAGAAAGAAACAGAATTTTACATCAAAGTAGAACAATAGCAGAGGAAACAATTAATTGTCGATAAATTTGAATTACGATAAAAAAGCTTTACTGTATGTATACATATATATATGAATATTTAAAAGAATTCTTTTCACGCGACATCAGACAGGTCCTCCAAATTTCTCAAGTCGGAGAGAAGTTTCGAAGTTTCCGCAACGGGATTAGAGAGATTCATTTTTTTTAATTCGAAATCGCAGATACGATTACTTTCTGGCGAGGCGAAATTTTGAAAAGCGGTGATATAATATCATTGAGAAAAAAATGACGTTATTTCGTATACCTACATATATCTTTCTCTGTCTCTCCTGATCGATTTTCGCACACACAAACGCACACAATCGCTCTTGGCAGCGCACGCTCAGATGTTACCGACGGATCAATCCGGATTAATTGAGTTACGGTTGGCGGTTTTGCGGCCGGCCAATGACCGCAGAGATATATCCGCGGCTTCCGGTATGTTTGTTCGCCGATGCGCCCGTGTAAACGAGCAGAGAGAAGACGAAGAGGAGAAGGATAAGGAACACAGGAAGACGAAAAAGACAAGTTTTGCACCGCGTACGAGTCCTCATCAAGCTGCGACGCTCGCATCTCTTTGCCCTTTTTTTCTTTCCTTCTTTTCGAAAATTGAGAGTAACGAACGCAGGCATTGCACCCCCGAGATTTTTCGTCGATACGACACTCTCCTTCAGCATCCACTCGGAAAACCAATAACGCAAAACGTTATTGAGAACAAAACTTTATGAATTATTTAGAATTGCGCTGCGGAAAATTATAAATCTTTGGTACCCTTGGTAAAAAGATATAACAGACTACAAACTTTTAATTTCTTTAAAAGTATAAAAATATAAAAGGTTGAAATTTTATACAAATTGCTTTATACTTATTGTATGAATCTGATGACGATGGAGGAATATATGTGATATTTTATTAAAACTACTATTAAAAATATCAAGTTTGATCAATATTTGGGTGATAAAAAAAATGTTTGACTTTTATCAATATAGTTTCGATAAGTGTTAAAAAAAATAAAATAAATTAATCGCAGAAAATAATCAGTTATGCAAAGTTGTAACGTATATGAAAGTATGTAAAACATCCATCAGTTGAAAATATATTTTACAAGATGACTAAGGAACTAGTGATATTCATTCGTGTATTTCTCTTATATTTATTCGTTACATTCACACTTTTTCACATCGATGTATTATGGTGCGAAACGAGATTTATTATTTGTCAAATTCTATTGCGCGAATATTTCTCGTAAAATATATTAATGCTTTTATTCGCACCGCGGTAAAATCTAGACTGTCAAATGTATTTCGCGTACTAGAATTAATTCTATCGCATTCGTGTTTGACGACAAACGCATCGTATAACGCGGAGAATAATGCGTGGTGCATCGTCTATATGCGAGAGTGCAACTTTGTTGTATGGTCGCGTTACATTGCTGCAGGAAAAACGATCCACGTAAATAGATGAAATGTTTTCCATACAAAGGATATAATGGAGAAAATAGATTGCGATTCTATTTAAATCGTAAATTACAAATTCCCGAAAGTATATGTGTATATTAAATATTAAAAGCATTTTTGAATTCGAACAAAATGTCAATTTATATTGCAATGAAAAAGATGAAGGAAAAAAGCATGGCTCGTGTGTATATGCAAAATTATTATACACACAAGTTAAATTATGCTGTTTTCATCTTTCAAAAAAAAAAAAAAAAAAAAAAAAAAGGAAAAAGATATTAACAATATTTTAAAAAGATGTGCAAATTTTTTGTAATTATATTTTTTTATAAAAGAGCCAACAAATGTATATGATAACAAATTAGAGAAGCTGCTTTTTTATAGAGATCCAAGCTTTATAAATTTTAAATTATAAAAACGTGTTATACGTACATAAACGACAAATCCCAGCAAATGTCACATCGCCTCAATTAGACGTTTGATGTAAATTTGGACGATGATGCATTTTCCAATTATATTTAATGCGTTTCCCTTCATGTTTATGAAAATATAAAACTAGTGACATTTTGTAAAATTCAAACAGTCTCGTGTACGGTCGCGCGCGGATATATGTCGCGCGAACAATCTGTCACTGTAATACAGAGCGTTTGATAAAAGCACTCAAGTCGTGTATCCGCCCTTCGATCTAGAAAGCGAGGCTTTGCGTGCCGCGGGCAATAAATTAAAGTTTTGATCTCAACGAAGGACGAGTGAGCGAGCACGCGCGCGCGTCGCTTTCATTTTATTTTTGTTTCACCGGAATTCCGGGCGCGCGTGCACATGCACGCGACGACATTCCATGCATACGACGCTCGTATTTTTCCTCCGAGATATATATATATATATATATATATATATATATATATATATATGTTCGGGACACTGTTGATTGGTCGAGTTGAACCATCGCTCGGTTACGTTGTTTTAACAGAGGTTTACCGAAGGCGAACTCTCAAAGGACCCGAAACGGCATGTTTTCGTACGCTTTCCGCCGCGTTGCATTCGGAATATTGAATACGAACTAAACGTTTGAACACAGAGTATTCTCTTTTGTAATACAATCTTTCTGCAACAATATCGATGAAAAATATAGAGTTTTCGATAATGCTTATGATACATTCTTATATAAATTATATTATATTTTTCGTTTGTACACAATATATAGAGTATATCGTTCAGTGCAAAATTTGCAGGGTGTCGAAGAGATATTTTTTCTTGGTCGAAATTTTACGTGGGCGTTGGCCGTCGTCGTTGATCCCGGCGACGTTATGGTAATTTGTATGGTAATATAGTGCAAATTGTACACCGGTGGACGTGATTTATAGCTACAGCGCGGTACGAAATGGAATATAGGATGCTATACTTTTATCTAGACCGGCGACAAATTATAATAATTCGGTTGCGAATGAGTTTATGAAACAAATTCAAAATAATATAAACATAAGAGACAGATTTGCTTCGTTAATTTTTGTTTTATCTTCATTAATTAATGCTTATAAAAATATAAATTTTTTTAAAATATCTGTCATTATTATTTAGATTTATCATCTCACAAAAATATATGTGCAAAAATATATATAAATTATATTAAATTTCTGTTTCATCTAAAAATTATCAAGAGCTTATTTTAAGCCGGATTTTGGGGAATCATTTGAGAGCTCAATAATATTTAAAATTTGTGAAATATCCTAAAAGATTAAAAATTATATAATTCTGTATATTCAGACATATTTTTAAAATAATATCCAAAAATATTTCGGCAACGAGATATGCATACTTTGCATACTTTCTATCGACGATACATTTGTGAACTAGGGCAAATTTGAATAAAAATTGCAAAACTAGTAAAAGCCAAAACAACTTTTGGCGAGGTTTCGCGCATTCAAAACTACAATATATGTACATCTTATTTATTAATATTTAAATTTTGGCGTACAAATTGACAACTATGCGCGAATGACTTTTTTTTATCGCACTCATGCAAATTTATTATTGTTCGGAGATGATCGCGAAAACCAAAGTGAAATATATCGCTTTACGCGTTAATCGCACGAATGTAATCGGAGCTATTAGTTAAGGATCAAGAGCAAACGGGTACGACTGGTACCCTTGATGTAACAAAAGCGACTTTGGTCGCATTACCGGTTTTCGAGAGACATCGGAAGTGGACTCGTTTGTACAAACGAGCAAGCTTAACAGAGAAATTCTCAAAGGGAATGTCGCGCGTTCCCTTCCTTCCTCTTTCATGCACGTTCCTGTGCCGCGCTAAAGTTAAGAGTTAATCCACGACAAAGCCGCAGAATGAACCCCGTTAAGGTCGTCTGCATGTCCCTATATCTCGTGCATTTAACGCTCATATGCACTCGACGCACCCGCCATATGGTCCCGCGACGTTTTACGGTCATCCGAGAGACCGCAGCAGTGGACTTTTATGCGATGTAATCCGGGTGTACACAAGGTGTTTGAAAAAACAACAAAATTATACTCTTTTTTTTTTATTTTCATCTTCTTTTATGTCTGATGAAAACCTGCATGAGATCGATCAGATACATACAACTCTAACAGCTCTGTGATCGAATTCTCAATTAAATTGTGTATTTTACAAAGTCGAGACACGGAATAATAATATTATTCAACACAGTTTCACGAGCGAATTTATCTTTTCAGAATTTTAATTACCGAGTTATTTAATTGATTCATTAGCTATAGATAATGTAGGAAATTAGCATTATTATTATTATATCATTAAAATAATTAAATACATACGTTATTAGAGTGATATATAATTGGTTTTTATATCGCAAGCCGTTTCTCCGCTCTTGATTCCGAAGTTGGCAATTAAAACAATTTCGTGATCGTAATGAACGTGTTAACGTAAATAAATATGTGGGTGGCGTTACGACATGGCATCACGCTGGGAACACCCTGTCTCGTAATTCGCGGTAACAACTGCTCCGTGTTTGTTGCGTCGATGTGTCGCGAGGATACCACGGAAAGGACATTGGTGAGCTCCGTATAAACGTCCCTCGTGAATTTCGTACACGCGGCAACGCCCATCGTCCCGCACAAGCTTATAGACTGTTAATTAATTTCCCCAATTACATTCGTACGAAATGCCGCAGGCCTGTCTTCGGAGCGCTTGACCCGGGCTTTAAGCAAAATATTATCTCAGGGATCTCGCTTTAATTAAGAAAGCTTACGCAGACACGACTGTAATCTAAATTTCAGATGGAAGGATGTCATTAAATCGAATCGTCGTTTCATCGAGTCATCGATATCGTTATTAAAAAATCGTCGCAATAAGAATCGTCGGACTTATTTTGCCCACAAGCTTTGATAAAATTACGAAGGGTTCGTAGAAAAGGGTCGCTGACCCTCATCTTTGATTCGTGCGCAAAAATACGCGCGACGACGTCTTGTACCGCTACATACGTACATATATACTTGTCGTACGTGACAAACGGAGATTGCAACTGAAATTTGCAATTATTATGATTGCAAAGTTTCGCACGCGAACAGCAGGGGCGCGATTTTAAATCTCGCAGTGAAAGTGTTTTTACTCGGAAAATAGCAATCATGCGCGCGCAATGCAATCGTATCCTGTACTATCGTAAAAATCACTATTGTGAAAACGTGACATTTCGAATCAAGATTGTTTTGTCGAAACGTTATGAAATTTAGAAATTTTATTTTTCGTATGCAGATTTAACAGGTTTCAAAAACGCGCGTGAGTTTTTCGACATTAGAAGCGTGTCGAAAATCATATATTTAACTTTTCATTATTATATGTTTTATTCCTTATCGCAGCTGATTGATTGGTTACGCGATGCGTAACAAAAGTAATTACATCTTTAAAGATTCATTTACGTTGTAATAATTATTATAATGCGCAAAGAATAACCATTGTGCAAAGTTGAGATCCTAATTAAATTTTCTGGCGCGCCCGTAAACTTTTCTCGCCCATTATATATATATATACATATATTACTTTAAAATAACTAATAATTGAAAGGCTAATACGAGCTACGATGTGTGGATGAAAAGCAAATAAATTAAAATTCTTGATTAAAAATTATGCGGTACGCCCACATAATTTCTAATCAAGAATTTTAATTTATTTGGTTTCCATCCACACATCGTAGCTCGTATTAGCTTTTCAATATTACTTATTTTTTAATTTAACGAGCCTGACTTTCATACTTATATATTACTATATTCGAGAAAATTTATCTCTTTATAATATAATATAATCGACTTTGATCATCCAATGATTATAATAGTGAGTGCATGCACGCGCGTAAATGCAATTCGACGCGTTCCAATTCGCAAATCCGTCGTCGACGAAATTCCAGATCTGCTTACGTCGCTACACCACGCGAGATTAGATATGTAAATCGATTAATTCTGTAGTAATTGAATTAGAGTTTCCGATTTAGAGCGTCGCGTCGTCGTTGCGAGAACCATACCAGAATAACGCGTTTTCGCGCGATGATATTCGAAACACCATCGTCGGTGAAATAAGCGAGTTATCGAACAAATAACGACATGCGAATTTCAATCGTAAAATCGTATATTTATTTTCAAATTCGAGATATATCTGCAGCTTTATTTCCATCTATCTTCTAATCGAAACGTTTATTCATTTCAAAACTGTCACACGTACACTGTACAGTGCGCATTCGGCAGAAAATTTTGTCGACGTTCAATTATTTTCTGTCCCGGAGACGTTTCTGACACACGGTCAAATAGACGTCCATCATAATCGTTTGAAAATATGCAAATTGACGTTGTAAAAAAAAGAAGTATACGAGCGAGTGGGAGAGAGAGAAAAAATTCAATTCCCTTTTGTCGCGTTCTAAATATCAGAATAATAAATTTCCATGTTTTCCAATCTCGAGAGCGTGTGGCCCCTTCTCTTCCTGATACCCATAAAGAAAGCGAACGTACACGCAAGGCCAGCTTAATATCCCGTGCCTCGTGCTTTTCCGTGCAGAAAAATGCAACTACGTGCTCGCGCGCAACTAATCGATACCGACAGGTAGAAGGAAACTCTACTTTTGTACGCGACGCGTATCCCAATGTATGTAATTGTCGCGTGCGACGTGGAGGATCGCGCAAGGATGAGGTAACGATTTGTAGCAACCTTCTACACACAAGCAGATTCGAGTATATATATATATATATATACTGTATTGCCGTTTCCTCGTCATTTGCTTACTGCAATTTCGATAATATCGATAATGTCGATAATTGCCGAGATTGCGCACTCTCGTAAAACACCCGGAAATATATATCATTCTCCACCAAGGGTACCAAGTACCCTTTGACACGTCGCTTCGCTGTCGTTATCATTGTCGCGATAAAGCACTTCTCTTTGGATATCTTAATGTAGCTTTTCTTCAAAAACTTTTTTTTCGCGCATCGTTAACGGGAAAAAGAAATGACATTGCAAAGAGCAATCGCCCCGAGGAAATTATACTAGCTATATCAAAGATTGAGATATATATTTAGGTAATATATCAACCTGAATTTCATCTCCTCTGTTCGCTTCTCTCGCGCAACAGAATAATATAGTGGCGCATGACTATTTACGAGAAATTTAATAATTTGTAAAACTCTTAATAAAATTACCTCTTAATAAAATACCTACACAGAGAAAATTTTCTCTCAGAATTTACCCTGAAAATCGTGGGACAATATGGTATTGGAAGAATTTTATAAGAATTTTTCTGATTAATATTTATCAAATAAAAATATTAATATCTAGCACAATAAGATATCAAATATACTCGATTAATTTTACTATGTACATATTTTAATATTTTTATTGTGATTAAATATTAATCAGAGAAACTCTCATAAAATTCTTCCAACACCATATTATTCCACGATTGCCATATGATTTTCAGGGTAAATTTTAAAAGAAAATTCTCTTCGTGTATATACTTCCTCTAATTTGATTAATAAGAAATTAATTGCAAGTTTGTCGTATAGATGAGTAAAATTGTTAAGAAAAATTACGGTCGCCAATTATCGGAGCCAAGTGTCGGAGCAACTCTGGCGTTGCTTCTTGCTTCTTCCCTCTCTCGTACGATAGGCATCGAAAGGAAAAGCTTTATTCAAGGACCCAGATATACTCGGTATACTCGGAGACTTATTTCCTTTCTGAGAGACGGATATTTCACGAAGCACGGCAGAGAGTTCGACAAATATTTCCCGAGAATTTATTCCACCGGAGTAGTATGTATATATACATATACGTATATCCACGCTCGCGCGATTCCCGATACGATTGGTCGGAATCGTCCAACTCCAAGATCTCTCTTCACTTGACCCTGCTTGTTATGCGCGCGCGTAATACATTTCTTCCTTGTTGGCTACACATCCCGACGTGTCGTTGACCGACCAGCACTATAGACACGTCATTATATTTTATAGACGAGTTTCGATGTATCGTTAGACGAAACTGTTGCCCCTTTTATTCGTTCAATTTAGTTTATTTTACTTTGTCATTGTGCGAATCGATGATGTCTTCTTTATATATAAAAAATTTCATAGGATAAACTCAAAGATAATTCTTGCAGTATTCTCATATATATTTTGTTTTGATCGATAATGAAACGATAAAACTTAATATGTAGAACGAATATTATTTTCTTTTCTCAGAAAATGAAAAACAAAAATATGATTTATTGACAAATTTATTCTCGGAGTTTACGTGCGCGTGCGTATGCGTATGTTAATGGATTAAATACATGTATTGTAGCTCAATTATTTTAAATTAATAATGTTTGAAAGATTTTTCTTTATAATAAATTTATTGTTTGCATTAATAATTCGCAATCACTTTTCGTCGATTGCACAATTAAAATCGATTTAAACCCCCGATAGCAATTGTCGGCGCCATATCAATTTATCTCGCTCTCTCTCTCTTTCTCATTACGGTGTGGTTATCTATTTCTCACGTTTAAATCCTCCCGTAGATAACAAATGCTGTAATATTAACAATTTGATTTGTCTCACTATCGAAAATCGTGAATCGCAACCTGCTACAACCCCGTTATTATATAGAGAGATGTTTCGATATTACACGGCCGCAACGTCCGAATTCAACCCCGTTACACATGTAATAATTTAATACACCGAATAATTTAGTACAATTCGATGCAGTTGCATAATTCACTTTGTTCCGATTCGTGGATCGTCCTTATCACATGCGATATTAAATATATTACAGAGAAATTAATCAGCAATGTATACACCGCTGAAAATTTGACAAAATGACGTATTATTTCGCTATTAATCTTCACGAGTTCTATTACTACAATGCACCTTTTATTTAAACACAGAGATTAACGGAAATATTGTATTTTCCACGGAGTTTATATAATGTAAAATAAGTGACGGTATATACGTATAACTGTGAAAAAAATTGTTGAAAAAAATAAAAGAGAGAAGAAAGAAGAAGTAAGAAAGATATATTAGAGGATTTATCGCGTCGAAAAAGTTGAGGAAACAATGATTAAAAAACCCGAATTAAAAAAGAAAAATGTTGACGGTAATCCGATAACTATCCGTGCATCGCAATTAAACTCATGCCGCGACGAAACTTGCATTACTTTTCAAAGGGGACTTATAGAGCCTTACAAGTTCAAATACGATTAGACAGGCGTCGATGAACGATCGCTTGCTTGTTGAAACGCTCTCTGATATTACAAAGTGTAATCTTTCACCGTACTCAACAAATTATTCTCCTTCTTTTCCGAATCGTGTAAATAAACAATTTAAACAAAGAGTTGATGAGTCTCTCTTTTTCGCGTATACTTTTCTCATTATATATTCATACGTTTCACGTAACATTTTTTCGTTTGTCAGTTTTGAATCGACATAACAAATCAGGAGAACACGCGAGCGAAATTTTGTTCGATTTCGATAAATCGAAGCTCGAGTAATGAAATCCCAGGAAAATATACGAGAACGCTAACACAAATCGTTCAGCTAGCACCAAGTTCTCTCTTTCTCTCTCTCTCTCTTTTTCTCTCGTATATTTCTCGTTTTTTGGTCCACGAACCAAATTGGAGTAGATCATTGTAACACACAGATAATTTGGCGATAACGAATTCGGTGACTTGGAGAATGAAAAGAAAGCTGTCGAGTGGAACAAATTTTGAAATTGGATAATATGTTACAAAACAGGCTAGATCGAATTAAATTCAGTAAAACAATCGAAAACTGGTAAATAACCAGGATTATAATATCTATAATTTTCAATGCTTTAATATAATGTAGTATAATGTATATTATATGTACGCGTGGATCACAAAATATATAACATTTCACAAATATAATATCGTTATATATACATATGTATATAAATAATTGAAAATTGACCGGATCTTTCAAATTGTGTCTGTGAGAGTTGTTCAACTCCTTAAAGAAAAATCCTTTTATACAACAAATTTCGCAGTCGAAAGTTTAGTTTAGCGTCACCGGTAGTTTCTTCCTTCTTTTCTACCCTCTCCTTCCTACACGGCCTGTATATACACTTCCGCTGAGTTTCCGAAGAAAAATCTACGTGAAGCAAAACAACCCCGCTGCTTTCATATCGCGACACTCTGTACATTTATCTAGAAACAGGCTGCGTGGATGTGGTACCAAGAGGAAACGTGTCTGGCATAACCTCTTCTTCAGTTGTCGACAACTCTTCACCGTTGGTAGGCGTACATATCACACACACACCCATACTTTTTCTACCTTTCCTCTCGTCAACACCATTACAGTATCCCTACCGAATCTCTCATCAATTGCCCTTCTTCTTTCCCTTTCTCTTTTGCAACCCTATCCCGCAAATCTCTATTTTTGTTGGCATCGATATCGTATGTTCGTGAGATGGGGTTGAGCTTGAGCATCGACAGTATTGAAAATCAACTCCTACGCTCGTCTCTTCGTGGTTGGACATCCTTCGTCTTATCCCCTTTCAATTACTCTCAGCACTTTACCATCCTTTACTTTTTCTTCTATGTTTCTCTTGTCATCGCAGAGAAAGACACAGAAAAGATATCGGCATTTAACATGTCTCTATTATGTTGCTCTCGACGTGTATCAATGTTGGTATGTGAATAGGAAGTGTAACTTTCTTTATTAGACCTATACTAATATGTATAACAACATATATGAATGAGGAAATTATAAAGCAAGTAAAAGTAGACACAGTTTAAAATATAAAATAAAAACATCCACTTATTCTGCATAAGTCTTTTATCCTTCTGAATTACATGTAAATAGCTTTTATAAAATAATAATTTATATTTATTTATATTTATATTATTTATTTCTAATATTTATTAACATTAATGATTAAAATTCCTTTTAGAATCTTCAGTTAATTTTATAAATTCAAACATGTACGTATATATATATTTGTATGTATATAATGTTATTTTTATTACTTGATATCCACTTGATTAATCATTAATATAACATAATTTTGATAATGATGCAAAAGATCACAAATTATATTTGAAAGTTGATTATAGCTTAGCTCAGGCATTGAATATTTATAAGAAATAAAGCGAAGAGCGCTAATATTAGCAAAGCATATACAAGAGCAAAGAATATAGATACTTTTCCCTCCACGTCTATGCAATTTAATAGGTTGGATCGTAAATGCGGAAAACGCGAGGGCGGAGCAGCATGACATACATCGCGGAAACAAGAGTGCGTTTGATCCTGCTGCATATGCATACGACATATTTCGAACATGCAAATCGCATAACGGCGCTAGCAATCTTCTTCACCTGATCGATCTTTCACAAAGGCTCTCAAATTGCGTCTCATCATTAATCGCTCGCGAATAATCTCTTGTGCATATACTTTCAAATTATGTACGTAAAAATCTGTATGCAAAATGTACGAAATATTGCGCGAAACATTAAAAATAGCTGCTGATACTATTTTCGCAACAGTTGTTTCCAATTTAATTTCGATTGCGTTATCTCTATGCATAATTGAATATATAAATATCTCTATAGAAAAAGATATAGATAGAGAGAGAGAAAAAGAGGTAATGGATTCACTCGAAATATATAAGCTACTATATTTAAAAAATTGAATTAATTTATTTCATATAGAAAGTGTAACATTAAACTTCTTTAAACATCAATTAAAACGTCAAACTTTATAGACATTATTTTGGCTACGAAAGTATTGGAAAAAGCAGATTTGATACATACAACATGACAAAAACTTGTAATAATATGATAAAAGTAATTGCAATTGAAATATTATATTTTAATAATACAAATGTGGTGAATGAACTGAATGTTGGAGAAATATACGCACGCAGGCGCACATTTGATTTACAATCGCAAACGGTCGGAAAGAGAAAAATCACGTGACTAAAAGTTTAACAAAATATTTTTATGAATAAATCACATACTTTTGCGCTATCCTCTTTATCATCTGGCCGCGGCGTCTTTTCTAAAAGCATTCCACAAAGCAGACGAGACTCGTCTCCATGCAAATGGGTCTGGATTGAAGAGAAAGGAAAAGCAAAAACGAAAATAATAACGAAACACAAGATGGAAACAATTGTAGCATAACACTCTTTCAGATGCGAGAAAGTCTTATTCGAAGACATTGCACGACTGCAACAACGACGAAATCAAAACAAATCGAAACAAATAGTGCAAGGCAGACGAAAAACTCGTTAGGGAGATCGGGAGTTTAAACGAGATGCGTACTTCATGGATTAACGATTTTGTATCAATTAATTGCTAATATAAATTTTTTTCCATAGCTTGTGACATCTACTGTGATATTTCACGTTACGCGTATCTTAAAATATATTATCAAACAATGCAAAATGTATATGTATATATACAATATGTATGTATGTATGAACAGCGTGTATGCCGTAATAATATTTAATTCACTCAAAAAAATAAACTATTGTCTCGCGTGAATGTGTACTCTGAAATGTGTACATTCGTCCACATTCCCAGTTCAATATTTAATTAGAGATAATTATAATTTTTGATGATATAATTACTTGTAATTTATCGTATATATTACTAGTATAAACCACCAAATCTAAATTACACTTCTAATTAATTATTCCAATTGCTTTAAATTAATGGTAATCTTCACAGAGTCATTTGTTTTAATAATGATATGTAATAAATTGAAATTTTGTATATGTTGTGTGTATCTGTGTATGTCGCGCGTAAAGTCCACTAATAAATATCAAAATTAAACAATTCTGTTTTGTAACTTGATATATTTGATATGCGTATAAACTATTATCTTATACCTTGCGTATACTATATGTATATCTAATGAAAATATATTGTATTATCGACATTATTCTAATTAATTGGACTTAAAATTGCCAAGAAAAATGACACAACAATCCGATTGAAAAAATTATTCTTGTAATTGGCATCTGTAATTTTATTACAATTGCCAATATCTATTTGTCGAACGTAATTTTCGTTCTCGCCACGCGAGATACTTTATGTCACGCGTACATCTATATTATATTGAAATCTATTAGATCGCTGTCCCGGATGGAAACAAAATGAAAAAAATGTTGAAACACAAATTATAGCTACTTTCGAATCAATTTTAATTCGACAAATCTGCATCCGGTATCAAAGAAAGCTTTCGTAAAAAGAATGGGTGAAAGATAGCCTAATCTATGGCTGCATAAAATTACAATGAAATACAAACGAATCGTTGCAAAACGATGCGCAAGAACGCTTTCCTTTGGTTTTGCAATGCGATACGTATGTAGCATTGCGTTACGAACAAAAGATCCTGGTATTAAATTCGTCGACGTCTTATTTTCATCCGGCAAAATCGTTAAGAATCCCTCATCCAGAGTACCGCTGCGAGAACTTTTGGAGAAAATCCGACAACACGAACGAGAACGACGGAGTTTACTCCGTAAATCGCCTCCGGAGATAGACGCGAAACAGAGTTGCCGGACAAAATGCTATAACGATCGTCTATGAGAGAAGAAAATTTTTACAAGAGTTTAATTAAATGGGATAATTTGATCAAATTCAATCCGTATGTGTGACATTTTATTCATTTTATATTTTCAAATATTTTATTAATTGTCAGAACTCTATGTTCTGCGACAATGTAAATGTAAAACATGTCAAGAGTTTGTTGATAGACATTAAAAATTGTATTTTCTTTGAAAGAAGATGACTTTATCAATAATATAATATATCAAAATTCTAAAAATTATGATTAATCAATCTCATCTTCCCTGTGTGAAAATGTATAATGCCAAACTCATGTAACAACGTTTTGCACGACGTGAACGTGCCACGAATGAAAAAAGAACGTGTTCTCGCAGTTTGGTGCGACATGTGGATGCAACTTGTTTCATCGGCGAAAAACTGTATCCTTCGATCCTTCGTCAAAAATATTTCTCAGATCGGAAACAATTCCATTCCAGAACGCAAATCCGAGTGTACGTCACAGTCAAACAAGAAGCACATAAATCAGTGAGTGCGGAACGGAAAAAAGAAGAAACAAGAAGAAAGAGGTGGAAGAAAAAAAGATATAACAAAGAAAATTGTCGCCAATAGAAATGCATCTCGGCATGTACGAGAGATTTCGATCCCGAAATATCGAGGATTTTCTCCCGATATCTGCAATACAAAAATGAAGTAGGCCAACCAATTGTCCGAGAAAGTGAGCCGGATTCGTAGAAAATTCTGTAGCTGGAAACTTTGCGATTCGATATAACTAGTCGAATCAATACCGACTTTTAGGAATTTCATTTCAAAACTAGCAAGGGCTCAGCAGGATGTCAAAAAATAATAGAGATGCATTTTCAAATATTAACTTTAACAATAAGAAAAGAACAAGTATATGTATACACATAAAATATATAAAGTTTTATATTACGTATATATAAATCTAAAACGTTATCATTGATTGATATTTATAATTTGATGTACAAGAAAAATTATTGGCAAATTAAAAATTAAGAAACTACTGCTCCCTTTTATCTCATTGTCAGTTTGATTTGTAACTTGCTCAATATTTTATGACAAATATAAATTTTATTCGAATCAGAGGAGAAGAGACTAAGACCGAAGTAATGTTACAAAGTTTCATTTAAGCACCGATGTATTGAAAAAAGGCGTTGATTCGGACGCGAAATCATCAAATGTTCTGGATATAAGTAGTAGTACTCGATAAAAAATAAATTCCAGGCAGTCAATAAAATGAAAAATAAAGATTTTGAAATTTTAGTGGCATACTTGAAAAGTATCGATCAAATTAAAAAAATGTCATAACTAGTAAATATTTTACAATGAAGTAAATATTTATATGTCTCTACAAATAATTCGACTAATTTTTATTGTTCTTAAAGTTGTTTTGAATTATCTTATTACTAGAAAACACATTTTTTTGTTATACATATTGAACGAATAATTAATAAAATTTTATTAAAGTCGTATATGTATACGTTGCTATAAAGATGCTTCGATATCTTAAACTTTTAACTTATCTTCAATTTAGAATTGATTTTGTTTTCATTATTATGCAATTAATTAACGCTGTATAAAAGATATTTCTGTTTCGATAATATTTTTAAACAAACGAGAAACGCGGTGGAATTCAAACAACGTCCGAATCATTTTTGGCCAATTAGCTGGCCAAGCATACTTGATGTAGAATGCAGTTATCGGAAAGTTCAATATTGGCTTCCGACAGCGAGCATGGATATCCAACGGAGACAAATGTTGGCGTGAACAAAGCTGCTTTCTGGGGACAACTTAAAGTCAGTTTGTCTGATTGTCAATTTGTATTCGACAGCTGTCATCGTCTCGTCCCGAGAATCATCAACAGTCGACGTTTTTGTTTTACAAAACATCCTTCTTCGCACATATATGTTATATTACATCAAAACAATGAAATTATCATCAAGAAAGATAAATATGTCTTAATTTTTCAACATATATTTTTAACTAAATTTCTCAACTATGCAATTTTCCAATTATTCATATTGTTATATAAAATACACTAAGGTCGTTCGAAGAATTTTTTTTCTTTGTCAATTTTAGAAGAGAACTATATAGTTTACATATATTTTACATTATGCAAAATTTTATTTTTATCTATTATAAAGCTAACAATATCACACGACACAACAGATTTGTATACCAAATAATTTCCTAATACAAGTTGGTATTCGTAACTAATAAAAAAAAAATATTAAGTGCATAAAAAATCGTGTCATATGATTGTCTCGTAAGATGATAACAAAAATGAGTAACAAAAGTAGCAGAAGACAGTATTCGAAAATTAAACGACAACGATTACGACTATCAGGAAAGCGCTTTCGATATTGGTTGCTGGCCTATTCAGGTCAGCCGAATATCCACCCTAAAGACAAGTGTTGGTACGGACGCTATAAGCTATAAGGTAGAAGCGAGCGAAGGATATTAGAATAGGAGAATAGTAAGAGAGAACGAGAAGAGAGAGAGAGAGAGAAAATTTATCGAGGGTTAGTTTATTAGCCATTAGGGAAGGACCAGCTCGTGGAATATTGTCTGGATAGCGTATATACGCGAGTGCCGATCGCAGTCGCGCAAACTGCAACCAGCTGCAGCCTGTCTGCTTCCGAAGGGCGGAAAATTGAAATCGAACCTCCGTCGCATCGCCGCGCAAACGCGATCGAATATATTCGCGACATCAGCGAATTCGTCGTTCCTTACATCAGTAAGTCGTGCATTTCGTATAATTCTGCATATAACCGTATAATCATTTTTTTTTCTCCTCATTGATACAATAAAACAATGAAATATTTATGTGTTTTAGCAATGTTTCTACAGAAACTTTACTTGTATACAAAAGATAATGAGAGTCATTCAAATATGAATTATGCAACAATTATATAAAAAAAAAGATATGGAGATGTAACTTGTACATATATTGTCGATATTTTAATAAAAAATTTAAATTGAATTAATTTAAAATTGCAAAAATTGAAAAAGATGTGTTTGTCTCTTTAAACTGAAAAGTCACGTTTTGCAATCGAATAATAGCTTCGTATAATCTTATAAGCTTCTTCTTTTTTTTAGTTGTGAAAACAATAAACGTAAAATCTAAAGGTAGAAAGCTATAAAAATCTCGGAGAATATCTGGCAAGTGAAACTGCACGAGCGCGTAGATATCCGAAGACGTGGATCATGCCTTTAAAATATTCTATTACGCGGACATAAATTCTCTCTCGGAACAGAGCCATTGTTGCAGGAAATGTGTGACGACGAAGGATCGCCGAAAGCAGAAAAGCAAGAACGACAGAATCAATATTGGTCGCTCCTGATATTTGTTTGGGATGCGACTGGGAAATGGATTGTACCCGACAACAGAATGAAAGGGACAAAATCTCAATCGATTTGGGACAAAGATCCTTTCGTCTAATCGAAAACGGTTTCGGTCGACCATCAACTGCAAACATTAAGAAGGTGCAATGAGTGGCAAATAATTGCACAATGCGAGAAGAAAATATCGTAAACTAAAGTATGTGAACATGCGAGTGTCTCTCCCTCTTTCTCACGCACAGATTTCATCTTTGAAATGCTTATTTAATCGTCCAAAATGCAACAATCATCATTTTTATCCAATTGTTATACATATATACGACCATATAAATAAAAAATAACATATACGTATAAAAATTTAATTAGCTTTGCGCCTTTTTTGCTTTGTATAATATATTATTTTCTTCTCAAATCTGCTGGAAATATTGTCATCAAGAATCGTGAAGAATCGATATCAGCTTAAGCAAACGTGATGCTATTAATTTTTCTACGCTGAAAATCAAGCAACTCCAAAACACCTCAGTGATAATAATATATGTACATATACACTCGTATATTTTTGCCGAGAAACGCACGCGATCCCCGCAACAAAGAAACTGCCAAAGTGGGTTAGTGAAACGAGCGAGGAAACGAGAAGCTACCGGTCGCGGTTAGAATGGGCGGAATTGATAGTGATCTTAATTAAAATTAGGGGGTTACCGAAACCGTCGCGTAACGCTTTCGCGAGTCGCCTCGGTCGGCTCCCATTTGCGTCGTTCCCAATTTGCATAACAGTAAAGATCCCGGGGATCACACTTTATATGTCGAGAGATGCGTTACGCGCAGCCCGTCGTTACTTGGGCGGTTTCATTAACGCGATGCGCCTACTCTATGTTAAATCTGACAATGAATCTAACCGCAACACCCATTTCGAGATTACGATACAATCGAGATATTGCGTTGCAGCACCGTTGCAACGTCTCTCTTTCGGCAGAGAGTGTGTGTGCACTATATGTACTTATTTATAAATCTTCCAACATTCATCAGACGCGCATTTTTTGCAACGAAAAGCAAACGCGAGCGCATACATTACGTCGAAATATTTATATATGTACCTACATTGTAACTATATTTTCTTAATAACATTTGTCTTGCTCTTTCTCTCTGACGAATTATTAATTTTCTCATTAACTTGCTGCGCGTTGGCAGTCGTAAAAGCATGTCTACGCAACATTCATTATTTTGCACCTTCGCAGCTCGGTTTAAAAATTATATTTTTTTCATGAGTAATATCTCGAGGACACAAGTTTAACGTAAATATATCGTCAGAGTAAATTTACAGCCGCATACTGACATTCTTTCAGGGACTTTTAATTCGTCGTAATTAATAAGTACCTTGTTAAAATGCGCGTACATATATCTCAATAAATTCTAGAAATATTCAACCAGAAAAGGGTTCTGTATACTAATTTGTACAATCTTAAATATCTTTTTTTTCGTACTTATTTCCTTTTCTTTTGAAAAAAGAATAACTTTTCTCGCAAAGTACACATCAAACATTTTAAAATAATATAACATTTTAAAATAATTTAATTGAATTTATGATTTTAGAGCTTTTACGCGTAATAATTTCTGCAATTGCATAATAAAACGAAGCTAGATTGTTTATATCGATATTTACACGAAATTTGATCGCTAATGAAAATAACTGATTGAAATATACTTATCATGATGGCGATAAATTGCACAAAGTAATACATGGTAAATAAAATTATAATTCGCGCACAGTGTAACGATATTTTGTATATTTACAGCTCTCTCTAAAAAAAACTCAGAACTCTGTCGAAATTTATTTACATTTCAAAGTTTTTTTATAAATTAATTTTAAGGCAAAATTATATATCAATCCTCATTCCATAATTGTGTGCTCTCTCTCTCTCTCTCTCTCTCTCTCTCTCCCTTCCCCTCATTTTTTCAAACTTGCAATTTCGTCAAAGAAAAAATGGCATATGTTATTTAAAACTCTTATTGTCAGTAACCCGATTACGTCAGAATTTTTCTCATATTTAGATGTAATCATGAATGATAATAATGTCTGCGATACGTGATTGCTACATGTTATTCGAGCATACTTTAGTAAGTGGGAACTATAAATTCAACACCGTCATATACATATAAACGACTCTTCTGGCACGCGAATAAAGTGGAGCATGATCGAGAAGATGCTTTCACGCATTCGCTAATAAAGCCGATATTCCTCGTTCTTTGTCTCATACGACAAAGACGATAATGCCGTCGAAAGCCCATGTGTCCCGATTCTAATTTACATATTATTGGTTCGATAAGTCAGGCAACAGTGAAACGAATATATAATACAAAATGCAAAAATCATTTTTTCTCTAACGTGCTAACTCTATACACCAGTACATTTATTGTATATTTTCTTTATATTTCAACAATTAATTGTGAAAATTATATATATGTCACTACATATTTATTGTTATTTTTCCTTTAAAGTGCGAGTTTCACGATGTAGAGATAATTAAATATATATTCCTGAAGAATTTGCAAATTATTCAAGCATTGCAATAATTATTATTATACTGAAAAAAAGTTTGTTAAATTAACAAATATTTAGTTCAATACGTTCAAATAAATCATTTATTTGAAACAAATAAATATTTATTTGATATAAAAAATATTTATTTGATATAAGAAAATTCTTTTCAAATAAATGATTCATTTGAACGTATTGAACTAAATATTTGTTAATTTAACAAACTTTTTTTCAGTGTATGTATAAAACTTGCTGCTACATATGCTTAATAAAAATTGTATAATATTTTGCTATTAATTAGCAATTATTATCGCGCTCTGCTTACCAATGCACCACGTATACACTATAATATTCCGCGTTTGCTGACATTACACTGTGGTATTACATTAAATTAAATTATCCATACATTATGCATCACTTCCAAAGACGAAATTATGGAGAAACAGGCGTATAGCCCACAGCAAACCCCTCAAGCATAACAATCATTGTTATTGCAGATCCGTCTTACCTAATGACATGAAAAGCCCTTTGAGACGAGAGATAATATGTTAATCTCGATAGTAGGTTGTAAGTCAATGTACCCAGAGGCCCGGAGGCATTAACACAATCGCGCATTTCTTGTCATTAGATTAAATTCCAAACCTTCATCGTATATGTATATAGACGATTCAATTTCGCATTCTTGCAAATCACAGATTTTAACATTTTATTCTTGAAAATTGAAGAAAACTCTTCTTCATCGCAATATTATATGATGTTTATTTTTATATGTTATAATAGCAATCACACATTTGACACAAATTGTTAAAAAAGTTTTTTAAAACATAGAAAACCAGAGTTTCATGTTACAAATTACTTTTCTCGAAAAGTAAGAAAATGCGATCAAGTATAAATTTAGTCATATTTTCACTTTCTCACCGAATAAATCACACTCTACATAGAGCAGTGACATATGTATATAGTAGCTTAATAATTTAAATGCATCGCGCTAAACAAAATCAAATTATCGCTTGACTCAAAAATAAATAAATTTTATGTGTACCTGCAATTTTATATTTTTTAACAATCGGACAGATATCGTGCGAAATAATCCAATGGATGGGATATGAAAGGAACTACATGTCTTTGAATGACGAAAACTAATAACACAGTAACTCGTAAAGTTTCGGCGATACACGCTCTCTTGCCACCTCGTGGGAATTTCCTATTGCAAGCCTGTCGTTTAATAATTCATGTACCCGGCAATGCAATCTAAACCTTAGTATGAATTTTCACGTATAATGATATCTTTCGGTGATGATCACACATATAGTCGCGTAATCGAGACATTTATCAAAAATCATTTCTATATATATATATTCTTTAAAAAGATTCATTATTATTCAAGACTTTATGAAACAGAAAAACTGTAAATTGCACATTGTCCATTATAAAAAAATAATATGCAGGCCGTAGCACATAAGACATGTTTTTGAAATATTTGGTCACATTTTAAGAGCATAATCTATTCATCATCAGGATGAAAAGTCGTATGAATATGATTTTAGAAATGCTTTCGAACAAAGTTCAAAATATATCAATAAATTTATTAAATTCAAATAAATATTTATTTTAATATTCCTTTATAAATAATTTATTTGAAATTAATAATAATAATGTGAAAAAATTATTTATTTGCTGTAAGAAAATTTATTTCAAATCCTTTTCAAAACAGATAAATATTTATTTATTTCAAATAAATGATTTATAGAGCAGTATTGAAATAAATATTTATTAATTTAATAATTTTTTTCAATGTCGAGTATGTCAATTATTGACATCTTTGACAATTTACCATTGACACGATCTTTGACACGTGTGAGATACACATCGCTAAAGAGAATGATTCTTTTTTTTCTACGAAACAACTATCTTTTTTTACATTTTTTCGCATGCACCGCGTAGGAAATCGAACGCATTAATTGAATCGTTTTGTGTGTCGTTCACACAGGAACGGTCGCACCCACGAATTTAACGGCCGATTACAGTCAATGTCATGCCACTGAACAGGAACGTAATATATCTCTCGTGCATAGATACCCATGCGGATCGTATCATCATCGGCACTCATAAATTCGATCTCTTGTTTCGTCGCGTCAAGAAAGAAAATTATTTGCAAATTTGCGAATTTAATTACGTAATTATCCGCGTAATCTATGTATAATTCTTTTGGATGATGTGTGTTTTGGAGGTTTTCTAATTATTCGTCTAATTAATAATATTAGCAAGTATATCAATAATTTTTCTTTGCTGACAGATATTTAAATTTATAAATATTTAAGTATATATTGATAATTTTTTCAAGCACAGTGATATCATATTACATCACTATACGAAATATCAACCATCACATTATTATCAATAAGAGATCAGCAACGTAATAATAACATATATGGTATATGAGATAGTAGCGGTAATGAATGCTATAAACTAAATCAAGTGTCAATAAAAGAATATTACCGTATATAATTTAAATCGAATAAATGTGAAGATTTTATTTAAACATATATGAGTGAAAAGCGAGTGAAAAGGACTTCTTTACTATTATATTTATTTTTTTTACGTTTTTAAACTTTCACAGATTGAGAAACAGTTTTATACATACATACACATATACATATGTATATATATATCGAAAATTGCAACATAAACTGTGTAAAATAGCGCGTTGCTTAAATAAATCTCTTCTCTTCTCTACCGCAATCTATCAGTGCGCGTCAGTCGCTGCACCTTCGCGCTAGATAATTTATTGCATAGAGTATATACATATATATATATATATATACTCTATGCAATATATATATATATATATATATATATATATATCGGGCTACCAACAATATAACCAATCTGCTGTCCGGCAGAATACAGTGGCCAAAGCGCCAATAAATATGGATGGAGTAGTAATAAATTATGGCTGGAAAAGACGATTAGGATGCAGCTATAAATTATCATGGATATATCGCGAATACGCGTCGCACACCCTATATGGCGACTGTGCCTTATGGCCATCCCATGTGTCCAATAATATGGATATTTTTCGGCCTTTAATCCGTTTAGCCACGAATATTCATAGCCGCGTGTTCGTTTTTAGCTCGTTCGTCTCGATTACGATATTTACTCGTTATGCCGTAGTGATTTCGTCGCTAACGACAGAGATAGAACCTCAATAAAATAATATATCATTTCTCTTTTTGCCTTATCTAACTTGTGAATCTAAAAGGTATTTTATTGTAGTTATTTTTATTATATACAAAATATTCTGAATTTCGCGCGAATTTCTTTTATCTGTACACAGAGAATTTTCTCTTTAAAATTTACCTTGAAAATCATGCTAATTGTGGAACAATATAGTATTGGAAGAATTTCATAAGAGTTTCTCTGATTAATATTTACAACACAATAAAAAATATTAATATCTACAATAAGATATAAAATATGTTCCATTAATTTTACTTTGTAAATATATAGTAAAATTTACTATATACATATTTTTTATTATAGTAAATATTAATCACAGAGAAATTCTTATATATAAAATTCTTTCAATACCGTATTGTCTCACGATTCCCATAAAATTTTCAGGATAAATTCTAAGAGATAAAATTCTCTTCATGTAGACTCATTAGTCAAAGTCCAAAAAATCGATTTTGATTTTAAACAAGTGTTAGTTAAAAAAATATTATTTTTCATAAAATGTCAACATATACATTCAGGTTGTATTAATATAATTGTGCAAAAACATTTCATTATCATCTCATCTTACTGTTTCTGGATTAATAAAATAGAATCTTTTTTTCTACATACACGCATGTTTGTATATGTTAAAGTATTATTGTTACAATATTTTCCAGAGTGAATTGTTCATTCTAAAATAAAATTCTTTCTAGCAAAAACGCGTATTATTGAAAAGTACGCTAATTATTCCTAAAGAAAGGCGAAATAAAAATGAAGGGTGTAAGCAATATCACGGGTGAAAAAAAAAATTCCTTCGAGCCGGATTTGAACCAGCGACCTATGGATGGCTCCAAATATTCAACAATCAACTACAGTCCACCGCTCTACCAACTGAGCTATCGAAGGTTATGCGAGTGATGTGAAATTTAACCTTCAGAAAGAATCGTTACATTTATCTTTGATCATTCTTCACTGGAATGATGTTTCGCGTATCGTAAAACTCTCATTTTATGATTACAAGATTAATCTAAATCTGAATGCGATATTATATCGAATCGTTATATGTATATATTATATGTAATAATAGTTATATGCACGTATATTTCAGTATTCATCAAGCTCTAATCAAATATGAATACTATTATGTTAAACACGCACATTCTTGGTCGCAAAGTACGCAATTAGTCTTTTTCTAGCGTTTCTTACGCAAGCACGCGTACATCATCGTAGCAGTGCGTGACGTCAATATCGTTTATAAGATGTAATATAATTATCCAATACATTTCGCAAAAAATTCCACAAGAACTTACCATAAATCGGGATCTTTAGTGCTTTATGGAAATATCTGTCAATACAATTTTAAAATAAATTTCGCGCAAAAAAACACTGCGACACATCTCATCTATATAGATATATTATAATTGCCGCGAATCGCGATAAGGAGAGGTACGGTTAGGTAATAAATATATAAATAGTGGCTCATAAAAGTTGGTCGCGTTTAAAAGGCGAATGAATCGCGTGAAAATTGCCGCTAGAAATTGCTAGAAATCCAGAATGTTGTAATTTTCGCAGCAGCGCGGTAAAAAAAAATGACGTTTCGCAAATATAAATAAAAAATGTGAAAAATATAATTCTAACCTAATCTGAAAAGCGACTTACCGAAGACGCCCTGCCCAGTGTCAATCCCCGTGTCACCGTCGCCAAAGATAGAGATGACAGCTAAGGTGTCATGTTGAACCACTTTGATCGGACACCCGCGAAAATCTCACTCACTGTACTCTCACACGTTCACGTTCATATTAATAACGCGAAACATGAAAATTCTCGAATGCATCGCACAACAAACTTTAGACACACGCGCAAGATGGTGGACTACTTGGTGGGTCACGTAGGTCCCCCAACTCTGGAAGTGCTTGCGTGATCAAAACGTACTCGTGGCGACATCTAACAGTCATCGCAATCACGACTCCAAACAAATATTCTCCAGCCTTCAAACTCGTGCTAAATAGGAAATTCGCATTTCTTATTAAACGTTTTAAGTTTTACAATCAAATAGATCTTGCTGTATTTTAACAAAAAATAATAATAATAGCACACAATATGCAGAGAAATCTCCGAAACCGAATCGCGAAATCAATTCCGGTTCAAAACGGGACTCGATATTTGAGTATGATAATATCAATTATGTCATACGCATTTGACCATAATTTGATAGTTTATAACATAACACACAATCACAGTGACATGTATGCGCGATTCACATTTTCACAAACACAGTTGAATAACGAAAAGTCTGCACAATTCTCGTCAGATATCCTCGTACTTTCGCGGATCGGCGATAAACGCGCGAACATTGATGATGGACCAAAGAGCAGCAGCATTCTAGATTGTGTTCGAACATACAATATATTCACCTAGGAAATGCTCGGTTGACCAATGAGGACAAAGAGATTCTTGGACTCCGATTGGTCGGTCGAATACTGCACTTCCAATCGGAAAGCAAAGATCTCTTTGTCCTGATTGGTCGACAGAGAGCTTGTCACCCTAGGTGAATATATTTTCGAACACACTCTAGACTGCCTTCAGTGCCCTCTGGTCCTTCGACTTGTTCGTGGGGGAAGTCGCCATCGTCGATTTTGATCAAATCTTTCAATAAGTAACCAAAAAAGCGGCGAAGCAACTGTATATGGTGAATAATTTATTTCTTATTTAATAATAATGTTATTTTTTTTAATATTAATTATCTTTTTAATTTCAACTATATATAATTATTTGTATGTATTTTATTTATTTTTTACAGTTTACAATTCCGCTGTTGCGCATCGTATCGGTGAGTCTCATCAATTTTTGTTTGAATTTTAGATAATAATTTTGTGAAAATTCTCTCCGATTTTACCCGAAATTTTACAACATTATATATTTTTATGTGTTAAATATATGATTCTGAAAATTAAAATTCGTCCTGCCCTCCGTGGGGGGAGACTCAATTTCGGATTTAAATATGTGTATGTACAAGCTAACCAAGAGGAATTACTGCTATAAATATTATAGTTCCACTTGAGGTGGAATTATACATATAGATATATTTTTATATATATAGATATATTTTTCAAATCTAGATTCACAGATTTAATTATATTAATATCGTATTTTGAATTAATATAAACTTTGCATTAAAACTTATTTAATATTAAAATTTAATTAAAATAATTATATATATAATGAGATCATATACAAATAATCAATGCAATAATTATATACACATGTGGTCAAATCTTTTTTTACAAGCTAAATTTTTTTTTATAAAATATAAAAATAACACACAAATAAAAATTATTTTCATTAAATATACATACATTTTTAATAGGAAATACACAAATAAAGGATCTATACAAACACACACTTTTGATCATTTTTATCCCAGATAGCACCATGTCTAAAATGCATGCATAAGTCATCATTAAGAAATCTTTAAGACATCTTTAAGAAATCTTATGATATCCCAAAGACATCTTGAAAACATCTTAAAAATGTCTTATGGGTGCATTTTGGACATGGTGCTATCTGGGATACATCTTGTTTAAAAAAGTTGTTTAAATATATAGTGTAAAATTAGTTAATATTAGTAAATAAATCTAAACATTGTTAAATTTATAATAATCGATTTATTTTGTATGATATAATATGATTATAAAACGTACACGTGTTACACACACATGTATATATAAATTTCAGATTGTATTGCTTAAAAATATAAGCGCAGTCGAGTTTAAATATTTATCATATTTAAATTTAAGTTTGACATTATTACAATATTTAATATGCCAGATCTATATATTTATCTCTATCATTTTGACTTAAAATTAATTTAAAATTAAAATTAGTCTGAACGTAAAAAAAACTATCTGTTGACACATGAGATAATAATTTATACAATTGTTTCTATCCATTTAAGTAAAAGAAACAAATTGTTTAAGATATAAACACACACACAAAGAGAGAAAATGCAGTATTTTTATACTGCTATTACTAATGCAAATAATAATTGTTAAAATACCGCAATTACACTAAAAAGAAGCTATTGATTTCAAATAAATATGTATTTCAATAGTGCCATTAACACTATTTAATCGAAACAAATAAATATTTATCTGTTTTGAGAAAGGATTTTTTATAATTAAATAAGCCACGGTATTTTTTCATGGCAAATCGGTATTATTAGTTTTAAACAAATTGTGTTAATGACACTATTGAAATAGATATATTATTATTTAAAATCAATAGTTTTTTTTCAGTGTATGTGTGCAAAAATATTTATCGGTATTTTAGTAATCACAAAATACCACTTGTATAATAATTATAATAGAAAATTAACATAAATGTACAATTATCCAACCAATTGAATATTACTGTCTGTGGCCTAATTTGCACCGATATATTTTGATAAGCGTATTAAGTACTACTGACGAATTACAGCCATTCTAAAGAATAGAATGACTATAATTGGTATCAGTAGTACGGCGTTTGATACGTGTATCACAAATAATCATACATTTAAATGTTTTAAAATATAAATCCTTTATAAAGATGTGTCATTAAGAGAACTATTATTATGTAAAAACTATCGTAATTACTGTTCTTTTTCCATCTGTAAACTAACTTCTTTACATCGAAGTGTTGCCGCCTCTATGGCATCGATTAAGGCCGATCTTAAGCCGTGTTTTTCTAAATGATGAATACCAGTTATAGTGGATCCTATAAAAAAATTGAAAAAACATATAAGTATTAATTGAAAAGAAATACATATTATATTGCATATTTATACAAATTCTGACCTGCTGGTGAAGTTACATCATCCTTAAGCTGTCCTGGATGAATATTTGTCTCACGAACCATAGTACCAGCGCCTAAAACAGTTTGCGCAGCTAGTTTATATGCGATGGGTCTGGTAAGTCCCATTTTTACTCCACCATCAGCCATAGCTTCGATCATTATGTATACCTGGAAGATATATTTTTCTTAGTAATTATTTCAATAACTTTGTAAAAAAAAATTGTACAGGGTGTCCCATAGAAAATTGCTGAAACTGATCAGCTGTCATCTTTTAATGCATGCAGTTATTAAGAAAACAAAAATTGTGTTAAAAAGAGGAAAGTCTGCAATTTTTAATGGATATAAATAAAATGTTTGTATATCAGTTTATTTGATTGAAAAAAAAATAATGAAAAAAGTGCTAATAATCACATATGTAAACTATATAATGATAAATATATTTTCGAAGTGCGCACCATTTGAATTGGTACGAAATTCTGTTCTTTTACGAAAACTCGTAAAAACTTTTTCTAACATGTCATTTTTAATGTTATTGATGATCCTTTTAATAGCTACTATTAAATCTGGCACTGTTGAAAATATTTATCATTAGTTTATGTGATTTTATGTAATTATTAGCACTTTTTCCATTACTTTTTATCAATAAAATAAACTATTATATAAAATATTTTATTTATATCCATTAAAAACTGCAGACTTATTTCCTCTGTCCAACACAATTTTTGTTTTCTCAATAACTGCATGCATTAAAAAATGACAGCTGATTAGTTTCTGCAATTTCCTATGGAACACCCTGTAAAAGAGATTTGGAAAAAATTTTTAACATACAATTTTCTCTATTTTAACTGTTGTAATAATAAATGATATTTTCTTACGCTTGAATTATATGATTGTTTACGGAACGAATTAAATTCACGGAAAGTTTACTAACATAAGCAGGACCGGAACTGGCCAAGGCGGTGACAGGATCGATGAGATTTTCAGTAACTTGTTCGCAAATTCCTACGGCGGAAAATAATTTCTCCGTGATTTCGGCATCTTTATCACTCGCGTATTTGCCCCGCGTAAACACCGTGGCTCCGCAACCCACTAATGCTGGTGTATTCGGCATTACTCTTATTACGGGTGTTTTTTCTGGTAGTGCCTGAAAAACATTTGCTCCAGTATGTCGTTATACATATATGTATATATTTTTTTTCATTACGACTAGTTTGTACGTATAAATTATCATGTGGCGAAAATAAATTCTCATTCAAAGAAAAAAAATTTTTTAAATCCAATAAAGAAAAGGCCAATGATACGAACTGATCGCAAGGATAGCAATAAGAAATATAAAGATATCAAGAAAATATTGACCGTCTTTTTCCTTATTTTTAACTTTCCAATTCGATTTTCTCTATTAATTATTGTGATAATAAATTATTAATAAATTATAAAAATAAATACTAAATTAATAATATACATATACCCTAACAACACACATATCCAAAAAATGTTTAGAAGACATTTAGAGGATGTTCAGATGTCCTTTGAATATCCTCCAAACGTCTTTCAGACATGTTATGTTGTTAGGGTATAAACAATAAATTATTACAATAAAGATATTTTACCTTTTCTAATGAGGTCAAAGAGACACCCATGGCGATGGAGATCAGTAATTTCTTATTGTCGCGTATCTCTGGCAGAATTTTTGGTACGACTTGCGGCTTCACCGATAAGATCAGCACGTCACCATACTCTATGACTGGAGCATTAGTGAAAACAGTATTGGATCCCATTTCCTAAAGATATTATTAATTATCTCGCAATGAAGTTTAAATGTATCTATCTTATAGCGAATTCGATTGGATGCACCAGTGCGCACTGAGTGCCTATAAAGGTTTATCACACACAAGTTCACAATGACACAAGTAATTAAAAAAGGAAAATAATTAATAGTAAGAGCTATTATTATTATTACTTACTATTAATTATTTTCCTTTTTTAATTACTTGTGTCATTGTGAACTTGTGTGTGATAAACCTTTATATGCACTCAGTGCGCACTGGTGCATCCAATCGAATTCGCTATTAATCATCCAATTAAAATGATAACAAGGACTCGTTTTTTTCTATAATATTCAGCAGCTTCTATAATAAGTATTTTTAATCACATTATATTGATTATATATAAAATGCAAATGCACACACATACATATCTTTTTTCCTTCATTATATTATACATATTTAATCAATGTTATTTATCGAATCTGGAAAATTTTGAATTTACATTCAATAATATAAAACTCGAATATTCCTTTTCTTTGTTAAATGTTTTTGATATATCACAAAGAATTTACAGCGCCGATTTATCATAAATTACGAGTCTTATCATTTGCGAGACTTTCTTATCGAACACTGTAGTATAAACAAAAGAAGTGTTCTTCAACTTATTGTCGGCCTTTAAAAATTATATAACGATAGCAAAAACTATCTCACTTTAAATGTTTCGATGCTTCCAATATCGTTTGGAAGGCAACTGGCCAGCATCATCTCGCCTTTGCTTAAACCTGTAAAATAAAAAACATGTAAAAAGATGCGAACAGATCTGAAACATTGTTAATAAATTTTGGTCTAAATGAATCTATGAATTTTGAATGTATTATATAACATACATATGTATGTGTGTAAATATAATTTTTATTTATATAATCGATTACATGATTAAAAAATATCGAAATTAAATACATTAAGAAAAGAAAAAGCTATCTATCGTTATTAAAATATATTGATTTTTATAAAGAAATGAAAATATATGATTTACCTGTCCGTATGAAACCTCTGGCGAGGGCCTGAGCCATTTTTCCTCCGCCAAGAAAGCCGATTTTCAACATGTTGGTATTGATGTTTAACGGTATTCTCTGTTTCTTCACTTCGCCATCCGCGAGAAGTTGATCGCTCACTGTGAAATACAAATGAAAACATTATTATCACTCTCATATTCCGCAATAACACACTAAAGAACCGACAATGAGCAAAATAACAATGATAAAAGAAAGGATGCGATTTAATTAATCACACGGATTATTTTTATAACAACAATAAAAAAAATTACGTTGAATCCACTTTGTTGTACGAATGATTAACTATCTCTGCTTTTACTCGTTTCCATACTAGTTGCAACACTCGTATTTAGTCTTTATGCCGCGATATGAATGTGCACGCGCGCGATAAAACACGGCTAGATAAGTTCACAAGTTTTATGCTGCTTGCCAAGATCAGTCTCTTATTTAAAAAAGCGATGTTTATATATCTCGCATCTCTTTCTACATCTTCCGCGCACCATTTCCCGTTGCTTTTCTACGGCTTTTTATTTTTATGTAATCTCATACGAGAGATAACGACAACCTCGCTGCGTTATATATGTACGTTGCATTCAGCTGGAAAACGCGGTTGACCTCTCTTTTAACCGCCAAACTCATTCGGTCGCACTTTAGATTGATTTGTAGTACAGTTTCTGAAGCATGTATATTTCTGTCCGTCTCTAGCGTAATAATAAACAAATATTAAATCAACTTCTCCGCGACTATAGTCAGAAGTTTGTGGTCATTTTAACGGATGATTGTTATTGCTATTACTGCCTGTGGTCTTACCCTTGTCAATCAGAATGACATACAATCAAAATAGAACCACATGCAGCATTATTTTAGAATCTTGATACACAAAAGTTCACTTTGCCTATATAAAGCATATTTAAATGTAGAATACATTTTTGTTCTACATTTGTTCTACTTTATAAAATCACACTATACAATATGTACACACACACGCACACAAAATAGACATTATATTTATACTTACCAAACTTGCGCACGTTTAAAATCCGCCGAACACGACGGTTTAATTTCATGAAAGCCATTGTTTTCAAACCAACGCTCATCTTCATGTTTGCTTTTCGCGATTAATGTGAATAGGCGTTCAATGAGTTTAAAAAATCTTTGTTGATTTGATTTTTGCAAACTTGCAGATTCTGAAAAAAATACAGTGTCATAAGATAATTAGTGTAATTTTTTTATATGATAAATCTCCTATAATAGTTTTTTACGTCGATGTACATACGTACATTAATGTGTCAATGAAATTACATTATTTATTTACATTAGTCCATATAGTATTGATAATTCTATAAGAGATATAGAAATATATTATTATGTAACTTATTATTATCACAGATTTCAATACTATTTATTAATTTTAATATTTATATTATATTAATTACTGAATATTTATATTATATTAATTACTGATTTAACATAATATATAATATTAATACAAGATACTAGTATTAATTCTCTTTATAATTCAATTATAGAGTTTGACTAAAATACATCTTCCAACAAGTTGCATCGCGTGACATTTGCAAGATTCTCTTCTTGCATCTTATGATAATAAAGCAAACACATATAGGTTCCTCGCGAGTTAATTACATAATGTTATGTGCCATAATGGAAATATGAAATACTCACATGTTTTTGTTATATACAGAAGGAAATATAAACGAAATGTATAGATGATGTCGATATGGTTTGATTGACTAAATCAGAAGGTTACTGCTCCGATCGTAATCATCGACGATACGTTTCCGTTGACAATGATCTCATTACTATACCTATCTATACTTTTGGTCATTCTTATATAGGTATGTTTCACTCACAGCCTATCTGCTACGGAAAATTACTTGTTTGTGTATCCGATTAAAACTCATTGACAAATACGGTCACCGATTTTTTTTCACCGCACCCCTCGATGTGGATTTTAATGAATAGAGAGTTAATGTATTTTTAAGTAATCTATATAATAATTCACGACAAAATTCCATTTATATAATTTTATACATCATACACGTTTTTTAATGTATATCTTTACCCTATATATATAATATTTTGATTTACATATATGTGTGTGTGTGTGTGTGTAAATCAAATAATTATATATATATATATATATATATGAGTAGTAAAATTGCAACATGTATTAGCAGGTATATTTGAATGTAAAGTCACTCTATATATATATATATATATATATATATATATATATATATATATATATATTGTTTTCTCTCCCTCTCTCTCTCTCTCTGTATACATTATCTAAAGAAAAGATACCTATAATTGATCTGATTATAAGATTTAGAGTGACTTTACATTCAAATATACCTGCTAATACATGTTGCAATTTTACTACTCATTTACTATTCATTTGCAATTTTTCTGATTAATATTTAACAATTATTACTACTTATTGTAAACGGTAAAAAATAAAATTTGTTAAAGATATAAAAGAAAAAATTGCCTAAAAAAAATATACATTTTAAATAATATACATATAAACTTTAGTAGATGCATATATTGCATCTATATACTAATCATATATTGCATTAGTATAGATGCATGCATATTTTGTGTGTGTGTATGTGTAAAAAATTCAAAAGAGAGAATTCCGGAAATTAAAAAGAAACTTTTTACTTATTTCTTTTCCTTTTTTCATTCTTCTTTTCACTCTTCTCTTTTCCTCCCTCATTTAAAATTTTTTTCCTTCTTATTATTTAAAATTTTTTTAAATTTATTGACAAGACTGATTTAACTTGCATTGATCATAGAATGTACAGATGTCGCTAAAGGTATGTAGATTTCTCTAGTTACTCTAGTAGATCTCTAATATAATCTTAGAGATCTCCAGTAAAAACATGGCTGGAATTGTTAATATGGATAAGAAGGATAGGTAGGAGGAGATATAGAGGGAGGAGATAAACGCAAGCAAAATGCATCAGAATTTAGAATGTGATCTTATTCAGTTTCTTTCGGATAGATAGGCACGATTTGACTATATACTTGAAAGAGGAGAAGCAATTGTTTCATATTCACACTCTTGCTTTTCTATTTTTTCTACATTGCTTTTTTTCAAAGCAACATGTAATTGAGGAAACATGTTTTACTTTATATATAGCTTTTTCCTTCTAGCACATCTTTCTCAAGATATCGCTCTTGTCAGCTGCGATACAGTGCTACGACGACAGTGCTTAATCTATTATATAAGTCTCTACGGTTAAATGAACTTTGGTCGATGCTCTTGGAACTTGCTTACATGCTGAACTTTACTTTCAATGTGTCAATAAACGAAAATAAGATGCAATATATATTTTATTTAAATATTATGCATAATATAATTTGTAAATAACAATTATAGTATTTTTATCTATATTGCTTATATAATTATTATAATCTAATACAGCATTTTTCTATGATTTAAGTAATTTTTTGATCAAACGATAAAAAAATTGACTAAAAAATAACATACTTTAAAATGTTTTAAAAAGCTAACAAAAGTATGTATTAAAGTGTTTATATTTTAGTCTAATTTATATACTTATGATATATGATGATCGTTTCTATTAATTGAAAATCATAAAATATTTAAATTATGTTTTAGTTACAAACGCTATAAAAATTTGTATTAAATATAGCTGCATCCACAAAATTGTTTTTTTTTTTCGTTTAAATAACTTTAATTTTATTCATGAAATTTCTGAATATATCATTGCATTATTGGCAATATACATAGAACATTTCATAATTTGATTGTGAAATATATATTTATCGAAAGAAATATAGAGGAAAAAATTATTATCGCTGTAAAAAAGGCATCTAAATTTACTAGTACATTTGCATTTATAATTTATTACAACGTGCGAAACACATTGTATGATAGACAGTCGTATTTAATGAATGCTTTATGTAATATTCATGTGATAATTTAAAATTTACATAACTCAAGAATATATATACATACATCTACTTTTTTATAGGATTAAATGCATGTCTTCATCATTTTGTCATTGAACTTTACTCCTTTTTTTAGACTTTTATAAAATATATTATTCATGCACATTGCTATATCACTGCGTAGATATACTTAGAAGCAACTTATATAATCTTTGATTGCATCAAAAAAGAAATCAATTAATAAGTTTATTTTGTAACAAATGGAAAATTATTTACTGAAAAATATTTAACCAAGATAAATATTTTCGTATCTGCATCTTTGCGAAAATCATTATTCATGTTGTATTGATTATAAAAAATATTAAGATAATGAAACTGTGAATTAGGCTATAATATCTAAAAAATATTGCGTTATATTATATTGTTTCAAAATGCGATAATATATGCATATATTTAAATATGCGATTTACATGTAATTTTTTTACTAGAAAAAAAACGTTTACATTTATGTATACGCGTATATATGCAATTGCATGAAAATTAATTTTAAAATAAAAACTGCATGACGCAAATGAGTTAAAGTGGTTTGCTGTAAAATATAACATATATATTATTATTAGTATCGCGTTTTTTTATATGCGAATTTTATTGAAAGAATTCATTAAAATCGTATTATAATCAAAATTGCAAATTGAAAAAAATTGAAGAAGCAAAAAAGTATAAAAGAAGGAAAGAAACAACTTCGGAGGGAAACATTAATTTATTAAATTAGTACTTTGTTGAAAGAGAGAGAGAGGAACCTATATATGTAATGTGTGTTTTTATGCGATAATTTTTTATATCCTTATACAAACACACACACACACATAAAATAGATTTCGCGTGAAAGATTATATAAATGATTACAAATAAATTTCAAGAATTGTTATCACTCAGAATTGTTATCGTTATATGCATATAATACGTATTTATAATCAAAGGATTAACTCGGACAACTTTCTAAATATCTAATACAAATAGGAAAGAGGAAAGCGGAAACATTGCGGAAAAAGTAGAGAGTTCGCAATAATGAGAGAAAAAACAAGAAACTATAATAATAGACTCATATATACAGGGTGTCCCATAGGAAATTGCCGAAACTAATCAGCTGTCATTTTTTAATACATGCAGTTATTGAGAAAACAAAAATTGTGTTGGACAGAGGAAAGTCTGCAGTTTTTAATGGATATAAATAAAATATTTGTATAATAGTTTATTTTATTGATAAAAAGTAATGAAAAAAGTGCTAATAAAATCACATAAACTAATGATAAATATTTTCAACAGTGCCAGATTTAATAACAGCTATTAAAAAGGATCATCAATAACATTAAAAATGACATGTTAGAAAAAGTTTTTACGAGTTTTCGTAAAAGAACAGAATTTCGTACCAATTCAAATGGTGCATGCGCACTTCGAAAATATTTATCATTACTTTACATATATGATTATTCGCATTTTTTCATTACTTTTTTTCAATAAAATAAACTGATATACAAACATTTTATTTATATCCATTAAAAATCGCAGACTTTCCTCTTTTTAACACAATTTTGGTTTTCTCAATAACGCACGCATTAAAAGATGACAGCTGATCAGTTTCAGCAATTTTCTATGGGACACCCCGTACATGCGTGCGTATATCTCGTGCACGGCGTCGACGCGCGTAGTCGCGCATCGCGCATCGTGCATTGCGCATCGTGTATCGTGCACACACATACGCGAGCTGATGGCTGAAGGAGTGTGAGAGGCGCAGTTAATACGTTCGCGCTACGTACCGGCCGTCAGTCGGCGACGATCACTCGGCGTGAAAATGAGTAATCGTTCATGAATATTCCATTTCGCGTGACCTTGTATCGTGCAGCGTTATATCTGACCGTGAATTTCAGTTCGTGCCGACTATTGTGAAAACGAGATCTTGAGCTCTATCATTTCGCCTCTCCTCTCCCTTGTTTCTCTCTCGGTCAACGTGATCTATATCTGTTGATATACAACTCGACATCGGCAAATAAGACGGTATAACAAGATGCTTTAGAAACTCGTGTCAAATCTGATCTTGTTTGCCGCGTGTGAGTTGTTATCGTTAGCGCGAATCTGGCACGACGTATCACTCGAGCTTCCGATTGCAACACAAACATACGGATGCAATAAGACGTCACGCTTCTTCTAAATGTACCACTCGGTGCAGCGCCGATAATCGTGGTATCACGTGGCCAGCGTTATACATATCTCATTTTGTCATCGTCATTCTGTTGTCATTACTGTCGATCACAGTGACAATGCCCGCGCAACTCAGCAAGTTATCGATCGACGCAGCCTGCATGGATTTCGCACACCCATGGACAGACTCGTGCGTTAGCGCGACCGCTGGTCTTGGTTTGCACACTTTGCAGGAATCCTTCAAGATATACGCGACTGTTTACATAGTACGTCATCGCATTTCTTCTTGTTTTCTTTTTTTTTTTTTTTTTTTTTTACGTCACATGTATATTTAGAATTCTATCAATTTTTGTTTTTTCTATCAATGTTCGAATATTTTCGCATACATACATATATATATGTATCTTGAAATATACATTATTTTATTATGTACACGCACATGGATATGAATACCCATTTGCCAGATATTTATATTTCATAATTAATATTGTCCCAGTTGTGCGAGATCATAACTTTTAAGCAGGTACATTAACAAGACAATGGCAGTACGCTAGCACTCACATTGGTGCACGTACACCTGCATTGGTACGCGTGCACCGAGCATGGGGGGGAATGTCCGATGCGTTTGGTGCACGTGTTTAGAGCATATGTTCTCGGAGTGCACAAATTTCGCGTTAATACGTACGTCCTACATTCGACGCATTTAAGCTGCATTTATGCTCGTTTGTGTCATAATCCGATGACATTTCAAATCGCGATTGTTTATTATTATTATTTTATACTAATTTATGTCGTACAAAAGAACTAAGATTCAAGTGTCACAATCACTTTTAATATTAAACGTATCGCAGATTACGAAACAACAATCTTTGTCCTCATTTCTTTATATTTCGCGAATGTATATAAAGTATGTTGGATTTAGCTTATTCTCTTTATTTTCCTACTTGATTCAATTTAATTTTTGTAATGCCTTGAAAATCTTTACTTACGCACTTGTATTAGTTATACTCTATTCTGTACGGCTATATTTTTTTAATTAAAAATTCCTTCTCTTTTATATTTATTTTATTTTATATATAAATTTCGTAAAAGAATAAGTATTAAAGAACACATAGATAAACGGGTTAAATGTTTAGTGTTTAAATGTGTATAAACAAGTATTGTTTTGAATATATAATTGCGTTACATAAGAGAAAAATACACACAGTTTTTCAACAATTTTATTTCTCAATATATTCTGTAATTGAATATTGTGTGTTACATTTACATATATATTTCATTTCAAACGTATCTGAAAGAAATTTATCAGATTTATTTATATATATTATAAAATTTATTCAATAATATACACTTTTAAACGATGCAAATATTTGACATGTTAATGATATTAAAAATATTCATGATATACTTTAGGAATTTACAATTCTCGTTTTTGTTCGTGTTGATTAACTAATGGATATTTGCATTTATCGAGTATTTTTTAAATTTTTTATCGAGTATTTTTGTCGAGGTTCATTTTTATAATCTATCTTTACCACAGTATTGTTATAACATTGTTATTAAATAGTTTACGATGGTTTTGTCTATATGCTCTATACGAATGCAATGTATAAGCGATAATTTATTAATCTATGAGCTAAATTTTTTTGTGCGAATATATAATGTATATTTCATTTAAAGATGAAACCCATTTGATTTCTACTATAGCTATAGTATATATTATATTAATAAATTTTATTTTTTGCCGGTGTTTCTACTGTTGTCTGTTACAAAATTTGTACACTTTTGTCAAATATATTATCTCGACAGATTTGGCTATCTGTTAGCTTTTTAAAATTAACATTTTCATGAAAAATAAAAATAAATATAGCACAGAAGATTAGATTTGTCAAATAATAAATCTATGAACGAATATAATCGCGCTTCTTTTTTTATATTTAATTTTTGTATGTTATTAGAATAATTCATTTCTCAAATTTCACATCTTTTTCACAATTCTTTATTGCAATGTGCAACTTGTATGATAAAATATAAATAATTTTAGTTTAAAATATTAAATTTTCGCTCTCTATTAATACCTACTTTTTTTTCTGTAATTTCAGATTGCATTTTTAATGAAAAGAAAGATACCATCGAAAAGAGATATTCAGCAAACTATATTAGGTATTCTCCAATCTACAGCCTTTCTTTCATGGAGTGGTTTTTCTTATTCATTATTTATTTGTTTATTAAGGTGAGAAAAATATTACACATTACTGTTTATTATATATATATATATATATATATATATATATATATATATATATGATATAATTAATATAATTAATAATTATTTCAGGCGAATATTGGGACGTTTCTACTTGCCGACTGTATCTTTCCTTCCATCCTTTTTGTCTAGCTTATCTGGTATTGTGATAGAAAGAGCTTCTAGGCGTACATTATTGTGTCTCTATGTGTCCAATATTGTAAGTAGATGTTACAACAATCAAACAGCAAATGCATGTTTTTAACATTATTTTTCCTCAGGCAACAGAGACACTGTTCAGAATGGGTGTATGGAGAGGATATTTTTCACCTATTCCAAAAGGAGAGGTCTATATATTTGCTGTAAGCGTAGCTGTGTTATTGTACTTTTTCCGTTCAAAAATAAATAAGCAGGATCAAATATATAAAATACTTAGGTATTCACAGATTTATATTTTATCTATTTATACATCTGTTTTATATATTTATATATCTATTGTTTTTCTATAGTATACTATAATATATGTGTTTAAAATATAGGATAATTGTTGGACAATACGAAGAGGCTGAATATTGTACAAAGAAAAATTTTGAAACATCTTCAAAAAATACCGAAACTGTCGACGCACAGAATGACAGAAATATACAACGAAGTAGTTCTCAAAAATATATATTTAATATTCTACGAAAATCTTTTGAGACATACAAATATATCATTAACATCTTGAAAACGCAGAGTAAACATGCCACGTGTCCACATCCTTATAGCTGTGCACACTATATTTTAATGGTAAGACTCACAATATATATGCATATATTCAATATTTTTATATTTATTCGTCGAAAATTTATTTTTTGTATTTTTCTTATTTAAAGGATAGTGCAAGAATTTTCAGTTATGGTGTTTGCGGCCAAATAGCACTTAAACTAATCTTCCAATTTAAAAGATTACTTCAGAAACCAAAGTTACTAAAAACCACCATTTTTCAAAGAGGAAATCTAAACCTGGCTATATTCCTCGGAGGGTTTGCTGGTCTTTACAGGGTATATATCTTACACTGCATACTCCCTCTTATTCTCTCTTTTTTATATGAAATATGGAAAATATCAAATGATATTTGTAATAATAAATATCTTTCACGAGTAATTATTTTCGCTTTTCTCTTTTTTTTATGGATAGCTAACGTCATGCTTATTGAGAAGAGTCTTTCATAAAGATTCACACACTTTTGCTATTCCTGCTGGACTTGTCGCAAGCATAACATTTATGGCATATCCCAACACTACTGTGGCCTTATATTTCATGTGGAAAGCATTGCAGGTATTATTATTTTTAATATACATCGTTTTCCTTAATATCAATTCATAATGTGCAAATTTTTTGTGATTATTTGTAACCACCACTTGTTTTGCTTTAGCTATTATGGAATGATGGGGTAGAAAATGAAAAACTACCAGAAATAAAATGGTTCGTGATTTTTTTATATTGCTTTAGTACAGCCACTCTCTTTCATGCAGCTATAATAGAACCACAAAACTTGAGATCATCTTATTGGAGGTTCCTTTACACTATGTCAGGTGGAAGGTAAGTCTCTTGTGGTGTGGTACCATAACAGAAATAATTTTATATTGTCATACTGTGTATATTATATGTATATTATTTTATTCGAAATCTTATTTTGACTTATCGTCCTCATTTTGTGTATTGATTCTAGAATAGCGGCGATGTCTCGGCTACCTTTAAATATGTTTGGTTTAGAAACCAGCAAGAATTTACAAGAAGTGCTCAGAAAAACAAAGACAACAGATCAAATTAATTATTCTTTCTAAAGTGCTCAGGACAACAACAAATGACAATATAAATATATATCTTAGTTTTTATTTTTTTTTTTTTTAAATATAATTTTCTAGAACCAAAGAAAACAGAAAGAGAGAGAAAGAGATACAGGTACAGAATCAGCATATGCACACTGTATTATTTGAATTTACAACTATAATTGCGCGTATAAAAATGTAAAAATCTAATTCTGATGCAATAAGTTGTGAAATGAAATGTATCTCTTAGCACAATTTTTAAATAATATATTTTTTTTAATCTAATATAAATAATGGTGCTTGGATGTTGTGATACTAAAGGAACTTAATACTTTATATATAAGAAGAGAAAAACTATACAACTTAATATATTTAAATGTATATGTGGTAATTAAGTCAAGAAAATAAGTGAATGATATATTTATGAGTGGGTGTGACATATGTATCTAAACATAAATGTGTTCGAATGTGTAGTGAGAAACTTTCTCCTATATTTCTGCAATATATTATAAAATAATTATTTTTTGTCATTTAAATTGTAAACTTGATATTTATCATTTATAATGTAAGCATATACCAGAAAGGGATGGATTTCTTTTTTAATCAATTTTATTATAAATACATTAACTTATTTGTTGAAAATGCAAGTAATTTGTGATAAATTATATAATATTCTATTATAAAATGTCTACGCGTTCACATTGTCTATTTTTTTTGCTATTTCTAATGCTCTATTCATTATAGCGTCCGTGATACTCTTATCGCGTTTTCTCTCTATTCTCTTCTTTTTTCGCAATATGTTTTCCCATTTGATACGACTTTGCATTCTTAAACTTTTACGATTTATAATGCCAGCGATTATTTGCGAATCCAAAATTGAAACTGAATGTTTTGAGGGATTTAGTTTGAGTGGTTCCAAACTCTTTAACGAATCCATCTGCCACGGCAATAATCCAATGGGGCACTCGATCCATTGATCAGAGAAAATAGTATCTAGTAAAATCAAGAAAATATTTAATATTATTGATCTTTCACATTAATTTATAAAAAAAACTTGATTGAATATAAACGCACCAGATGCTTGCTTCCAATGTAAATTGCGGATTATCTGATCGGTTAATAAATAAGCAGTTTTCTTTTTAATTGTCTGTTCTTTCTTGTATATTTTTACTTTACTTCTTGTTGCATTGAAATCTTCGACAGTACATATTTTCCGTTCCTGGATATCATTGTTGCTGTCTTCATCATTATACTTTTGGAATGTATAAATTTTAAGTAAATTTGACAAATGTTTTTTCGCCTGCACATTTATTCTTGATGAAACAAACTTAAAAATTGGTTCTATTAATCTTGCAGAAAATTCGTTTACATGTAATAAAAGTTTTGATAAAAAATTTATATCAATAAGAAAATGCGGTATGGTGCTCGATATATCTAACCACAAAACATTCCGCAAATAAGGATGACCATCATGTACCAACTTTTTAAGATGCTGATTTAGAGTCGACTTTGCAACCGGTTTTGTAACATCCTTTGTCAGCTTATATTCCATATTACGAGAAATCTTTTGGGCCAAATCTAATTGAATAAAACTATGGACGATGGAACTTATCCATAAGGTTGCAAGAGTTCTTTTTTCCTTACTTTCTTGTTCTTGGTTTACGATATTGAGCAGCTTAAACATCAGTATATCTAATATCTTTTTGTTATGCAACAAGAAAATGATATCTTTCCAAAATTGAAGCATACCAGGTGGTAAAATCTTTCTTTTTAAATCAATATTTTTTCTTCCTTTTTGTTGAAAAATTTGTCCAATATCTGAGTTTGGTAGAAAAGCTTCGTTTTTCAGCAACACATTGCAAATTATATCCTTCTTGTGTATCAAAGATTTATTTTCAACTAAATGCATAGATATCTCTGATAAAAGTAAAGCTCGCGCAGCTTTTAAATCATATTCCTTATCAATCTTTATAGTTTTTCCTTGAATGGATATATATTCATTGTGATCATTGTTTGATATTTTATCGCTATATTGGGAACACATGTATGTGCGTAAATCTTCTAATATTTCCCTGAAATAGTTTTCCTGATTTAATATTAAAATAAATTCAAAGATAAAATCTTATCTATACATGACTGAATTCCATGTGGAATTATTGTGTTAGAAAGAAGAAAAACCTGACAATAAATTTCATATTTATTTTACAACAAAAATATGTACATACCGTAATTGTACCTCTGGCAAATTTGATACTAATTTATAACCAGCATCGATATATAAATTGACTGCTGTCCAAAGTTCAATTAAATCTGTTAAAGCCTGCACCTCTTTGGTTTCTTCTTTTTCTTCTTCTAACATATTAGCTTCTTCCATATAAGATTTTTCTATCGCACATGCCTCAGCTGCCCAATATTCATCCTTTAAAAAATAATATTTTAAAAGCACACAATATTATATATAACGCTATATTCAAAATAGATAAACATACATGTAACCAGTGAAGCAATATATTAATCGCTATCCTTAGTACTCCAATGGAAGGTAATTCATATCCATGAGCAGTCTGATGCCTTAACATAACTATCCATTCTGGAATTTTGAGTTGCTTGGCAATCTGAAATAGAGATGTCTGTTTCGTGTGTCCTATATTGCAAAAATGATTCAAAAATCTCATGATGGTGGTCGAGTACATCAAACTCAAATCATTCTCGTAATACATCGGCAGTTCGCCGCTATCAATTTTGGGTGTCCATTCACGATCACGAAGACACACTTGCAAAATCGATAAGGTACAGTCCACACCCACTGGTAGTTTCGGCATTCTGCAAAAAAGTTTCCTTTTGAATTGTTTCTCACGATCAAGATTTCAAGTGTCTCACCATTAAATTAAATAATGCGCAATCGATCGTTATACCTGGTTTTCCATGCTAAAAGCGTTTCGTATGCTTTCGTTTGTTCGTTTACGTCGTTGGAGTAAATTTGCCTGTACACATCATGCCATTCCGTTCTTAGAATAGCAACAAATAAATTTGATTATTTAACGTATTTTATCATTTTATTTATCATGTTTTACATCATTTAAATTAATACTTACAGAGAAAACCAAGGCACTTGCTTTATATCATAACGTTTCGCAGTCAATGCCATTGTCTTTGCTCTATATATTTATGTCCTATCTACAAATTTGGCTACTTTTTCTTCTATTATTAAAGTTGCTTCGATAGAACTCACATCCATTTATTAGACACAATAGCTCGCTTTCTTTTCTACAGGTAGGAAAATTTATTCCAATTTATTTCTTGGAGCTTGGAATCACATGGAGTGGAATTGTGTTCGAAGGAAAGAACACTTTCTTATGGCACCTTTTCATATCGACGCTCATTTTTGCGTCAAAAGACGTCGAATGGTTTGTTCAATTTTTTTCGCTTCGAAATTTAATATTTAATATTTTTCCTATTGTGCGCAGGGCCTAATGGACCAACCAGGTCGAAAATATTTTGCGCTTCGAAGCTTTTGATTGGTCAATCGAGTTCTATGCTACTCCAAGGAGTAAATTTTCGAACGCAACTCGAGCAGAGTCGATTCGAAGCCGAGTCGAGCCGAGCTGAGCCGAGTCGAGTCGAGGCAAGCCGAAACGAACCGAGACTAGTCGATGCCAGTCGAGCCAATTCAACTGTAATTACGACACGACTACTGAGAAGGTAAGGGACACGTTAAACATGGCGGAAGCCGTTGTGGACGGGAGTCCAATGTCCCGATTTTTTTGCCATAAATGCAGCGTCGAAATTGAGCGTTTATTGCCAGTAAGTACTATGCAACGTTTTTCGTGACAATTGTCTACTTGTTGGGATGTTTCGATGCGCGTAAATCCGCGTAGATGCATCGTAAAAAGAATGTTCCGAGAAACTGTCACTTGTACTATGTCATGTGCGAGAAGTTCGTCTCTCCCACCCAGTATTCCTATCAAAAACAATACTTTGATCTATCTTTCGAGCCTTTATGTCAGGCGACAAATCAATACCATCGCGTGTTACAATTGCGTAACCATTTTGTTTTTCTGTTTCTTTTTATCTTTTTCTAATAGCATTCCGAATTTTGTAATCTTATTTATCGTGATAATCGTATGGAACGAATTGCATTCGTGACAATCTTTTTATGAACGATTCTTTTCTAAAGAATGTATAATGTTCTCACGATCGTTATTTGCGATCAAAACTTGGCATTCGAATGAAATATAATATACTTTGATTAACCTTTAAATTACTTCAGACATGTATATATTTGTTTGCAATTTGAGTCTTTCAGTTTCAGCCAAATATATATTTGCATGATCTGATTGATTCAATTGTGTATTCTATATATAGAATTGTTAAGGCGCAAAAATATTATATCGATTTAATACAAAATGTATACTAGATTTTCATTTTAATATATTATATATACAAATTATATTTTTTGTGTGCCCTGCATTTTTTAATATTTTTTTACATTTAAAATGATACCTATATCTTTATAGCTTTAGTGTGTGTGTGTGTGTGTGTGTGTGAGAGAGAGAGAGAGAGGGGGGGGAGGAGTGGGAAAATTTACAAAGCTCACTCAATTTTTTTTTTAACTAATAAAATGAGATATAGCTATTTTTCATATTTTCTTATGTATTATTACTACTACTATTAATATGCCACTACTCAATTTTTTTTTTAACTAATAAAATGAGATATAGCTATTTTTCATATTTTCTTATGTATTATTACTACTACTATTAATATGCCACTACTATTATTATTACTATGTTGCTACTACTATTACTATTACTATGCAAAAAACATACTATTATGATAAAAAATATATTTATTTTACATTTTAAATTTGTCTTTTGTTTAACTTAAATACATATAATGTGTGTTTGTATGCATACATGGACATACATATGTATGTATGTATGTATTCAAACAATAAGTCTATTAATCTTGCAACTCAAAATAAAATATTAAATATAGACTTGTATGATTAATATTTTATTTTTAATTAGAATTACACGTGTCCACGATGCGCATGTGGATTTATCGAAGAGCTGGAAAGTAGCAGCAATGAGGGTAGTTCAGGCATGGATGTGAATAGCGAAGATCTGAGCGATGTAGATGTCGATATCTTAGGATACAATGTGAGTAATTTAGAGTCAAAAATTATTTATCTATAATACAAAAATATTAGTTATTATTAACATTGTCTAATTTAACAGCCACAGCGCTCCGAACGTGACCTAATAGAAATGATAATGGGACTTTCAAATACATATACCAATCAACAATCAAGTACCAATCAACAATCGAACACAGGCAACAGAAACTATGTGCTTGGAAGTAGAAGAAGATCTAATTGGTCTCGATCTTCTCAAGATGGGCGTCGTACCAGCAGGTATGCCATGTTTCTTAACATGCCATCAGAGAGTATTGATATTACATATTTAGTGATATAATTTTTTTTTTTTTAATATTACTAAATTTGGAGAATGGAGTACCTTCTTTTCCTTTTTTATTTTTATTTTTATTTAGTAAAATATGGATGTACTTATCAATCAATTTTAACTTTTGAACATTATGATAGCATGACAAAATCTGCAAAATTTTTTTTAGATCCCAGAATAAAATTTTATTGTAATTCTTTTTATTATTAATGTATATATTTTTCTTTAATGCTTATTAATTAAAAAAAAGAAATAGTATTCATTCTAACTCAGCAACAATATACATATGAAATAAGTGTTTGATTTATATGAGTTTTGTAAATCAATTTTAAAATAGGCTACCTGCCTGGTTGTTGGGGCATTACATATGTACAAATTTGTAACAAATTATTAAGATAATAATTTTGATTTTTTTTATTGGTAGCAATCGCAGAAGACAAGAGAGCCTACAGGTACCTATAGAGAATTTCATACAAGATTTTATCTTCAATCTTTCTGGAGCAGCAAGTCTAGGCAACTCTGTAGGACAAGAAGCACAACCCTCTGTGTAAGCCGTTCTTTCTGCGACAATTATTCTAATACTAGCATATAGATATAGACATCATATTTCATGAGCATGAAAAATAGATAGGTCAATGTTTTCACATTATTCTAATTTACATGTTCTCTCGAAAAATATATTTTATTCTAATAAGTATAATAAGTACTCCATTTTAATTTTTGAATATATTATAAATGAATAAGCTATTTCATATAAAAAATTTCATATTTATTTCAACTCAAATTTTCTCTAGAAATGTTCATATTTTTATAACATTTTATAACATCGTGTCCCTTACATATATAATATTATATGTATGTGCATCTTCAAAAATGTGTACAAATTGTCATGTTAATATGCTTGTTCAACAGTGTCAACCAGACAGTATAAATATTCAAAAAGTTCATTCATCCACAATGGGAGCACAAGTCATTACCAATTTTATTTAATTTTTAATGTTACTAAAATAAACAAAATAATGTAGATTCAATGTTAGACTGTTCTTGGGAAATCCTGGAGATTATGTTTGGGGTCGCGATGGATTAGATGCTATTGTTACCCAATTATTGAATCAAATGGACGGTACCGGACCTCCACCTTTACCGCGCAAGCAGATTGACGAAATACCTACGACAACTATATCGCAAAGTCAAGTTGGTTAGTATATGATCAATATTTAATTTTTAATTTTTTATTAATAATTTTTTTCCAATAATACATTTATTATATTTATATCGTAATTATTTGATAAATTTTTTAGTCATTGAATAATCTTTTTTTTATTCTTTGTGCAGACTGTAAGCTACAATGTTCCGTTTGTTGGGAAGATTTCAAGCTATCGGAACCGGTTAGACAGCTACCTTGTCAGCATGTTTATCATGCACCATGCATTATACCTTGGTTGGAATTAGTAAGATTGCAAATTTTATTAATAATGTATGCGTGCGTGCGCGCATATATGTTAACACTCAGATATAAATCTTAATGATTTGATTTCTTTATTTTCTAGCATGGAACTTGTCCCATTTGCAGACAAAATTTGGGAGATCAGAACTCAGTTGAAGCGAATCAAGATACTGGACCTAACTTAGCCGGCAGTGCTTTGGCCGGATCCAGTTTTGCCGCTTTATTCAGGTAACTTTTTTGATAAATATAATATTTACAAATTTGTATTTTCTGCAATCTATGTAATATCAATTCTCAGTGTTAGTATTTTGTGAGTGGTTTTATCTTTTTTTTTTGTTTGTTTTAAGTTAGATATTACTCGACGCAAAAATAATATTTTATATTATATATTAACAATCGATAAAGAACTCTGAATCAATACAAGTCATCATGTTGTCTACTTATAATAGAGTTTTGATAAGTTTATCTGGGATTACTTTTTTATTTCTTCACACATTTTTATCGATATGTATTAATGTCGTGTTCTCTCCGTATCACAATGAACAGATTACATGACCTACACTCAGCTGCACTTTATGTGCTTGAAACGAAAGTACAGACATGTAGATAGTTCATAACTATTTCTTTTTACAATTTTTTTGCTCTCTTGCTCCATATTGCAAAAATTATCAGGGTTCTACTATGATTCATATTTATTTATTGGATATTTAATTTTCAAAAATATAAAAATAATACAGTTATTTGAGGAGATTCTTAAACAATATTTATTTGTGCAATTTCTTATTTTTTTCCTTTTCTATTTATAAAAATAATTGCAGAGTAATTGTACATATATATTGTATATATTACAGGGCAGCAAATGAAGCAAATCGGACAGGGCAACCAATCAGTCGAACATCGTCTTCTTCATCATCTACTTCATCAGAGTAAAAAGCTCCAAGTTCTTGTTCAAGTGAGATTTGACAGCGATTATTTTTCTTTTTATTATTCTGTTTCGTAATTTGTTTCGATCATTTCCACACATCATTTTCAACACACTCTGATATTTTTGACATTTTTTTGCTTTATAACAAGGCATATATCCCTTTATAGATGTCTCTTAACTATATTTATTACCAATTTTAAACCATGTCACAATTAATTAATATTGTTCCACTATAAAGTGTTTAAAAAATTAAAAACCGTCTTGTTTTACACTCAATAAATTGTATAATAAATAGACATCAGCCAAAATAGCAAAATCACAGATCAGATTAGTACATATTTCAGTTGTGTTGAAATTAAATTGGGTACTGTATTGTCTTATAATTTTTAGTAATTCAATCATTTGTATGTTTAGTATATGTAAATAACTTAACTTTGGAATATGCCAGACATTGATGAATTGTACATGCTATTATGTCTCAGGTAAAAGGAAAAGAGGAACTTTCACTTTATAATCTAATTCTGACAAAACACTGAAGACGCAACCTACGTAATTCTATTTATTAGGCATTGCTTATACATGGGCAGTTTCATTTTAAGTAGCATCTATTCAAACGAACTCAAAACAGATCTATATAGAAGATATGTATGTTATGTGTGTGATACTTATATAAAAATATAATTTTTACATCGCTATGTGTGCGTAAGGCTCAGTAAAATCGATAGCCTATAATATAACTTGTACAAATGAATTTAAAAATTCGCAATTTAGAAACAAGCTGATAAATTCAAATGATAAATGCAGTCCGATATATATTGCGATAGATATCGTGAATTTTTTAAACAAAGAAGCTTATTGAGAAAAAGTAGAAATTCCCCCTCCCCCCATCTCTCTCTCCCCCTCTCTGTAGAAATACACTTATATATTCACACTGAATATACAATCAACAGTCTAACAGAATATTTTAAAAAGCTGCTGGAATTAACATAAAACATTGATGGAGTTATTTTGTTCTTTCTTTCTTTCTTTATTCTGTATATAAAAAATACTCTTAAAATATTATGGAAAATATAAGAGAAAAAGAGTACTTTGACAATCATAATTATCTTCTCCATTTTTAAGTTTGATTGTCATAATATGTATATATACCTTGACAGTTTCCAAGTCTCGACGAATAAAGATACGAATGTGTAACAAATAAATTCGTTCAGTTTTCTTAATACGTAAAACCACTCGATACACAATTTCTTATGAAAATGATTTTTACAATACATATGATACGGCATGAATAAAATGCAGCCAAAATACGTAGTTTATCTGCATATTTCTATATTACAAATACTTGAAAAAAATGTGCACTCCCTCTTTCTCTCCCTCGTGAAGAGAAAAGCTCTTACATTTATTGTAGTTTGCAGCGATTCATAAAATTACATGTTGTATAAATAGATAAGAGATAGGATATAGCGTTTAGATATCATATGTAAATCTTTTGGTCAACGCGTTATCGCGTTTATGTCCAAAACGGTGCGTCTTCGCATTATCTATATCTATATATAAGCGACACACACAAGCATTCTGTTAGTATGTATATATATTTACACAAAAATATCACGCTATGCTAATGTGAGTGAGCGTCTATTTAAATTTTACGCTTTGCACAACGTTATATCCTTTTCTGTTCTATATAAAATTATTGCTTATTAAAAAAACATTTAAATAACTAAAAAAAACTCAGATACCAAAATAAAGTTAAGTTTTGTATATGCAAGGCTACTATCGCTATAATTTATCTTTTAATAAAACAGAAAGCAAGAACCCCAATATAGGGAATGCATATATATAGGGAGCGATTATAATTTATCCACACGTAATTTAATTATATAGGTTCGTGTTTTAAAATAGAAAAAGATTCTTTACACTCTTGCAAAACCTTATATTAAATAAGATTCGCAAATTTGCATAAATGCGATACAGATCCAAAACAAGTAGAAATTTTTTAGAAATTAAATATCAACTTTTACGACACAAATGATTAATTGCGAAAATATGAAAAGTCGTTCACGCGAGTTTGAAAGTTGAATCTTTTTATTTTGTTCCACAGCGTATAATGCGGAAAACGTGTAAAAAAGAAAACTATTTGTTACAATATCATATTATATTTGAGAATAACAATTG